>NC_067473.1:133836300-134172014 GCF_947179515.1 Apodemus sylvaticus | reverse complement strand
AATATAAAATGCCAATGTTTGGGGTGGGAAGTAAGATAACATTCATTTCTAATAGTTCTAGGAGTCAGAGACTCTAGTATCAAGGTTCCTGCTGACTTGGTTCCTGATGAAATTATTCTTTGTTATTTACAGATTATTGTCCTGAGCCCTTACACAGTGAACAGATTAGTTTTTCTCTCTTTCTTGTCTTATTAAAACACCAGTTGCCACAATTAGGAGTTCCACAACACCACCATGCTACACAACCATAACACATATGCAGAGGACCTAGTTGAAGCAGAGACATGTCTCTGACTCTTTTGCTTGCTTTTAGGACCCCTTTTCTCCTACCACTGGGTTGCCTCATCCAGCCTTAACATGAGGGGCTGTATCTAGTCTTATGGTAACTTATTATGACATGCTTGGTTGATGTCCTTGGGAGGCCTGCCCTTTTTCTGATGGTAACTGGAGGATTAGTGGATCTAGAGAAGAAATAGGAGGGAGAAAGTGAGGGGAGAAGGTAAAAATAGATCAGGATATAGTATGTGATAGAAGAATAAATTGTACTTTTTTCCTAACAGCTGTATTTTAACAGTCTAATCTCCTAACCTCAAATAACATATCATATTAGGGTCTATTTTGAGGAGGCAGGCACAAAATTTATTCCATAACAGACTGTCTTTTATTGGCCAACAATGGATATATCTGCTTCATAAAGTTTGAGGAGGAGGAGGAGAAGGAGAAAGAGGAGGAGAAGGAGAAGGAGAAGGAGGAGGAGGAGGAGGAGGAGGAGGAGGAGGAGGAGGAGGAGGAGGAGGAGGAGGAGGAGGAGGAGGAGGAGAAGGAGAAGGAGAAGGAGGAGAAGGAGAAGGAGAAGGAGAAGGAGAAGGAGAAGGAGAAGGAGAAGGAGAAGGAGAAGGAGAAGGAGAAGGAGAAGGAAGGAGAAAGGAGAAGAAGTGGCCAAATGTACAATCCTAGGATCTTTAACTTTGCCAAAGAAAACTTGCCCTTCTTAAGGAATTAATTCACCTCACTGCAGGAATCAAAACTAGGGAAATCAGAAGTGCCATTTAATAGTTTCATCACAAGTTAAGTGCAAAAACAGTGGCCTTTAGAGAGGAAGACTAATTTAAATATTGGACTCAATGAAGCATTAAAAACAAATTAGGCCACTGCTGTTAATTCCCATTTATTTTTATTTCAATTTTTTCTTTTGTAATTTGTAGTCAAACAAACAGTGTAGATGTAAGTTAACAAATACACAGCAATCCGTTGAAGCCATAAAGAAATGTTACATTTTTAACAGCTAAGAATTCTGTTTTAATTTACATTTCAAATGGTTTTCACCTTCCCAGTTTCCCCTTTGCAAACCCCTTACTCCACAAATGTTCCTTTTGAAATATCTAAAGGAATCAATTTGGTGACAAAGAAGACATAAAAGGTAACATAGGATGTCAAGGGAGTACCTTTAAGTTTCAGAATAAAAAGGGACTAAAATTAACATGTTCAAAGCAAATTACACAGACATATTAATTGAACAGTTGATTAAATTTAAATATTACTGTTCAAAGAATACCATCCACATTTATGCTAGGGAAAGGTTCTTTACTAGGTTCCAACTATTTCTATGACATAAGAATTCCCTGAGTGAAATAGAATTGGAGAATTGGGCACAGAAACTGCCAGGATTTATAGAATTTATGAAGCTACTCAAATGTATTGGTAGTTATAGAAATTCAAACAAAATATTGTTAAAGCTTGAACATTTATCAAATAGGTAGGGTAGGTCTGAATAAGGAAAGAGGAGTTAGGAAATAATATTTATTATTTTATGCAAATGGAATGTAAGTCACATAACTCTAATGATTTATCTTAATTTTCAACTAGATTAAATTTAGGGTCACCTGCAGCATAAAGAAACACATGTGTGTATGTCCGCATACACCTTTCCAGAGGATTAACTAAGATAAAAGTGTGATTCTGAATGTGAGTGTCACTGTTGCGTGGGCTGGGAGCCTTGATAAAAATAGAAGGCTGGGAGAAAGCATTGTCTGCCTATTCCTATCTCTGCTTCCTGTACTAACCTTCTATCAATAATCTTTGAACCTTGCTTTCTTCATCATGCTGGATCTAACCCCCCTAGAACCATTAGCTCAATAAATTCAAATTCCCTAAAGCTATCATTGTCAGGTTCTTTAGACATAGTGATAAAAAAATAATGAAAACCAGGCTCAGAGACCCAATCAATGTTGTAGGATGGTTTATATGTGAATGTTGTTTACTGTGCAATTAGCAGGAAGTAATCATATTACCTGTAGCATAGAACAAAGAACTGCAATTAGCAGGAAGTAATCATATTACCTGTAGCATAAAACAAGAACACTTAGTTTGGAATTCCACAGAGGCAGAAAATGAAACATTTATGTTTTTGTTTTGTATATACTTATATATATAAAGAAAAGAGAATCATTGGGAACTTGAATAATAGGAAGGCAGAAAACAGCAAATAATAATAATAATAATAATAATAATAATAATAATTTTAATTTTTTAAAAAATTTTATTCGATATATTTTTTATTTACATTTCAAATGATTTCCCCTTTTCTGGTCCCCCACTCCCCAAAAGTCACATAAGCCCCCTTCCCTCCCTCTGTTCTCCCATCCATCCCTTCCCACTTCCCTGTTCTGGTTTTGTCTTATACTGCTACACTGAGTCTTTCCAGAACTAGGGACCACTCCTCCAGTCTTCTTGTACCTCATTTGAAGTGTGGATTATGTTTTGGGTATTCCAGTTTTCCAGGCTAGTATCCACTTATTAGTGAGTGCATACCATGATTGATCTTTTGAGACTGTGATCAGTCTCAAAGGGTTACCTCACTTAGTATGATGTTCTCCAGCTCCATCCATTTGCAGAAAACATCAAATAATAATAATAATTAATAATAATTATTATTATTAATGATATACCTTACAATTTCAATATTCAGACCCTAAAATGTCATTCTCTGGGGAAACTTGAAGGCTGGCTTAGGATACTCTGAGATCAAGAAGTGACAAAGCTAGAGAACCTACATAAGAAGACTGTAAGTCACTCATTGAGGATGTGTCTTGTGTGACAAGGAACTTCTTGTGCATATGCTAGACATCAGGAAAAGGCATTTGGAATGCTCATATGTACTCTGAAATTAATAAAGAGAGGATAAAGTTAGGGTCTATCATCAGTCTAAAGCAGTACAAAATGAATTCCATAGCTAAAGAAGGAGTAACATTCTGAGAAGGATTATTAGTAAGAAAATAGGAATCATAAAAGACTCTCTGATACAATCTCAGGCCAAAAAAACTTTATATAGAGGAAAAATAAACAGGGCATTTTAATGAGAAAACAACACTAGAAAAGGGGAAAGTGAGTGACAAAATCAGAAAAATAACATTTCAGAGAACAACCCATGACTGGCTACAAAATGAAGAATACATTTTTTGGTTTGGGTTTTTTTTTTTTTTAAATTTTTCTTTCATACATCACAATTGCAGCCTCTTCTCCCTCCACTTCTCCAAGTCGCTTCTCAACCTCCTCTCTCCCACAGATCCATTGTTCATCCTTTTCCTTGCAGAAAACTTCAGACCTCCCTTGGGATGTCAACTGAACATTTCCTAGCAAGATGTAATAAGACTAGGTACACACCCTCAAATCAAGGCTGGGTGAGAGAAATGGGTGGTAGGACAAGGTCCTAAATGTAGGCCCAAGCATCAGATACAGCCCTTGCTCCCACAAAATCGCCAAGCTATACAACCACAGCATATATAGAGAGGACCTAGGACAGAACCATAAAGGTTCCTTGGTTGTTGCTCCAGTTTCTGTGAGCCCATAAGAGCCCTGGTGAGTTTACTCTGTGGGCCATGTTCTTGTGGTTTCCTTGACCCTTCTAGCTACTATAATTCTTCTTTATCTCACTTTCACCACTCTGGAGACCCTACTAATATTGGACATAGGTCTCTATATCTGCTTTCCTGTCCATGAATATAGCAGAAAATAATTATGATTGGGGTACGGGGGGCAGTAGTGTTCTATTCTACCCTAGGTCTCTGAACTGTCCAGCTTCTGGTTCCTGGAGATCTGGGAAGTTCAGGTACAGGATCCCTCTCTTGAAAACTTTATATAGTTTGGATATTTTCTTTCTGTTGGATATGGTGTTGCTGAAAATCTTTTCCCCTTCTGTAGGATATCATTTTGTCCTATTGATGATGTTCTTTGCCTTACAAAAACTTTTAAGTTTCATGAGATCCCATTTATTATCATCAGCCTTACTGCCTGTGCTATCAGTGTTCTGTTTAGGATGTTGTCTCCTGTGCCAGTGTGTTCATTCCTATTCCCTACACGTTCAGTGCATATGGTTTTGTGTTGAGGTCTTTGAACCACTTGGACTTGAGTTTTGTTTAGGGTAGTAAATATGGATCTATTTGCATTCATCTATATTCAAAAACCATTTGTTGTAGATGCTTCCTCCTTCTCCCCCTTCTCTCCTCATCTTCCTTGTCCTCATCCTTGTCCTAGTCCTCATCCTCCTCCTCTTCCTCCTCCCTCTTCCTCCCCTTCTCCTTCTCCTTCCACTCCTCCTCCTTCTCCTCCTCCTCCTCCTCCTCCTCCTCCTTCTTCTCCTCCTCCTCCTTCTTCTTCTTCTCCTTCTTCTTCTTCTTCTTCTTCTTCTTCTTCTTCTTCTTCTTCTTCTTCTTCTTCTTCTTCTTCTTCTTCTTCTTCTTCTTCTTCATTGTGTATTTCTAGCTTCTTCATCAAAATTCAGATGAAGAAAGGTATGTGCATTCATGCCTGGAACTCTATCTTATTTCATTGGTCAACCTGTCTTTTTTTAGATTACAATTTTATTATTTATTTTTTAAAGAATTTTTATTTTTAGCTTATTTTTGTTATTATGGTGTTCTATCTGTTTTTATGCATGTACTATATAGTTTTTAATACTATAACTTTGTTTTATAGCTTAAAAGTTAGGTATGGTGATACCTCCAGTAGTTTTTTTATTGTTCAGGATTGTTTTAGTGACCCTGAGATTTCTTTGCATATGAAGTTGAAAATTTTTCAATCAAGGTCTGAAGGAATTGCATTGAGAGTTTGATAGAGATTTTGTTGAATCTGTAGATTGATCTTGGTAGGATGGCTATTTTTAGCATATTAATTCTAACAATCTATGATCAGAAAAATCATTTTTACCTACTGATACTTTCTTCAGTTTCTTTCTTCAAAGACTTGAATATTTTTTATCATACAAGCCCTACAGTTGCTTGATTCGGGTAACCCAAGATATTTTATATTGTTGTAGCTATTTGAAGGGTGTTGTTTGTTTTATTTCTTTCTCAGGCTGTCATTTATATATAGGAAGTTTATTGATAACATATTTTGCAAGCATTAAAATATTTAAGAACAATGCTTTACTTCAAGCGACTTTCTCTGAAATATGTAAATTAACTAATATTTCAATAAAGACACTACACATACACACACACACACACACACAGAGAGAGACACATTCCTAGATATATTCCTGGACTAAGGAAATAGCTCAATGATTAAAGGACATGTGTACAATCCCCACTAGGCTATACAAGCAAAAAATAAATACCATGTATGTATCTAGAATGCTGTTATGTGTCATGTGAATAAATCAATTTGCATCCAATGTTATTAAATGAGTTTAACACATTTATATCTTGTGCCTGTGTTTCCTGGTATCTGTTCTCTCAGTTGAGGTAACTCCATTCTCATTTGTCCAAAAGCTTTTTGGTGTTCCTTCTCATTATTCTTGCTCCTGATATGTACTTGGTATCACCTCTCTCCACAGGGTCATTCATAAAATGACCATGGGTCCATTCTGTACTCTTTTATTTCTCTGTCCAATCACTTTGGCTATCTGCTGTGTCTTGGTTATGATTGGCCATTTATTAGCCCAGGATGTGACTCTTGTAATTTACTCTGCAACCTGCCCCTTTTTAGATTCAAATCATTCTAGACGGTTGGTTAGTTTGGATGCTTGGTTTTTGTTTGTTTGTTTCACTTTGGTGAATTACTTTCTCTTTTACTGGTATGTGTGTGGTATATGTACATATGTAGGTTTTTGTATGTGTGGGTATGTATACATTTGTATGAGACCTGAAATTGATATCAATGGTCTTTTTGAAAACTCTCTACCGCATTCAGTGGGGCAGGATCTATCACCTGAATGTAGGGCTTAGTGATATGGCTATTCCGGTAGCTAGCTTGCATCAGGACCCCTGTCCCTAGCTTATGCATGATGGAATTACAGGTGAACTATTATGTGCCTGACATTTAAGTGGGTTCTGCATATGTGAAATCTAGTGAGTACTCTTGGAAGAGGAACACCTTAGTGCTGACCCATTTCCCCAGATCCTTTTGTTTTGTTTTGTTTTGGTTTTGCTTTGTTATTTGTTTTTTTGGATTTGGTTTTTTTGAGACAGGGTTTCTCTATGTAGCCCTGGCTATCCTGGAACTCACTCTGTAGACCAGGTTGGCCTTGAACTCAGAAATCCGCCTGCCTCTGCCTCCCAGAGTGCTGGGATTACAGGCGTGAGCCACCACCGCCTGGCTTCTATTTTGTTTTTTAATATTACTTTTCTCAATGGATCAAGGACCTCCACATAAAGCCAGACACTCTGAAGCTAATAGAAAAGAAACTGGGGAAGACCCTTGAGGACATCGGTACAGGGAGAAAGTTTCTGAACAGAACACCAATAGCGTATACTCTAAGAGCAAGAATTGACAAATGGGACCTCATAAAATTACAAAGTTTCTGTAAGGCAAAGGACACCATCAAGAGGACAAATCGGCAACCAACAAATTGGGAAAAGATCTTCACCAATCCTACATCAGATAGAGGGCTAATATCCAATATATATAAAGAACTCAAGAAGTTAGACTCCAGAAAACCGAACAACCCTATTAAAAAAATGGGGTACAGAGTTAAACAAAGAATTCTCACCTGAAGAACTTCGGATGGCGGAGAAGCATCTTAAAAAATGCTCAACTTCATTAGTCATTAGGGAAATGCAAATCAAAACAACCCTAAGATTTCATCTTACACCAGTCAGAATGGCTAAGATTAAAAATTCAGGAGACAGCAGGTGTTGGAGAGAGTGTGGAGAAAGAGGAACACTCCTCCACTGCTGGTGAGGTTGCAAATTGGTACAACCACTCTGGAAATCAGTCTGGCGGTTCCTCCGAAAACTGGGCACCTCACTTCCAGAAGATCCTGCTATACCACTCCTGCGCATATACCCAGAAGACTCCCCACCATGTAATAAGGATACATGTTCTACTATGTTCATAGCAGTCCTATTTATAATTGCCAGATGCTGGAAAGAACCCAGGTATCCCTCAACAGAAGAGTGGATGCAAAAAATGTGGTATATCTACACAATGGAGTACTATTCATCCATTAGAAACAATGAATTCATGAAATTCTTAGGCAAATGGATGGAGCTAGAGAATATCATACTAAGTGAGGTAACCCAGACTCAAAAGGGGAATCATGGTATGCACTCACTAATAAGTGGATATTAACCTAGAAAACTGGAATACCCAAAACATAATCCACACATCAAATGAGGTACAAGAAGAAAGGAGGAGTGGCCACTGGGTCTGGAAAGACTCAGTGAAACCGTATTGGGCAAAACCAGAACGGGGAAGTGGGAAGGGGTGGGTGGGAGGACAGGGGAAGAGAAGGGGGCTTACGGGACTTTCAGGGAGTGGGGGGGCTAGAAAAGGGGAAATCATTTGAAATGTAAATAAATTATATCGAATAAAAAAAATATTACTTTTCTCATTTTCCCCTGACCATCCTGTTGTCTATGCTCACCCCACACCTGCACCCAAGCTAATGAAGCGATTTAAACTGCTTCTCCATGTATTTGTTGTTATTCTACCTCTTGATTTGACTGTGTAATTCACTAGATTGCTCATATATTTACTTTCTCTCATTTTGCTGGAATATAAAGCTCCCTTAAGACAAGGTATGGAATTGTGTTTGTTTTGTTCAAATCTTTTTCATCCATGCTTATAGCAGCTCCAGCTCCAAAAGCTTCATAAGCACTATACAAATATTTTTCTGTATATATGAATAAATTACTACAATCTTTTAATAAATACTTTTAATAAACACATTTCTATTGAATGTATAAAGATTTCTAAACCCACTTTATCTCTTTCCTGGCTCCAGATATCAGATTCATTACATCTATTTACAAGTATATGTTTTGCTCTATTTTGATATAAATATAGTATATTTTTATATACTATATAAAAGTATATATATAGTATATATACTGGTATATAGAATATATATTAAAAAGCCATAAGAAACAATATTTCATGAAATGAGCATATCGTTTAACCAGCACCCAGGTGAAAAGACAATGTATCCCCTGCAACATAGAAGGGGCTATCGCTCCTTTCCATGCTTTATTGGACTTACAAAGATAACAGCCCCCACTTCTTAGGAATGTGGCCCTTCAATAATTCTTGAACTTTGTAGAAACCATGTCTCAATCTGTGTTCAGTGTGTGAATCACTCAGTGTGTGAATTATTTTGTTTACTATAATGTCAGTGAAGTCCATTAGTAGTTAATCTATTCTTGTTTTTCTGAATCTTAAATATCTCATGGGTATCCTTTGTTAAAGGCTTCAACTCTAGGTTGGTGCTTATGGTGAACCTTTTAGAAGACAGTACTTACTGGAAGGTCTTATCACTGGGCTTGTCCTTTGTTGTATTGGGAAACCAAAATCTTCAATCTCTTTAAGTTTTGCTTTCTACTAATATACTGAATGGCTTGGTTCTTCCACACTGTTCCTATCATAGTCTCAAAGCAAGGGGTGGAGGAGGGTGATGATCAAGTTGGTAGAGACCAGAGTGTTTATAGTATAAGCCCTGTTTCTTCTTTATAAGATGACGAACTCAAGCATTATTTACAGTAATTAAAACTGACTAACACAGTCCTCTTTGATATATACTGATTTGTTCAATAAACATGCTACGCTCAGATAGTCTGACAGTGGTTATGCATTGTGTTTATTCTTACTCATTTATATACTCTCGGTATTATTATTTTGCCTTTTTTAGTCTAAAAAAACGAGTAAAAGAACTCTAGGCAAATGAGGGAAGCCATGAGCAGGAGATTTGATCTTCCCCAGGAAAAAGCACACCCATGATTGCTCAGTACTGATCAGCCTTGAATACATACATACAGATAGCATTATTTGGACTGTATAGCTTTTATTTAGTAATATACATGTATTCATATATGCATGGATAATTAGTAAGAAAAAAAGAGGTAATGAACTGAAGGAGAGCGAGGAGAGTATACAAAAATTTCCTACAGGAAAATTTGGAGGAAGGAAAGGAAAAGGAGAAAATGTAGCAATCAGATTACAAATATCAAAAATAAAAAACTATTTCCCTCTGGCCTATACCTTGAAATCTCTAGATCACAGAATACTTCTGTGACAGGAGTTGCTAGATAGACACAAATGCTTTGAAACCTTCTTATATCCATTTACACTTATATCTAGAACAGGGTAATAATTTATATACAAAGGGTATATCTGGCAATGACTAATTGCATCATCTTTACACCTAAAATAATATCTTAGCATGCTTTAGCTATGAAACAGTTTTTCTTCATCAGAAATCTTGTTTTTATAGGTAGAATTTTAGTTTTCCTGTTCATTAAATCTACTAAATGGCTTCTTCTTTACCTTGTCATCTCTTGTCTGTTTACTTGTGGTTCAGTTACTGTGGATAAAGCACATCTTTAGTAGCACTTGCTCCAAGGGCTGCAGGTGGTAAATTACTTTTGCTATTATGTGGCCTGGCATGTTCTTCATTTTATGCTCTGTTTCTGCTTTGGCCTGGTATGGAATCTGAGGTAGTGTTAGACAGATATTGTAACTTAATACACCAATAATGATTTCATTGTCTCTTTTGTCTTGATAAGAAGTATGCTTTTAGTCATAATGTTAAAAATAACATATTCTCTTTGGTAACAAATAGAATTGCAATGAATCACTTCATAATTTTTTGTTTAAATAAGCTTTTCCCTGAGTTTGACTTGTTTTTATTTATCCTACTGGGTGATGAAATGCTAGCAGGCCCACATTTATTTTTCCTAATTTGACAGTCCGAAAGAGCTGCTCTTTAGCTGATGTTCCTGCAGAAATAATTAGGCAATGTGTATTGCTTAAATAGTACCTACAGCTTGTGAGTTGTGATGCATATATTAGTCAGGTCTGGATTATATGCCTTTTTTCTTAAAGCCATAAGATCTGTGGCCCTCCTACCTTAGGTGTGTGGATTAGTGGAGAGGAAAGGGAAATAGATGTTCTATAAATTCTCTTGTGAGTTTGAGTGAAATTTCAGACAAGGAGACTGACAGCAGGTGATGAGGTGTTACGCTGCAAGGGTGTCAGTCAACCGCAAGCTTAGTTCTTTGGTCAGTCACAATTTAAAAGACTGTTGTCATTAGTCTCGCTCTTAATTCTCATCAGTTAAACACCTGTATATAGCAAATGTAGACTATTGTAGAGATCCAGAACTAGTCAGTATAGAGAATAAATAACCATGTGTTATCTAGCCCATGTGATACATATACAATGGCACCTCCATGTCTAAGGCTCAGGAAAGAGGTGGTAGAAATGTAAGGGCCAGAGAATCAGACACCTCTGCAGTAGCTTCTATATATAACAGGAAAGCAGCACCCATAAAATCTCAAAATTATAGTTTCCTAAATGAGACAAGTGTAATGATAACTCCAATAAATATGCTACTATGGATGAGGGGGAATTTCACAAGGTCTAACCCTAGACAAAGAACTAAAGTCAATGGCTTCTGAGAGAAGAGAATCTGTTTTCTTCAGGGATGGGGCCTTGGCTGCATATATTAGTAATACTAAATGGAGTTAATAGGGCTTGAGACTTGTAATTGTGTGTGTGGGGGGGAGGGGTACATGTCCATGTATGTGTGTGCATGCCCATGTGTGCATGCATACATGCATGTGCAAGTGTGTGTGTGTGTGTGTGTGTGTGTGTGTGTGCGCATGTAATGATAAGTATTGAAGAAGAGGTCATGCATCTTAAGAGGGGGTTGATCGTACATAGGAGGAGTTAGCCTGTAAGAAGGAGGGGAGGAAATTGTGTAAGTACAGTAGTCATATGTGAAATACCACACCAAAGAGAACATGAACCACAGGCTGTGAATCAGAACCTGCCTTTGGATGCTGAAGATTCACAGAAAGGTAGACATGTGGACATAGGATTTCAACACAGGGTATTTAGAAAATTAAAATGTTAGAGTTCACACAATTCATTTAACTGCTATCCTCTGAAGAAAATGAATCTTGAGGAGAAACCCAGACATATCTAAAGAAAGTCCATTTAAGGACACAACGAAGAGAGAAGAATCCAGACTCCAACATTGCTCATGGTGTTTGCTCCTAGCATGGGGAAAAACTACTTTTCTGTTGAATAAAGCCCTCTGCAATGGCGCTTTGTTCTGACAGACTGATATACAAGAGCATCATTTTGCGTTGCTGGAAAGGATGCTACAGACTGTGATTTATAAGCAGTAAAAATTTTCACTATTCTGCATGTTGTGATCTTCAAGATGAGGTAGCTGACACATTGAGAGGGCCTTCTACCTTATCATCCTTGGTGAAGGGGAGAGTAGGAATTATTACATTAAATTATTCCCTGATCAAGAACCCACTCTTAAAATTCTGCCCTTATCAGCAATGAAATTAACTAACTCCACTCACAAATAACTCCCAGCGTCAGTGCTGGTGACTGTCTTAATCTACATAGGACCTTTACCAGCTCTCAAGTATCTTGCTTGTCAAAACGCTGGCATTTGGAATTAAGTGTCTCACCCATGAACTTTGAGAGAAACATTCAAAGGAGGATTTCAAAGTTTCAGTCACTGCAACTGTGCAAGCAGGGAGCTGTGGCTTTAGAAGTATACCCAACTAGAAGTGATATCAGATTGGCTGCAAGGCATGCAGACGTATGGGGCCCTCCGTCAAATACTCTTCAAGACCAAGTTGCAAAACAAGCTCACAAATATTGTTTGGTTGCTCATTCCAAAAGCTAGGACGTAGAATCGGCCATGAAGCACCAAGCAGTTCTGCCAGTGTGCTGTCTGCTGTCTCTGAACAAATATGGAAGTCTGTTGATTCTTAATCTTGCTTAGAGGCAGTCGAGAGTCATAAAACACAACTTCACATTCACGATGCCGAGTTCACCTCCTGCGCGCATGCAGCTCGGGGTGCACTTTGCCAATGCCTCGAACAAAAGGAAGCCGAGAAGCTTGACAAAGGCTCTGGTTCCTCCTCCAGCTGTAGTTTGATAGTAGCATTGGGAAATTAAAACTTTTTAGTTCTCCCTAAGCTATGTTCTTACAGATGGTACTGGGAGTTGATTTTTCTGTGTGAATTGTACACAATAGTAGTTCTTGCCAAGCAGAAAAAGCTCATATGACTATCTCCTCTTTTTCAATTTCCTGAAGCAAAAACCAAATCAAGACCAGAATGTTAATAGGACTCTTTTTAAAATATACATGATTAAATGGATGATTTTTAAGTAACTTTTTCGGGTTTTACCTGCATCCTATACAGTCTATTTATTACTACTGCACAATAGACTTTGTAGGGCTCCCAGTTTTTGCTTGAGAGTTTGATGTATACTTGGTTTTTTATTTTTGTAATATCTGGACTGGTTCATAATGTGGCATAAAAATAATAGCAGGCGTATAATTAAAGAAAAATTTCAAAAACCCATGATTCTTCTCTCGTGTCTGTGTGTGTGTGTGTGTGTGTGTGTGTGTGTTTCTTTTCTATTTGCAGAACCACCACAGAACAGCAGAGCAGCACAGGTGAATCTCACCGTCCTGATTACACAGGCCTCCTCCCTGCTGAAAACCTCTACTGCAAATATTTTTCAACTGAGGAGAAAGATAGGATTTGGATTTCTTGCCTTTCATTCACTATATAAAACTCCATTCCAGGATGGCAGGTTTGTACATATTTACTCTGGGTAGCAGTGCTAAAGCAGTGAGCCTCTTCACACCCCCACTCTGGGCTCTAACCATTAAGCCATTAACAAAAAGCTTTTAGCTAGGAATTCTGAAACCCATAATCTAGCAACCAGAACCATATAGTTAGCATGCATAAATTTTAACAACCTGGTGTTGTGGAAAGAGCCATTTTGGTTAAGAAAAATGAAACAAGAGGTTTTAGTAGTTTCCTACTAGGCTTAATACAGCTTTTTAATATGTTGTGTTTTCAGTTTGTGCTCTGAAACTATTTCCTTGGATCATTAGAGGTATCAGCTTTTTAAGCAGAATGTAAAAGACAGTGTGTTGGGAAAAGTGAAATACTTGAGAAATTAGCTATTATAAACTATCATAAACATTTATATGGCAAGATGCAGTAAAATTGGCACTATATTCTTATTTGAATGAGGAAATAAATAATCACATGTTTAAAAACCACCTGAAAATATAATATTCGTGAATATTATGTTGAATAAGATTTTAATCTATTAGAATTGGTGAAACAAGTTCATTATTATTTTGTAATTATTGAGTTGAAATTAGACATGTAAAAATATTTCGTTCTTTGCATATATATGTGTCTGATGTGTATGTTTGTGTTTGTGTGTCTGCATGTGTGGTATACATATAGGTATACAGGTACATGTGAATGTTTGTGTGTGGTTGTGCATGTGGAATCCTAAAAAGTAATGCCCTGGGTTTTTGTAGCTAGTTCTATACACTGAGACAGTGTCTCTCACTGAAACTGGATGTGGCCATTTTGGCTAGTTTGCCTAGCAATCTTGCTCAGGAATTCCTTGTCTTGGTCTCACTGAGCTAGGGCAGCAGGAGTGGTGCCATGCCTATTTGTGGTTTTTATATGTGCTCTGAACTCTTATGTGGACTTGGAACTCTGGCCTTCACACTGGGTAGCATGCATTTTAGCCTCCGGAATATCTTCCCAACCTTGACATAGGTACTATCCATAGTTCCTCCGACATTTACCTATATATTTTCCCACTTCACAATATTCTTTTTTATTGGATGTGTTTTCAGAGTATATTAAGCTATGTCATTTTCTTAAAAAAAATAACCCTTTGGACAGTAATGGAAATTACATCTTTTTCTTTCTGTCAAGAATCTTTATTTCTCAGTCCATTTTTCTTGTAGAATATTTAAATCCATTCAAAATGACTAGCTCTAGTTTCAGTGAGAGACTCGTAGTTAGAGAATTAAGATAGAATTGCAGCATCGTAGTAAGAGCCCTGAAGCTTCAGAAATGTATTCTGTATCATGCATATGATAATTTTAATTTTTAGGGATGGTGAATGGTATGTGTGCTGATGACAGATCCTTATTGTAACCAGTAAAATCACCAAATCTAGTTCCAGAAGGCAAAGCATTAAAAAAATCAATTAAAAATATATTCTAGGCATAATCAAAGAGCACATTCACGAACAAGAAAGACAATATTGAAGGCTGTGCTGTGCACATATGAGTTTCTGATCAGGTCTCCAAGAACTCATTGAGGTGTGTCAGATAACTCAACTTCAAGGGTGCATTTAACCGGTCTTCCCTATCATCTTCTTTCATGAGGGTTCACTAGACTATCTGGCCATTTTCAAACACAAGCAGCTCATGTTGGCACAAGTACCTGGAAATCACATACAGTTTCTTGATGCTAATCTTAATGGGACTTAGGTATAAAGCAAATTGAGTTCAGAGCTTAGATTTATGAGAAAACTAATGATCCTTCAACCACAAAACTATGCTCTAAATAGTTCTCACTGGGCAACCAATGGCTACAAAATTATGGATAGAAATAACTTCTGCTTCGCTATTGATCACTTGAATCAAGACCTGAGTCTGTGTTTATTAAATTGATCTATCACTTAAAACATTTGAAGTGCTATGGCCTGCAGAAAATGACTGTGTTAATCATGTGTTACTAATCTCTTGTTTTTCAGGTGGATACCCAGATCCTTTATCCTTTCTTGGTTTCCTGGTTTCTAGAGATACTAAAAGGTAAAACAATTGAGGTTTGGAGGTGGGAGTCAAAACCATCACCTTTTTCCTTGATAACCCTAATGCTTGAAATTGCTTTTAAATCACTGGGCAGATGAGATCCCTATTGAAAAACATTGAAACTCATTTTACTTGCTTGAAGCAGAAGAAACAGCTCCTTCCTGAATTTCATTAGCAATTTTGTAGCAGAACAGGAAGTATAGCATAGTGAATGAGGAGTTGCCTGTGTTTCACAAGAACAGGGCAGCTACATACCTCCACAAGAAATTAAATATAATTTTCAAGGTCTGAATGTGTAGAGGAAAGAAAAGAGCCAACTGTTTTCAGTGAGCACAGACTCTTTTCTCTCAGAATACCATGTAAACAATAGAGAGAGAGAAAAAAACTCCTTCCAAAATAAGGTGAAATGATCATGTCTTCATACTTTACCTAAAGAAAAATGTAAAATTGCTAGTGTGTGCAGAAACTATAGAGCCAAATGAAAAAGTAAATAAGATGACTGTGATTGTAGTTTGAGACAGACATTCCAGGAGTAGAATTAGCAGAGAGGTAGAATTATCTAAGGTCTCTCTCTCTCTCTCTCTCTCTCTCTCTCTCTCTCGCGCGCGCGCGCGCGTGTGTGTGTGTGTGTGTGTGTGTGTGTGAGCCTGTGAGCATGTGTGTTTTTTACAAAAATGCCAGTATTTTCCAACCTAAGTGTAATGAATGTGGATGGTGGGTCACTATCATGTAAACAGAGCAAAATCTTCATTCATTACTGGGATACTTCTCAGTTTGTGTAAGAAAGAATATTCTTATACCTTTCCCTGGAATGTGCTTTAGATACAGCTATGTTATAAATATACACACATAGGCCAGAGTTGAACTATCACATCTCTACACAAGCTAGGCTAGGAACAAAATAACAGCAGCATGTGAAACAGTGCACAATGTCAACAGTTTAAGAATAAAATGTGTCCTAGAGATGTTGAAAAATAATTTTTAAAATTAAAAGAAGACTGGGTGTATTGGCACATGTTTGTGGTCCTATGCAAGGTCAAAGCCACTTAGAACTATCAGTTGGGGCTAACTATGGATCAGAGAAAATCCTGAAAGCTTAGTGATACTTGGACTTTGGGCAGAGATCTTGGGTACCAAGAAAGTACAAGACCCTGTATTAGATGCCCAGTGCTGCATAAAGAAACAAACCAACAGAGCAAGAGCTACAGAAATATGAACACTTAACATTGTCACAATGCTGTGACAAAAATGAAACAGCTACTATCTGAAGGGCCCAGCTTAATATTATAAACCCCATTTTGCTTTCAGGCTCCATTTTATCTCTAACTTATCCCTAGAATGAAAATCCCCAAATTGTTCCAAGAACCATGTCATCCTGACAACAACAGTTCTCCTAAAAAAACAGCCACTCCACTCCTAACAACAACCAATCAGTTCTTAAGTGGAAAGTAATCTAATGTCTCAAAGTAGAATGATTAATCTAGAAACCATAGTTCATATCAAGCTAAAATCATTACTAGCCAATAGAAAAGCACAAATCAAATATCAACAAATCCTGAAACTGCCAAGTTGAATCTTGCTATAACTGTGATAGGCAAGGGTTGTACCAGCTCAGTATCTTCTACACTGTTGTGTTGGAGAGGTTGGAGGGTCTGATTTTGAGCTTGAATAAGGACTCTTTGGTTTTACATAAGAGTTGGGGTTCTGGTAGTCTTTGGTGTTCTGTGAAGACCCTGTGATCTGGGCATAACATCATCTCCTTCATGTGCCCTCCCCTCTGTGTCATTCATCTCAAAGTATGGAAAGAAAGAACAAAGAGAGTGAGTTTAGATTGAGTCGCTAGCCTCAATCCTTTCAGTTATCTTGGAACACAGAATTGAACTCTCCAGTCCCTTTGAATTCATTAGTAGGATAAGGCACTTGGAATTTTACTTAGAAGGCTATACACACAGTGATTGACATATATGGTTCATAACCAAGTCTGGATTAGTGTCTCTGTAAGCATCTGTTTGTGAAACCAAACAAGGTCTATCTGTATATACATTCTTGATGGAGGATTTCATACTCCAATGGCACAGTTGTTGACTGTAGGAACCCTTTGTCCCATGAAGCTGAAATCTGGCCTTTTAAACAAAATTTTTGCCTAGTCTGAGAAATAAAATAAAGTAACATGAAATGTTATAAATTCATGTTGGCCAAATTGGCATTTATCTACAATATGCCTTATATGTATCTTTCAGTGTTATCTTTTGGACTGATATAATAAATATACAGAGCCTACAGGTAGTTATTACTACACTCTGTTATGTGCTAAGGTTATATAATTAGTCCTTGCTCTCAAAAACCTCCCATTCTCATATGACAATAGATGAACACAACTGATTATAATTACTACTGTATGAGGTGACCAAATATTAGTTAGGAGGTATATTTTGCAGCAAACAGAACAAAGTCTAAACGTTTTATATAAGATATACTTACGTCTAGACAAGTAGGATCTAGATTTGGCACATTATTCCTTATGTCACCAGAGACAGGCACTTCCCACTTTTCTGTGTCTATATTTCTAGCTGCAGGATTTATGCTCATGCTGTCACTATGACTGATGTACATCTTTTGCTCACAATTGTCCTCCTAGTAAAACTCAGGTATTGGGAGGCGAGGGAATAAGCAGACCAAGCTAGCCAACTTCTCTCTTGACCCGCCATTAACTTTAATTTGCAACGTAAGTCTTAATTATGAAGGCATAGATAGTTGAGTAGTTCAGAGATTGAAAACACCTATGTATGCAATTCATTTATTAGTAGTCAAAATAATAATTGTATATCAGAAGCTACCCAGAGCTACTCTGGGTACTGGGGATTGTCCTCTAAACTTTTAATTCTGTATGGTAAAATTTCCTGCTTTTGAACCTCACATCAGTGTTATTATACAGCAAGTAAAGGTTATGACAGATTCACTTAAACATCGCTGAAGTGGTAATATTTGTTGGGTATATTTGCAACTCCTTCACTTTCTAACATAATATAACATTCTCTGGCTTTTCACAAATTTTCATTTACCATTGGTGGATATCTGAACTATATTCTATGTTCTATAATTAACTATGCTATAATCATTTTGTAGACTTTGGTTTATTTTGTATATTATATTTTATGTTTTTTAGGTGCAGTTACACACATTCATTTATTTTAGAAATATCCCACATCTAGGATGTACAATTTGGAGAATGTGTGAAGTACTGGAGGGTGTTGGCAGGTTTTTAAAGCCTTTTCTCCAATTTCCTTCACCTGCATTGTGCCTGAGAGTTCTAGGTGTTCATATCCTTTGCAATACTTGATGTAAAAAGTTTATTTTTTTTCATTGTGTATATACTGGCATATATTAAATTCATTTCTTAGAAGCCTCATGCAGAAATTTCTAACAGTTATTGGCCAGAAGAATGTAAAGTATTCAGCCTTGGAGCTAGAGAGATGACTTACTCATTAAGTTCACTTATTGCTGTTCCCATGGACCCAAATTCAGTTTTCAGCTGTAGCTCCAGGGCATCAACGCCTCTGGCTTCTGCGGGCACGTGCATTCATGTGTACATACACACTTGCCAACATACAGATGCACATAATTAAAAATGATTAACGATTTTAAATAACAAAAATAATGCATGAAAATTCAGTCCGGTTGGCAGAGGATTCAGTTTTGCTTCAGTGATTGGAGAAAGACTCTCAACAGTGTCCTGTAGTCTCTCCGCAGACTCAAGAGGTGGAAGCCTGTAAAATACACCACTTTAGCATCATCAGTGGAAATACTGGCATAGTCTTGTGCTTGTAACAGCATAGTGTGGCACAAAGGGCTACATGTATTCTAGTGGCATATAATATTGTAATAGAGTGTAAAGATTCTATCACTTAGTGATATTGCAGCTGTTGCAATAGCATTATGAACTGCTCAAACGTTTGCAGTGATGTTGGTGGATAAAACCCACTGAGTGACCAATCATGAGAAAGTACAGCATATACTCTTGTGAATAGTGCATAATACTTGATACTGATATTGATAATTGATAGTGATACTCATATTGCTACTCAACAGCATACATGACTATGCTACTGGCTTATAGTTAGTATTTTATACTTGTTACCATCATTTTGGAGCAAATTTTGAATGGGTGTTCTAGGAGGCATTGTTACCCTGCAGATAAAGCAGTACCTCCAGTGCAGAGAGATGAAGTGGTAGAAGAGTGATGATGCTAATGAACCTGATTTGTTTGTTAAACTGTGTGCTCATGATTTGGCTTTTATCACAGCCAAATATATATATCCCCAAACACACAAAAACAATAAATGAAAGTGAAATACATTTGTGGAATAAGGATATGAAGGAAAATATTTTGGTACTGCTATGCAGTGTTTTGTTTTAAGCTAAATGCTACTATGAGTCTAAAATTGCTTAAAATCTTAATAAAATTGACAGGTTTTAGTAATTTAATGTTAACATTATTGAAGAAAATTTTACAATAAATTTAGCATAGGTGTGTGATGGGAAAACACACACATATTGTATGGACTGGCTATAAAAGTGTGTCCCTGTTCTCATTTGTTAATTGTTGTAGAGGTGGCACTAAGCTAGCAGTATGTGTAAATGTTTGTCATTTCCTCATCTGTCCAAAAGTAAAAGCAAGCTGCTATGGGGGAGGAATATTGCACACCGTGCTAATAGCCTTTCCCCCCTTTTGTATGAGAAAGAATTATGGCATTGATCCACAGCTGGCAGCTGGATCTGGGACTGGACAGCCAACCTGTCAGACAGAAGAGGCAGGAGGATGAGAGAAGCAGAGCAGGCCTGAAGCAGAACAGGAGCAGGGCACAGAGGTAGAGCAGAGGGAGTAGCAGGTGGGGAGATGCAATGGTGGAGAGAAGTTGGGTTAAATTAGATGGGTGAGCTCAAGCCACCAGCCTCATACCATTCAGATGTCCCCATGTCTTTATTGTTAAACTTCAAGTGGGACTCCCCAAAATCCCAGTAGATGTGTACTCAGTGCTTATGTCATCAAAGGCAGTGCAGAGTATGGTCATAGGTTTTCACACTTACTACAAACAAGAAACTTCAAGCCCTGTGTTGTGTCATTTACAATAATGAGTCCTGTATAAGTGTCTCTTTCTTTTTAATCTTTCATCCTAATTTTTTTGCTGTACATTTTCTATTTCTACATATGATTAGTTTCATAAATGTTTAATTGCACTAAAGTTTGTCCTTAGTATTAAAAACCATATCATGCCATACAAGTTTTGGTCTAGGTGTAGTTGTCTATGCTATAACAGTACATAGCTCTACCACCTAGCTTGTGTATGTATACTCTTATGTTGTTCCCATAATGAAAGAGTCATCCATTGGCCAATGTGCATTGACCACTGGAATGTGTTTCTATTATTACACAATATGTAAATATGGTATGAAACTGTGGATTAAAACAGAATATACTTTAGAGAAATAATAATTATATATAGTAATAATAGCATCATACATAGAACAAAATGAGTTGTTTATATAGAGAATATTAATTAATTATGAGAGATTAACCAGCCACATGGTCAGTACAGAAATGCACTCATTCCATTGGTACCTTGGGCCCACTCTTATCTGAGCATCTTTTCTCACTGCATAAGGTTCTCTTGTGAGAGGAGTTCATACCCCACCCTTTGAAACTGTGACATAGTAAGAGAACACTCAGATGAAAGCTCTGCTGTTGGAAAATGTATTTTTGTTATTAAATTATCTCTGCTTTACTTTTATGTGAAGCCTTGTAGTGACACATGGTAATGCAGCAAAATACATTGAATAACTGGGCAAGTGGCACAATAAGTCAGATAGAATGGCCTTAATCTCTGGGAGGGCGGGTCTCCCCTAGCAAGTCACTCCAGTGACTTTTAAAATGTAAGATCCACAATTAGTAGTTTTATCTTTGAGTAGGATTTTTATTTTACTATTTTTATCTTAGTAAACTATTTAGTTTTGGTTGGTTTAGTTTTAGTAAAAGAATATATTATCTGCAAATTAAATAAGTTCACATGTGGAAAGGGATCATCAGGCCAGTAAAAGAAGACATAGTTCCAAATAGGAGGTTAGAGCTACAGTGTCTTGTCCACAGCAGACTTGTGATTATGGTAACTATCTTCAATACTGTTATCCATTCCTGCTTTTGTTCCTGGTCAAGTGAATGTCTCCCTTGTATTCTAGACTTTGAAAGCTCTGGCTGTGTAGTACTTGAAGATCCAGGTTGATATACTCTAGAAGTGCCATGTTCACTTTCACTTATAAAGCATACATTGTAACGATTAGGTTTCCTTTAACTATTTCCTTTTACTATTAAAATTAAGAAATACTAGTTATCCAAAGACAACATATATCTGAAAAAGTAATCAGAATTACTTACATCCTATAAAATACTTCTTATGTATATGCTCTAGGAAAATTAAGTAAATCGCCATTAATATTTCATTCACTATGTCTCTACTAAATAATAATAAAGTTGCTTTTAATTCAGTTGCAATTGTTTTATAGACATATTACTTTTGAAAATTCTAAATAAAAGAAGTAATTAAGTGTAGATTTAGTGCACATATTATTACTTAGATGAAGAATGAGGTTCAGGTAAGAACCAAAATCGGTATGTTAGATTGTGCTCCATTTTTGAGACATCCAGGAGACATGGATGAAGGAAAGATGATTTTGGACAGCCCATTTGTTGAGGATTTACAGTCTGTGAAGCTAGGAAAAAATTCCAGTGCTGTGTAGGGTTGAAAAGGCATCCTGTCAGGAACCAAAAGCAGAGGCTACTGTCCGCTCCTCTCTATTGTGAAGCAGGCAATATCTATTACCTCTTATATGTTTCAGAAAATTGCTTTTCTAAAGCTCTGAAATCATAAGTATTGTAAAAGAACAACAACAACAACAACAACAAAAAAAAAAAAAAACCAGTAAGAAGAAGTAAAGCCAAGACCAAGAATGAAAACAATCGAATTAAGTACAGTAGAATAAATTAGTAATGTATTCACTGGGATAAGAGAACAGGATTACAAATGATGAAATAATACAGGAAAAGACAAGACTTACACATCAACCTGTATTATTTATTAAGTTAGTATTTAGAAGCATCAGGGAATATATTATTATATGCCTTATTGATCAATGTAGATTTTCTGTTTATAATTTATTGATCACTAATATACTTATTGTATTAAATTGAGTAAAATTATTATTGTTTACTGTATTAAAGAGAAGTATTAATAACAATATACTTTGGCTTTCCTGATACTTAAAATTAAATAAAATTATTATTTGTACCAAGTTTCCAAAATTGAATATAATGCAAGGAATATAATTATTGTTATTTTAAATTAGAATTAATCATTGATTTTTACTATAAATAAATAGCTCAGAGTTATAGTCACTATCAAAAATACATTGAAGATACAATGTGTATGGTAATGGTGAGGAAGGTTGCATATAAATCTGTGAAGACAAACTTTCAGAAATTTCATTGATCAAATTAATCAAATAACATCAATCAAATTGATCCAATCATAGGACATGAGTTAACAAAAGAAGCTTTGAGAACGTGAAATCCTGAGTACTGTAGAGAGGAATACAGCATTGTCAAGGATCAAGACCTTAGATACACAAGAGGTGGCAAAGAGCCCCTGGTGTGAGGCTCAAAGGGATGGTGATGTTTCCCACTAGTCTATGTGCTGATGTTGGCAGTGTGTGCAGAAAATGTCCACCATGGCTTTATCCCCCACCCCACCCCACCCTCATCCCCATCCCTACCTAATGATTATTCCCCTACAACAACTGCCTTAACCAAGATTTGCAAACACTGCTTTCTTATTGAGCTGGAGATAGTAACCCTGCTCCCTTTTTTGTCTGTAGTAACCCACATCTGTTTTCAGCTTATGTAATAACCTCACCTCCCTGCTCAATAACATACATTAAAAATTCTTAGCTCCTTAAGTATTGAGGCTTCTCCAAGTCTCAGCATCTCTGCCCATGTATCTATATTTGCTTCTCTTTAATCCATTTTCCCAGGTAAGTTCATGCCTGGAGCTGTGGAAAGATGTTGCAAAGATGTAATAAAGTAAAAGCATCACATATACTATCTATCCATGATGGTTGTGCATGCCTTCAGGCTCCAGCTACTACAGTTTTATCCAAAGGGCCTTGAGTAGCTTGAAACCCCTGGCATTTAACTGCATTTACTCCTGCATAGATATACATATTTAAAAATTAGGAGCCAGGATGTTCACATGAGCTAGAGTGTATAGCATTTGGATTGTTGAGCCTGGGTTATATCATATAGCATTTTCTCATTCTACCAAATGTCCTGTAAGTTTCTTAGTTTCATCTTTCCTTACGACTGAATGAAGCCCCATTGTGCATATGTACCATATTTTCACTACCCATTCTTTATATGGTGGACATCTAAGTTGATTGCATTTTCTCACTACTGTGAATAGAATAGCCAAGAATGTGAATGTGGCAGCATTTGTGTGGTAGACTATACAGTCTCCTGGTAAATTCTCCACAGTGGATGGGTTACATAGGAGCTGTGGTTTTAATGTCTAAGCCTTCATACTGATTTTCATTGTGGTTGTACCAGTTTCCTCTGCTATAACAGAGAGCAAGCCCATCCCCACATCCTTGCCAACATTTGCTTCCATTTGCTTGGCAGAGATTCTAACTGAGGAGATGCACAATCTCAAAGAAGTTTTAACTTACATCTGTCTGAAGACTAGAGATGATGAGCATTCCTTAAAATATGCCTTGGTCATTTTTATTTCTTGTTTTGAGACCTGTGTGTTTGCTGGGCTTCTCTGAGAGCACACATGCTGGAGAGGGGTCTGTGAGCATTCTGGTATTTTCACACCACACCTTACCCTCTATTTCAGCACTTCCCACCACTATCACATCTTCTGTGTCAAACATTTCCCCTATCCTCACATGCTTCATCTCATCTTTGCATTTGGCTCGTGAGAAGCCTACATTGACAAAATTGTAATTCTTCATTTTAATAAATTAAACTCTTAAAGTTTTAAATGTATTTAGATAGCTGATGTTTTTAGCATTCTTATTGGCTAATGCCTTAGAATAAGTTAGGGTATAATTGAGATATTAAAATGAGCATAGAACTACATAATCCTGGAAAAAATAAATTCAGAAAGAAAAAGGATTTTATTTTAAAAATAATTTTGATTTTGAAAAGACAAATTAGATGGGAAAATTGACAAGTTCTGAAGACAGTACATCTGTAAGGCTGTATCTTATAAATCTATGAGAAATAATGGGATTAGATAGTATGAAAAGACAGGAAATTTAGAAAGAACAGTCTGTTTTAATGATCACAATAAAGGAATGGAAGTATTAATATTAAATATGTCTCCTAGATTAAAAGATATGTGACAATGTAGCACAAAAAAACCATGCTGGTCATATATGCAAGCAAAGGAGCTAAGAGTGTATAATATTTCTTTAATTACAGCTTTTTAAATATATAATACTCACTATGTAAATCCAAATTACATAGATTGTAATGAGCAGAAGGTTAAAGAAATGTAATAGACATAAACCAATGCACTCTATCCAATTGTAAAAATGAAATACTGACATTTACAGAAATACAGATGAAAATGGAGGTTACAATGTTAGCAAAATACATTAAGATAGACAAATGTTGTGTGTTCTCACTTATATATGAATTGTGAAAATATCTGTCTCAGAGAAGGAGAGAATTTAATGGTGTTTGATGATAGCTTGGGTACAAAACATGGAGGAAGATGTTGTGAAATGATGAGGGATGATCCAGGGGTATAGACAGGAAGAATGGCTCTTACTGTTCTGTAGTAAAAGTGTTTGCCTACAACTGTATTCTCAAATTAACTAGTGGATTGTTAGAGTTCTGATGCTAAGATATGATAACTGTGTGTGAGTGATGAATACTCCAACTATTATGATGTAACCATTGCCCATATGTAATGAGATGTAATAAGATGCCACATTCCATAAACATGTAAAATTGTGTCAGGTACCAATTCTAATTAAACAATATGTTAAAACAGGATAGGTGAGTATCACAATAAGTAAACTAATCTGGAATCAGCATCATTTTATTTTGGTAAAAGTAGAGTAAGCAACAACAAAGTATTTGCAGAAGAAATGGTGTTGTAGCACATAATAAAGGGCACTAAAATCCTGAAAGAAATATCTATAAAAGATTCATATTGAGAACAAATGACGAATGCTTTCATGTTAATAAGCCAATGGTAAAAAAGAGCAAAATGTATGAAGCTGATTAATCATCATTTAAAAAACACAACCACAATTAGATAATAAACTAACAAATTTAATAACCTACCACAAGAAAATTAAAATGACAATTTGGTGATATTTGAAAATTACAAGTTTAAAAATATTTTGATTGTACATTTTAACTTCTGAGTATGCATTCTTCAAAATGTTTATTTATTCCATAAATCAGAACTGATATCGAGACAATCTGCCCTATTGCAGTGGCATTTTTTTCATGTGTTGTTAATTCTTGGTTACAGGTTCTTCAGAGTGGATTGTGCCCTAACTATTCTGAATGAAATATAGTTGTCATAGCATTGTTTATAATAATAAATTAACACATACTAATTACCTGTCATTCAGAGATTGTACAAATAGTTTATGCACATGTTTATTAGAAAACGCTAAATTACATGTAATATAAATGACTTAGGGTTTTTGCTTGCTCAAAAACTAAGAGGTCCAGAGTTTAATCCTCACAAACAACATGGGAAAAGCTGAGTACCAGGGGACTTATGTAATTCCAACAATGTTGAGGTGGGAGGCAGAGATAAGCTCTGGAGCTCATTGGCTAGCTAGCCTGACACACATGGTTGAAGTTCCAGGCCAGTGAAAAACTCTGCCGGAAAAGAAAAACAAACAAGAGCAAAACAACAACAACAAAAGCAAGCAACAAAGAGGAAGCCAAAATCACCTGAAATACCATATACAAAATTGTACTCTGACCACCCCCATACACATGCATGTATTCACACACTAGTTTGTCTATACCAAATTGCAAACATGCACTAACACATGCACAAAATAAATGAATAAATGACAAAGGACCTGGACCATACAATCTCTGGTTGTAGTTGACTATAATGTATAAATTAACAATAATCAATATTGGGTATATGGCACTAGATTTTGGATGGGGGACATTTGTTGTGTTATATTTATTTAACTTTCAGTGTTTTATATCTTAATGGAGAAATTGAAATGATTATACAATTTTGCTTAATTTCTATATCATCATATGATTAAAATAGTTTTTTAAGTTAAAAAAGAATGACCAAACATGAGGAATCATTATAAAACCTGTTTTTGCAAAACCTTGCCAGATAAAGATGCACCCTAGACTTTGAAATGTGCTGGCTACTTTTTCTCATGGAATTTATGCTGATGAGAACAGCTCAAGGCACACTCTTCTCCGTCTGCCTTTGCATTTTATAGTGAAATAAAATTCCTTTTCTTTGAGACTACCCTCTGTACTATCCTTGGATATTAGTTCTAACCATAGATTTTGTAGACACTTTAGAGGTATCTTGTTCTAATGTATTTCCATAACAGTCATAATATTATTTTTATTGAAGATGTTTTTCAATATATTTATTTAAGATATATTTATTTAAGCTAGGAACTTAAGAAAACAAGAGCAGTGGAGAATACAGCTATGATCTGAGAAATATGCACAAATAAAAGTTACTGTATGCTTAAATTTAATTTTAAAGTAGAAAAAAACTATCTGTATGCTTCCAAAACCTTAGGCAGATGTCTTGTTAATATGATTAAAATAAAATTATGCATAAGGAATATATTTTATTGAATATTTACATTTGCATATTAAAATTATAAAAGTTATTTGCTTTATAGCAAATTGGTTTTAAGATACAGATTGAAGATACAGGGTAAAGAAATTAGTAAACAATTAATTCAGCTTTTTAATTCTTTGTTATTGGATGTATTGATAACTTTTGAACATTTTAATATCCATTTTGTATACAAAATTGGTTGTATCTTCTTTGGCAACCAATAACACTATTTGAGAGTATAGTTATTTTCCCTTAGATATAAGTAGCTACTTTTCAGATGTAGACTGTATTCTTTCTTTTGTTTTAACTTTTATAGGATATTTTCTTTATTTATATTTCAAATGTTATCCCCTTTCCCTGTTATTCACCAGAAACTCCCTATCCCATCCCCCCTGCTTCTATGAGGGTGTTCCCCCACCCATCCACCCACTCCTGTCTTCCCATGCTCAAATTCCCCTACACTGGGGCATCAAGCTTTTACAGGATCAAAGGTCTCTACTCCCATTGATACCCAACAAGGCCAGCCTCTGTACATATGTGACTGGAGCCATGAGTCCCTCCATCTGTAGTTCTTGGAAGTTGGTTTAGTCCCTGGGAGCTCCATGGGATCTGGATGGTTACTATTGTTGTTCTTCCTATGAGATTGCAAACGCCTTCAGCTCCTTTAGTCCTTTCTCTATCTCCTCCGTGGAGGACACCATTGGGTGTCCCTGTGCTCAGTCCAAAGACTGGCTGTGAGCATACACCTCTATAATTGTCAGAATGCGAAGTCCCTTTCTCTAGTCATCTTTGACAAAAAAGAAATTAGTTTGAACTTTTGCCATCTAAAACATATTTCCCTTTTCTTTTTCATTAAATTTCAAATGAAAAATTCTTCAAGAAATATACTTTATTTCTTGTTCTTTTTGTAGTCAGAATATTTTTTTTGTATCAATATAGGAGATTGGTTTGATTCCTATCTAAAGTTCTCTGCTGTGATGAAATAATATAGAATTCAATCTGAATGGGTCTAGGAATAGCTTTCTTTAGTCAAAACAATGATAGCACTTTTTATTTTCTACTTAGCTGTTCTAAAGAGCTTAAGTTAAGAACAGCTACACTGAAGTGTCTATTAAATATATTTCCACAAAATAGTGCTTTTTCACAGTTCTAAATGAAGTGTTTGCATCATAAAACCTGCCTTTGCCCCGATTTGGCTTCAACTTTTCTGGTCCCAGCTGGAACTGAGAGTTTCATATTTGTACAGAATGAATAATGAATTTTTAAGTTTCCTTTGCTTCATGTTGATTTGGAAAAATGGCTCAGGTTGGTTATTCTATTATTCAGTTTCCTGTCACACAGAAAACAACAGATCAGTTCATAATTATCTTACGTTTGTAGATTCATCAGAGCAACTTTTGTGGTTTGCTTTCTTTTCAGAGAAATTACTCATTTTGAAAATAAAATTTCAATTCAGAAATTAGAGTTACAAATGTCTTTTCTACTGTTTTCCTCTATCTTGGAAAAGGAGTTTGCCAAACTGTTGGTTGCCTTGCTGTGTTCTGTGATGTGGCAGCCAGATTTAAATATTCATTCCTGAATAAGTAGGATTTTATACAATTCCTCCATGGTCTTAACTGACAAACAATTGATATTGCTTCCATTCAATTTTGATTCCATTTTGCTTATTAAAGTATTGGGCAACTTTATTTGAGAAACTTCACAGCTTAATAAAATTACTTACCATATTAAATGAGGAAAATGGTTTTCAAGGATCTAGATTAACGATTCTGGGAAAAACACCTAATCCTTCAGATCAGGAATTTTCATAAAGTGATGAAAATGCCTAACACTAGAGATGGGAGGACCTAAGTTGATCACATAGCCATCTCTCTAGGACTCTAAGAATGAGAATCTTTTCTTCTTTCTCCTCTTCCTCCTTCTCCTCCTCTTCCTCCTCCTTCTCCTACTCCTCCTCTTCTTCATTTTGTAATATCAGGTAAATACTACTGAATTATATTCTAGTCTCCAGATGGATGATTTGAAAGCAGTTTTTAAAGAGTTTCAATGAAATTGAAATAAACAGAAATGTTTTAATACACTTGTGGAGAAATGTATCAAAGATATGAAAGTGATTTTTAAAAACTCAAATACTTTGTATGAAAAAAATATACCCAGTGAAATTTTAAAACAACAATAGACTTCATCAATATGAACCAAATGGAAGAAATTATACATGGACTTGATAGCAGTCAAATTGAAAATTTGAAAAAAAGAGGAGAGAGAGAGAGAGAGAGAGAGAGAGAGAGAGAGAGAGAGAGAGAGAGAGAGAGAGAGAGAGAGAGAGAAATTCATGAGTCTCTGAGATATATCTAACCAAACTAATGGGCACAGTTAAGTCATACAAGAAGGAGCTTGATATTCTGGTGTTAGTGAATAATAAGATAATCACAGGCAACAGTAAGGTGCGGTACACTCAAGAATCCAGAAAACTATTTCTAGGAGACACTATAATGGATTCATGAGTTTGCATAAGCACAACTAAACATGCTGAAATATACAGCAGTATCTAGATATTACTTGAAACTGCATGCGTATGTTCAATTTTATTTAAAATTATAAATGGGCTTAAACCCACAGAGATGTTAAGATCTGCCTTTTATCAGTGTCACATATTGGCTTTATTGACACCACTATTTACTTATCTGTTGTTTAGTTTGTCAGAACTAGTTTGTGTTGTCATCTTATCTTGCCGCTCCAGCTGGGGAAAGCAAGATCAACATGATGGGACCTTCTAAGATTCTGTTCCTCTTGGGTGCCTCCTCTCCTGCAAAGGAGTGTTGTTGATTTTGAAGATATTGCTGTTACCTTTTTACACTCTCTTACTTTAATTTCCCTCTCCTGTGGCTCTGCATGTTGAAAAATGATAAATGTTCCTAGTGTCCTTTTACCTACTTTCACACTCAACAGAAAAGGGAAAAAAAGCATTCTATCAATTTGGTTTTGCTTTATACAACACTCTGCAATTTCTACAATTGAAATGTTTGTAGGATGATAGCCATGAATTTTAGCATGGAAAATTGTATGGGAATAAGGATAATAATTTCAAGTGAGCTGTCATTGAAACATTACATAGAGTTCTCTGATGAGTTGAATATTTTTCTGTTTGTGTAAGTTAAAATGATAAATACATATCATACAAATGTGAAATACATAACTCCATGTTTCCTAAATGTTTCCTTGAATACAAATAGGCAGGAAAATTTGTGTGGAGGGCTATGCGTGTATACATATATATGTGTGTGCCGGTGTACATGTATGTGTCTGTGTGATGTTCCTAAAAATACTCAAAATTAACAATCTCTGCCTATGATCTTTGAATTTCAAGTGAGAATCTAGCATTTACCTTGTAGAATATTCAAGTAATCTTTTAAGTAAGGATATTCAAATACTAAGAAGACAGATTTTGGTTTCAAATAAGTTAATGTGTGATGAAAATGTCATAAGTCAGAGCTAGGCAAGTAGCTAAGTCAGCATTATGCTTATCCAACATGCATAGAACCCTGGGTTTGATATCCAGCAGTATGTAAACTATTTAAGATTGTATACCCACAATCCCAGTACTTGGGAGGGAGAAGCAAGAAAATTAGAACTTCAAGATCACCCTCAGCTATACAGTCAGCCTAAAGTACCTAAGACCCATCTGCAGCAGAAAATGCAGTAAATGTTTTAAGGAAATGTTAGGACTGTAAGTACTGGAGATAATACATTATAAATCATGCTTAATATAAGTATGAATTGTAGTCAAAATAGAAATAAAACTATTTTCATATTATCAGTATAATACTATGTGTTCGCTGCAAGATGGAAGCATGCTAGACTATTGCATCTTTACAGGTCTCAGCTGAAATAAAAATTCACATTGTGTTACATCCAGAACCAGGACCCAGAGAGATCCTTAAGGGGTCCATAACTAGGTCATGAGGGCCCCACCATCATGGCTGGTCTAATATAATCATAGCTGGTTTTAGTCTGTCTGACCAATAAGACTCACACCATGATTCTGAATGTCTCAAATTAGATGTTGTCATCATACTTTTAGGCTTCCAGAACCTTGAGCTATCAAAACCAAACTAATCAATCAAACAACAAACACCTCTTTTCTTCATAAATTATACAGAACGTCCTGTGCTATTGACTTAAAATGACCTAATATCATGTATGTATAATATTATGGGAAAGTTTTTAAAAGTACATTTTATTATGTAATTTTCAGGCTGCCAAAATCTCTCAATGGCAAATCACTCCCTAGTGGCATCTGTGTACTCTTCCTGAACATTTATATTGCAGCGCAGAATAGTTTATATAAATCAAAATTGAAAAAAAATTAAGGGTCTTATAAGGGAAAAATCAAAGTGGGAAAGGTTTTATACCTTGTTTCACTCAGTAATCAGGTTCTAAGACTATGGGTGTGTATCAAAAATATGACAGAAAATTATTCATATCGCTAGATACTAGAAATGAAGAATATATTCAAGTACAGTATTTTTTCAGTGTACAAAACTTTTCTAACTTTTATAATTTTGTAATAACATTAAATGAGAAAGGAGTATGACTGCTGGTGAACATATCAGAAATTATTAACTAATGAGTAAGAAAGAAAGCAGGAATATGAAAGGTACATTTCAGCTGAAAGAGTTAAAATACCAACTCTGCTTTATTTATAAGCTGTATACAGTTACTTGGTAAAAGTTATAAGATTTATTTTGAAATATAGAAAGCAGCAAACCTATAAAAATCCTTCACAAAACTTTCTATTTCTTAATTCATGATTTCTTACAAATATCTGTTTTGCTATTTTTTCATCTCCTTAGGCAATCTGAGCCTTTGTATCTTGTCTCATCCTCAGCACGACCCTAATTCATTGGGTATCACTGTGTCCCTTCTTATGAATAATTGTCTACTTCAATACTTCAAGCTGTTTCAAAATGCAAAAATAGACCCTTACCTACAATAACTTAATATTTTGTAAATGTGTTTTGTATTATATCTAGAGGTCCAGGGTTGACATGCAGCATAAACTTCAAAAAAAAAAAAAGATAAATAAACAAAAACTTTAAAAGTCTACACCACCAGAGATTGGAGTCATTATTTTCATGTCAGTGAGCTATCGCTCACTATACTTTGTTGTTCTGTTATTTCTGCATATCATATGTCTAAAATACAGCTTCATTTTTAGAATTGATAAAGATAGAAGTACCCATCCACGATGGCATGTTTTGGTTCTCCCAGTCATGGGGCATAGACCAACAGATCATATTTATTCTCCATTCACCATGGTTATTATAGACTGTCACTACATTCTTTAACATCTATCTGGTGCTATATTCTGTCTCTATTTTTTTTGGACCCAAATGTAGGATCTCAGTATATTAATGATGACTTTCCTCCTTGCCATCTGGCTTTGTTTTTATTTTTAGATGCTAGTAGACTTTATCGCTATTCTTCCCCTGACTTGGGAGGTTTGGCCAGAAGACAACTCATCCAATAATGGTGCTTGTCACTGAATGTGAAGACATGCATTCTGTCCCCAGATCCCATGTAAAGGTGGAAAGATACAAGTGACTTCATAAAGTTATTATATGACCTCACTAGTACATGCACGCATGTGCCCTAAACTATAAATAATGTTTTTAAACAAAAATATATTCATTAAGAACAGAAAACAGAAATGAGGTCTGTATTTGTAGAACATTTTCATTCCCCTTTCCTTAATATTTGTTACTAGTAGCAAGTGTTATTTAAAAAGAATAACAATGAATATAAAATAAATTCTACATGAAAGTCTTCCCATGGAGATGTAAGCATTTATGACCATACTATTAGATTACATATAGGATTAGGCTATGGCTAAGATGTCTGATATGGCGCCTTACGACTGTGCTGTACGTCAGTAGTGTTATGGTCTTCATGTAAAATGTAGGCTGCAAGCTTCATGTATCTGGATATCCACTTATTTTAGCTTGAATGTGAGACTGTATTATTTTTAGAAATATTAGCATCATCTAAAACATGAACTGGTTAGAATTTAACTTTCTTATGGAAATGAAATGTTGGCTGATGCCAAATAAGATATCAAAGTAGAAACAGAATATTATCTTCTACTTTGATAGTACTAAACTAATAACTTCTTATGTTTTTTTTTTAATCACTTTCCTTCAGTGACAAGTATAAAAGACATTTGGGATGAGCTTGATTTATTCATACAATGGCAAATTTAATATATTTTAGTGATTAAAAGATGCATATGGAATTCATTGCAGTATGCATTAATAGGAGCCATGGCTCTCTTTCTGCGCTTGAGCCAACGCGATTTAGATTTTTGTCACCAATAGAACGACCAAGGTACACAGCAGCTGGGATGGAATCTAATTACTTCTGGAACATATTTAATCTTGGCAAGAAACCCATCTTAGAAAAATCGCTGGAACCTCTTTTCTAAACAAAACTCCAATACATTGCTAAGTGAGAAAAGACTGCTCAGATGGAAGAGAACTTTTGACCCTATATGTATGACACAAATATTTGCTATCCTTATTGATGATGTCTTACCATCAAATTCAGGGGTAACCAAGAGCACTGTAAATAGCCTGAGCGATAAAGAATATAGGGGGCCCCACTGACAAAAATAGCAGCCCATTCCTTCCACCAGACTTTTTATTTCATAGACTGTGGTATCGAGGAGGGGCATTACCCCTACCTTCCATTATAGAGTAGATCTACTTAAACATTTTTTCTTCTCTAGGTATTTAAAAACATGAGCCGGGCAGTGGCTCATGAGCACGATTAATCCCAGCACTTGGGAGGCAGAGGCAGGCACATTTCTGAGTTCGAGGCCTTCCTGGTCTACAAAGTGAGTTCTAGGACAGCTAGGGCTACACAGAGAAATGCTGTCTTGAAAAAATGGAAAACAAAAATACCAATAAATAAATAAATAAATAAATAAATAAATAAATAAACAAATAAATAAAAACATTAGATGGATCAAATTTCAGGTTGAATTGAAAGATCAAAAGCACAAAGAATTACAAACCTTATTAACTTTCCTGATATATCACAGATGTTCAGGAAGTTTCTCGCTTCTACATAGCCAAATTGCTGGGTCATGGACATTAAAGATTTCATTTGTATAGGACCAAGGAGATCACTTAAAAATTAATTGCTCTCATTTTAAAAATGGTTTATGCCTATGTTTCAATTGTAAGGTAAAAGTCAAGATATAAAATAGAAGTCTCTTGATAGTAAAGAGATAAACATATAGCAGAAGTATATGAAGAGGGAGAGGTAGTTAGTGACTTTCAGGTCAACTTGAATTTAATTTCTAGCTTTGTCACTTAAACTGTATGTTTGTGATTTCTGAAAGCCACATAGCACTGCCAGGCCTTGACCTCCTTCTTACCTGCAAAATAGAGTAAAACTCCCTTGTGAAGTTCAAGAATTAATTGATATACTGCCAAGTGTCATATTATTGTTTGAGTTTTAGTCCAGGAGATAATACAAGTAAAATGCTTAGCAAAATCCTTGACCCAGAGTTAGCCCTTCATGAAGAGGAGCTGTTCTCTCTATATAATTACCATCATAGTCATTATAATAAAGCCAACCAATTAGATCATGGCTTGTACAATAACTGATTCATGAACAGTTCACATTTTACATTAAAGGCTATTGTGCTCTCAGCATACCCAAAAGTAATGTATTGGTTTTGACTCATATATTCTTAATAAGACTCATAGTATATTCAGTTTTTCAACAGTTAGAATGAGGCTTACTAGCAAGCTTTTGTGGTCAAACTGTGCTAGTTTGATACTGCCCTTCATGAAGTTTGTGATATGTTTTTCTTCTGTACTTGTATTAAATGGTAATGATGCCTGCCTCTTTACTGTTAATGTTATTAAATTATATTTAAGATTCTCTGTCTTATGCTTCATTGTAGCCACAGTAAATAATCAAATAAAAGATGCAATTCAGGAGGAGAAAAGTCAGGACTTTCTAATGTGCCCTTGGATGAAATTCTTCAAACAATGAGGCCATTTGAGGCTCCTATTTTAGTGGCACTTTAGAACATGCCACTTCACAGCTTGTTCCTAACAGCACTAAGAACATTTAAAACCACAGTATAGTACTCCAAGAATAGTGTTTTAACACTAAACAGTGTTATTAGGATTGGTTACTATATTTTCAACCAGAGCACAGAAGAAGAAAAATATCTCAACAGAAACAGGAATCCATTCTAAAGCAAAGTGAAATAATGTCTGCTTCTCTCTGAAAGGTATATGAAATAAATAACAGCCTTTTCAAAGAAATAAATGGAGGCTTTATTAAAAAATTCAATTAAATTTGGTTTCATAAAATATGAAAACCAAGGGACTCTAGGACACACCATCATATAATAACTTAGGTTAAGACAATTTTCTGACCTTGAGAAATCTTGGTAGAAAAAGTATATTAATGCTTTTATTTTGCATTTAGAAGGGTGTCATTATTGGAACCTTTATTTTAGTAAATTCCCAGATGATTTTGTACCTAAGTTGTTAGATATTTCCACACACTATAGTCAATCTTAGTGATGAGTAAATTAATTTCATCTTTAAAAATATTTATTTTTTATGCATAAGGTAATAACAGGAAGAGCTAGTGCACATGCCATAGCATTTGTGTGAGGGTCAAAGGACAATGCTTGATTATAGGTTTTCTCCTACAGTGCAGGTCCTGGTGATTGAAAGTTGGCTTAGCAGCAAGTGTCTTAACCCACTGAACCATCTTTTTGACACCACATGACTGAATGTCAAATGATAATTCTAAAATGTTTAGTTACATTTCAACTGCCTAAGAAGAATGTAGTATAGTTTCATACCATTGCTACCATTATTCAAAGTAGTGCAGGGTCAGATGGATATGCTCAAAGATATTGTATGTCAGCACATCTGCAGGTTGTATAATTTTATAAAAAAGAAATAGAACCTATGTCACAGTTTGAAAAACAAGCAGCCCCAAGTGTTAGATATGTTATCTTAGATTTCTTCTTTATAACTATTTTTGATGCACAATTCTTATGGCAAAAATATTCAAAATAAATCTATGGGCCATTTTTATTGGTTTTTAAAACATGATAGCAGGTTTTTTTCATTTTAATATTTTTATTTTCTATATTCTTTGTTTACATTCCAAATGACTTCCCCTTTCCCAGGTCCCCCCTCCCCATATGTCCCATAAACTTTCTTCTCTCCACCCATTCTCCAATCACCTCCCTCCTTTTTCTCTGGCCTTATATTCCCCTCCAACGCTAGATCAATACTTTCCAGGACCCTCTCCATACTTCTTTTTTTTTTAATTCGATATATTTTTTATTTATATTTCAAATGATTTCCCCTTTTCTAGACCCCCACTTCCTGAAAGTCCCATCAGCCCCCTTCCCTCCCCCTGTTTTCCCACCCAACCCTTCCCACTTCCCTGTTTTGGTTTTGCCCTATATTGCTTCACTGTGTCTTTCCAGAACAAGGGGAAACTCCTCTGTTCTTGTACCTAATTTGATGTGTGGATTATGTTTTTGGTATTCCAGTTTTCTAGGTTAATATCCACATATTAGTGAGTGCATACCATGATTCATCTTTTGATTCTGGGTTACCTCACTTAGTATGATGTTCTCCAGCTCCATCCATTTGCCTAAGAATTTCATGAATTCATTGTTTCTAATGGCTGAATAATACTCCATTGTGTATATATACCACATTTTTTTGCATCCACTCTTCTGTTGAGGGATTCATGGGTTCTTTCCAGCTTCTGGCAATTATAAATAGGCTGCTATGAACATAGTGGAAAATGTATCCTTATTACATGCTGGGGAATCTTCTGGGTATATGCCCAGGAGTGGTATAGCAAGATCTTCTGGAAGTTAGGTGCCCAGTTTTGGAGGAACCACGAGACTGATTTCCAGAGTTGTTGTACCAATTTGCAACCCCACCAGCAGTGGAGGAGTGTTCCTCTTTCTCCACATCCTTGCCAACATCTGCTGTCTCCTGAATTTTTAATCTTAGCCATTCTGACTGGTGTAAGGTGAAATCTCAGGGTTGTTTTGATTTGCATTTCCCTAATGACTAATGAAGTTGAGCATTTTTTAAGATGCTTCTCTGCCATCTTAAGTTCTTCAGGTGAAAATTCTTTGTTTACCTCTGTACCCCATTTTTTAATAGGGTTATTTGGTTTTCTGGAGTCTAACTTCTTGGGTTCTTTATATATATTGGATATTAGCCCTCTATCTGATGTAGGGTTGGTGAAGATCTTTTCCCAATTTGTTGGTTGCCGATTTGCCCTTTTGATGGTGTCCTTTGCCTTACAGAAACCTTGTATTTTTTTGAGGTCCCATTTGTCAATTCTTGATCTTAGAGCATAAGCTATTGGTGTTCTGTTCAGGAACTTTCCCCCTGCACCGATGTCCTCAAGGGTCTTCCCCAGATTCTTTTCTGTTAGCTTCAGAGTGTCTGGCTTTATGTGGAGGTCCTTGATCCATTTGGAGTTAAGCTTAGTACAAGGAGACAAGGATAGATCAATTCCCATTCTTCTGCATGCTGACCTCCAGTTGAACCAGCACCATTTGTTGAAAGGCTATCTTTTTTCCATTGGATATTTTCTGCCCCTTTGTCGAGGACCAAGTGGCCATAGGTGTGTGGGTTCATTTCTAGATCTTCAATCCTGTTCCATTGATCTGCCTGCCTGTCACTGTACCAGTACCATGCAGTTTTTAACACTATTGCTCCATAGTATTGTTTGAGGTCAGATATACTGATACCCCAGAATTTCTTTTATTGTTGAGAATAGTTTTAGCTATCCTGGGTTTTTTGTTATTCTAGATGAATTTGAGGATTGCTCTTTCTAACTCTATGAAGAATTGAGTTGGGATTTTGATGGGTATTGCGTTGAATCTGTATCTTGCCTTTGGCAAAATGGCCATTTTAACTATATTAATCCTGCCGATCCATGAGCATGGGAAGTTTTTCCATTTTTTGAGGTCTTCTTCCATTTCCTTCTTCATAGTCTTCTTCATGGGTGTCATTTGTTATGCAATTTGAGCCTTCGGTATTCAGAGCTTCTGGGCTAATTAATATCCACTTATCAGAGATTGCATTCCATGTATATTCTTTTGTGATTGAGTTACCTCACTTAGGATGATATTTTCCAGTTCAAATCATTTGCCTAAAAATTTTGTGAATTCATTGTTTCTAATTGCTGAGTAGTATTCCATTGTGTAAATATACCACATTTTCTGTATCCATTCCTCCTTTGAGGGGCATCTGGGTTCTTTCCAGCTTCTGGCTATTATAAATAAGGCTGCTATGAATATAATAGAGCATGTGTCTTTATTGCATGCCGGGGAATCCTTTGGGTATATGCCTAGGAGAGGTATAGCAGGGTCCTCCGGAAGTGTTATGTCCAGTTTTCTGAGGAACCGCCAGACTGATTTCCAAAGTGATTGTACAGCCCCACCAATAGTGGAGCAGTGTTCCTCTTTCTCCACATTCTCTCCAACACCTGCTGTCTCCTGAGTTTTTTACCTTAGTCATTCTGACTAGTGTAAGGTGAAATCTTAGGGTTGTTTTGATTTGCATTTCCCTAATGGCTAATGATGTTGAGCACTTCTTATGGTGCCTCTCGGCCATCTGAATTACTTCAGATGAAAATTAGTTCTTTAGATTTGTACCCCATTTTTAATAGGGTTATTTGGTTCCCTGGGGTCTAACTTCTTGAGTTCTTTGTATATATTGGATATTAGCCCTCTATCAGATGTAGGGTTGGTGAATATCCTTTCCCAATTTGTTGGTTTCCAATTTGTCCTTTTAACAGTGTCCTTTCCTTACAGAAACTTTGTAATTTTATAAGGTCCCATTTGTCAATTCTTTATCTTAGAGCATAAGCTATTGGTGTTTCTCCTGTTCAAACTATTCCACAAAATAGAAACAGAAAGGACTCTACCAAACTCGTTCTATGAAGCCACAATTATGCTGATACCAAAACCACACAAAGATCTAACAAAGAAAGAGAACTTCAGGCCAATTTCCCTTATGAATATTGATGCAAAAATACTTAATAAAATTCTTGCCAACCGAATCCAAGAACACATCAAAACGATCATCTACCATGATCATGTAGGCTTCATCCCAGGGATGCAGGGATGGTTTAATATAAGGAAATCAATCAATGCAATCCACTACATAATTAAACTCAAAGAAAAAAAAACATATGATCATCCCATTAGATGCAGAAAAATCATTTGACAAAATTCAGCTTCCTTTCATGCTAAAAGTCTTGGAAAGAACAGGAATTCAAGGCCCATAATTAAACATCATTAAAGCAATATACAGCAAACCAGTAGCCAACATCAAACTAAACGGAGAGAAACTTGAAGCAATCCCACTAAAATCAGGGACTAGACAAGGCTGTCCTCTCTCTCCATATCTTTTCAATATAGTACTTGAAGTTCTAGCTAGAGCAATTAGACAACATAAGGAGGTCAAGGGGATACAAATTGGAAAGGAAGAAGTCAAATTATCACTATTTGCAGATGACATGATAGTCTACTTAAGTGACCCGAAAACCTCCACCAGAGAACTCCTACAGCTGATAAACAACTTCAGCAAAGGTTATAAAATCAACTCAAGCAAATCAGTTGCCTTCCTATACTCAAATGATAAGCAGGCTTAGAAAGAAGTTAGGGAAATGACACCCTTCACAATAGCCACAAACAATATAAAGTATCTTGGTGTGACTCTAACCAAAGAAGTGAAAGATCTAAATGACAAGAACTTCAGGTCTGTGAAGAAGGAAATTGAAGAAAGCCTCAGAAAATGGAAAAATCTGCCATGCTCATGGATTGGCAGGATTAATATAGTTAAAATGGCCTTCTTGCCAAAAGCAATCTACAGATTCAACGCAATCCCTGTCAAAATCCCAACTCAGTTCTTCACATAGTTAGAAAAAGTAATTCTAAATTCATCTGGAATAACAAAAAACCCAGGATAGCTAAAACTATTCTCAACAACAAAAGAAATTCTGGGGGGAATCAGTATCCCTGACTTCAAGCAATACTACAGAGCAATAGTGTTAAAAACTGCATGGTATTGGCACAGTGACAGACAAGTGGACCAATGGAATAGAATTGAAGACCCAGAAATGAATCCACACATCTATGGTCACTTGATCTGTGACAAAGTAGCTGAAAACATTCAGTGGGAAAAAGATATTCTTTACAACAAATGGCGCTGGTTCAATTGGAGGTCAGCATGCAGAAGAATGTGAATTGATCCATTCTTATCTCCATGTACTAAACTCCACTCCAAGTGGATCAAGGACCTCCATGTAAAACCAGACACACTGAAACTAATAGAAACTAATAGAAAAGAAACTGGGGAAAGCCCTTGAGGACATGATAGCAGTTTTAAAAAGACTGTCTTGTGTCTTTCTTTGTTTGCTTTTGTTTGTTTGTTGTTGTTTTTTCAAAACAGGGCTTTTTTTTGAATATATGAAAAGAGTAACAAGATTGACACACCTTTATTCAAATTAACCAAGAAATTAAGAGAGGATCCAAGTCAATAAAATTATAAATGAAATGGGAAAAATTACCACTGAGTACCGAAATTTGGAGATTATAATGATATGCTTTGAATATTTATATTTCATAATTATGGAGGGATTTCTGGCTATTTATGAGCTACCACAATTAAATGACAATAATTAAATAGGCTTATAATAGCCAAGAGAATGCTGCAGTAATTAAAAATATTCCAAGTAAAAAAAACCAAAGAGCAACAGAGCTTTTTTGTGTAGCCCTGACTGTCTCTGCCTCATAAATGCTGCAATGAAACACCTAAGCCACCACTACACAGTTTTAAAAGAAATAAACTTTTTCTATAGAAAGTTTTCAGACTTCTTGGAGTGATGCTGCAATTTGCAGAAATATTTTATTTTTGTTTCTTTTCTTATTTTTGTATATGAGCATTTTGACTGCATGTTATCTCTGTATCACAGGCATTCAGTACACTGGAGGTCAGAGAAGGGCAACAGAGCCCAAGGAACTGTAGTTACAGACAATTAAGGGATGGCATGTAGGTGCTTCAGATGGAGCCCCTGTCCTCTGGAAGAGCAACCGGAGCTCCTAATCAGTTGTGCGATCTTTCAGTTCCTACAGATTTTAGTATGTGAGCAATCTCCATCCATTGTCAGCACAGTATCTCCACTGGTTTTTGTTGGTGGTGGTGTTTGTGTGTTAAGGTAAACAGAAAACAATAAGTTTCCCCGTGGTGATCTCATATGTTGATGTCATTGATCTTCCTCCCTGACTCTCCTCCTATTCCATTGGCCCCTGCAGGGACCTTCATGGCACCGGAAGTCTCTTTCTGCTGTCCTGTCTTTTATTTTGTACATCCTCTCCTTTCCTTCCCTAACTCCATTTGTTTTGTTTCTCTAGGTCTAGGCAACCTTCTTTAGTGATTTCTGGTTCCATCTTTATTTTTTTCTCTGCAAATGCAGAGATAAGTTGGCCATTCCCACAGCCAGGTGGGAGGCCATTTATGCTTTTAAAGTGAAATCTACAATGGCAATATATTTAATTTACAAATGAGAGAATAAACTAACAACATGAGCCTATGAATACTGTGATTTGATGTTGCAATGCATCTATTTGTTTAAAATTTTAGTAAGTAATATGTGACTCAGATAAAATGCAAGCAAACTTTAGACATCAGGACAAATGTAACTCTTAATAATTATTAATATATATTTTGTGGATAAATGTAATCACTTTACTTTCCAATCCACATAACTGATTGAAGTAAATGAGATTATATATCAGTAAGTCAACTTCAGAAGCCCCAAAGCATATGATTATAAATGGTAATGTTTAATAAAAATATTCTTTATATAATACCTGAGAAGAATCATCAGTAAAGGAGACTCAGAAATTACATCCCTAAATGTATACTAAATTAAAAACATAGCTATTTATCAAAGAATTTTGCGTTAATGATGATAGAATCATAATTATAAAAAACACCTATTTCTTTCATCTGATTGAAGAATGAATTAGTATAACATGTATAGATAATGTAATATCAGCAATACTGATATATAAAAATAAAACTAAGTACTATATATAACATACCATTCACAATTATTAAATTTTATAGGTTGCACATTAAGCAAGTTATAAGTAGGATGTGTTGTGTTGTAAATGAAATAAAATTTTTAGAAATTTAGAATAATTCTTTTCTTGGTCAAGAGAGTATAAGTACAAAGAAGTAATATGAAAATGTTTAAAGTCATATGGTGGTCCTTGCTAAATTATTGCTAAATGGATGTTCACACTGAAAACAAACAAAGGGATTTTTTTGTTTGTTTTTTTTTAATTTTTTTCTTTATTGATATATTTTTATTTACATTTCAAATGATTTCCCCTTTTCTGGGTCCCCACTCCCCACAAGTCCCATAAGCCCTCTTTCCTCCCCATGTCCCTCCATCCACCCCTTCCCACTTCCCTATTCTGTTATTCCATATACTGCTGCACTTTCCAGAACCAGAGGCCACTCCTCCATTCTTTTTGGACCTCATTTAATATGTGGATTATGTCTTGGGTATTCAAAGTTTCTAGGCTTATATCCACTTATCAGTGAGTGCATACCATGATTGATCTTTTGAGACTGTGTTACCTCACTTAGTATGATGTTCTCCAGCTCCATCCATTTGTCTAAGAATTTCATGAATTCATTGTTTCTAATGGCTGAATAGTACTCCATTGTGTATATATACCACATTTTTGTATCCATTCCTCTGTTGAGGGACACCTGGGTTCACAAAGGGATGTTTTAAATGGATATATTATGTAGTATGTTATTTGTATATCAAGGAATCTGGATTTTTGTAAAGTAAAACTTAAAAAAAATAAGTATTTTTTAAAAAATATTATTGAAGAAATAAAGCCCAGATAGTTATGCCTTAGTTATGAACATCCTCATTCTCACTGTCAAGTGACCATGAGTGACACTGTTCTAGGGAGCAATGTTATCATAATGAACGCTTCTCTTATTCTAGAAATTGTGCGGCAGCACGTTTATATATAAGGAATGAAATATTGTTACATTTGAAAAGCCAGCCGTGTATAAAAATGAACTCGTTTCATTATTTTGAAAAATACGTTTGGAACTTGCATTCATGCTCTAATTCACAAGTTAGAAAAATATATAGTCCCATTATTTCTGGCTTGGATTAATGAGGTTCAAAAATGTAAATGACATATTGAATTCTAGAACCATTTATACCATTCTCATATGAAACAAGACCCATTAAAATATTCAGACCAGCATGATCAGGTCTTCTGCCAATAAGTTGAGGGATTGAGATTTATGTGATAAGAAAAATCTGTGTGAGTTCCTAATTGGCAGAAAGTGTCATTTATTCAAATGGAAAGGAATGCCTATAAAAATTTGTGCTGAAATGGGTTACAAATTCAGAAGAGTCAATAAAACTCAGGTCTTTCATTTGGGGAGAGTTAAAATATATGGATGATGAAAGAACACAAAAATACATGAACATATAAACATGAACTACATATTTTGGCTTTTGTTTAATTACAATCCCTCATTGGCACTAATATTAGTATACGATTATATGTGTGTGTGTGTGTATGTGTGTGTGTGTACATGCATATATGTGCATGTATGTGTGCATATATGATTCAATAATAGTCTTAACACTTTTAAATTGTTCACATACTTATTCTTTCTAACAGTGACGTCCTTGTGTGACCTTTGAGATTGCTGTATAAGTAAGTTCCAGGAAACACTCTTTTTTCTAAGTCAGAAAATCCACCTATTTTTCCAGGGTCCAGAGTCCACATTCCTTATATGTGAGAACTGCAATTTAAGTAATTATATCCCTTCTCCTACACCTTTATTCACAGGGTGTTGAATGGGGAAAAATAAGAGCTTAAGCCCCAGCAAAGACCAAGTATAACAAGTGACTCCTAAGCAATAATTGGCTTACGTTCCCACAGTGATTTCACAGGCACTGGCTTATTACACTGGGGCATATTTGCAAGTGAAGAAACCCCCTAAAGCTTCTGCAAGGCTCCACATTATACAGCTGAGACTTTTGTGACACCTCTCTGACTCCAAGGTCTGTATATTTCAGTGTACCCAACTGTTCACTTGACTTTGTGACAAGAGTTTTGTAAATGAGCCCAAGTTCAAGTGGAAGCTAGTATGTGCCAAGAGTTTTGAGGCCTGGAGTGCTATGTTCTTATGTGACTTTGGTATGGACAAGTAGTCTAATCCACCCAGAGTAGTCAAATCAGAAAATATAAGCAAGGAATAAAATGCACCTGTCATGCAAAATCTGGACTCATCAACTATTAATCAATATGTAACAAGGCTTTGCACTATGTGTGGATCAGTTATTAATATCAATATACTATCATCTACTTTGTCATTTTCCTTAATCTAAAGAAAGTCTGTACTTAATTTAGTGTTATAAGATGATTATGTACTGAAAAGTAGATTTATTATAATATTTTGAGTCCATAAGATATTTTTCAGGTAGGACGTTGTAGTGATTGCCTTTAATCCCAACACATTGGAGACACAAGCAGGAAGATCTCTGTGTGTTTGGGACGAGTCTGATCCACAGAATGTGTTCCAGGATGGGCAGGGCTACACAGAGAAAATCTGTCTGTCTCCAGGGGAGGAGAGAGAGAGAGAGAGAGAGAGAGAGAGAGAGAGAGAGAGAGAGAGAGAGAGAGAGAAGCTTTAAAAATAAAGCTAATGTATTCATCACCATAATTCTTTATTGCAGGCCAACTATGTCCCAAGTACCATGTTAGAGATGATAAATGTGAATTCACTTAATGTTCTGCACTGGAGTTGGGAGTTTTCTCCTGATTCTATTCCTGTTATTCTTAGGTCCTTTCAGTGTCTCAACATTCTTGGGTATAGTGTGTCAAGAACTTTTCAGACTTAACATTTTTAAACTGATATATCAATTTCTTCAATCATCTTCTTCTATGCCTGAGAGTCTTTCACCTCCTATATTCTTTTGGTGATGCTTTGTCTATAGTTCCTGTTCTATTACCTAGGTTTTCCGTCTCCAGGATTCCTTCATTTTGTGTTTTCTTTAATGCTTTTATTTCCATTTTTAGGTCTTAAATAGTTTTATTCATTACCTTTACCTGTTTAATTATATTTTCTTATATTTCTCTAAGGGATTTATTCATTTCCTCTTTAAAGGCACTGTCTTCTTTATAAGGTTGGATTTAAGCTCATCTTCTTGTGATTTGGCAGTGTAAGGATATCCAGCACTTGGATAGCTAGGCTCTGGTGGTGCCATATTTTCCTGGCCCTTTTTAGTTGTGTTCATAGCCTGACCTTTAGTTATTTGGTTGTCCCTGGGGTTGGTTGGATATTTCTGATGCTGATAAGACTCCTTGGAGAGGAAAGCAGAGCCTTGTAACAGACAATGGAGTTCAGTGGGCAGCACAGCCCACCTCTGCTAGCTGTTCCCCAGGTGGAACTGAATGTTACTGTAGTTCTGCAGGCTTCCTCTGGAAGGGAGGCAGAGCCATGGGCCTGACAATGGAGCTCAGAGCCCAGTGTGAAGATTACCTTTGCTGGTTGTATCCCAGATGGACTTGGCAGGCAGGGGATAGGTGGAGTGGAGTCTAACCTAGGGGTTCCTGGTCCCAGCAGGCCTCTTCAGGAAGGAAGGCAATGGAGCTCAGGGGCACAATGTATAGCTCACCTGTTCCCTATGCCCCAGATGGACCTGACAAGCAGGGTATAGGTGGGGCAGGGTCAAACCTGGGTGTTGCTGGGGCCCAGCAGGTTTTCATGGAGGTAGAGGGACAAAAATAGAGCTGTGGGCAAAGGACAGTATACCACTCATATCTGTTTTCTGTCCCTGATCTCTTCTTTTCAAATGTCATGGATTTTATGGTTCAATTACATGACTTACAAAGTTCCAACAACTTTGCATCTCACAGGTTCCATTTTCTCGCTCTTTCTTCTTCTGGACATGACCTTTTAAAATGTTTTTGAAATCATAATATAACCATATAATTAATTTCTTCCATTGCCTTCCTCCATCCCGCCCCCCTGCCCCATATATACTCCCTGTGCTCATTCATGGCCTTTTATAAAATTGTTGTTGTTGTGTACCTAACTACTCAATCAAAACATGTTCAGTCCATTTATTACTTGTGAGTTTGTGTCTTAAATATGTATGTATGTGTGTTTGTGTGTGTGTGTGTGTGTGTGTGTCTTAAGGGTTGGGCATTTTCTATTTGATATTCATTGGTGTTTTCCCATGAGAAAAATGATTTTCTCTACACTCAACAGTACTCAATTGTTTACATTCTTTATCCATGGTTGACACTTCTCTGACATATATTATGAATTTAATCTATATTGCTAAAAAAACAAAAGATGGCCAAGTCTAACTTATTTCAGGATGTTTTACTGTTCTTTTGGGTATAACAATGTAAACATTGAGACTAGAAAGAAACATAAATAAATGAACCAGAGATGAAATATTTTATATGAATATGAAATTACAAAGTCAGCATCCTATTGTATGAAAAAGTAAAACCCAGGAACTAGTTGGCCTCTAGTAAACTCTGCAGTGTCACTGACACTGGTGATGGCATTTAATGACAACTGTTATAAAGAGCAGATTCCCTGCAATGGGAGAGAGCAGAGTTCCTAAAAAGTGGGGATCCATAGGATGTGGTTTATTTTTTAAGATTTATTTTTTATTATATGTAAGTACGCTGTAGTTGTCTTCAGATACCCCAGAAGAGGGCATCAGATGGTTGTGAGCCATCATGTGGTTACTGGGTTTGAACTCAAGACCTTCAGAAGAGCAGTCAGAGCTCTTAACTGCTGAGCCATCTCTAGCTTTTATTTTTTCTACTACTGAAATTAAAAGGCACTCCCTGAAGTCATGTAATCTTTGTTATACCCAAAAGAACAGTAAAACATCCTGAAATAAGTTAGACTTAGCCATCTTTTGTTTTTTTAGCAATATAGATTAAATTAATAATATATATATATAACACTGTGTCAAATGCTAGACATTAGCTAGAAAATAATATCAATAAACATTTCCTAATTCAGAGAACTGACATGCTCAAGGCAGATCGGTAGTTAATAATAAACAAGAAATATAATAATTGATTATTAAGTATTTATGAAGAAGAAAAGTGGTTATTTTGGGAGGAAATGTCAAACATGTCTACGAAAAAATTTTTAATGTAAACATTGAGACTAGAAAGAAACATAAATAAATGAACCAGGGATGGAATATTTTATAAGAAGATGAAATTACAAAGTCAACATCCTATTGTATGAAACAGTAAAACCCAGGAACTAGTTGGCCCCTAGTAAACGCTGAGGCTTTACTTAATGTTCCTTTTTATGTCAATATGCCAGATCTATGCCCTTTTCAGTAATTTTGTGAGGTAAAGAAATTGTTCTCCATATATAGACACTCATAGGATTGAAGGTGATGAACATCCAAGACTACTTTTTTGTATTAGTTATTTTATTTATTTACATTTCAAATCTTATCCCCTATCCTGGTTTCTTTCCTACAAATCCCATCCCACCCTTCTCCCTCTGCTTCTCTGGGGGTGCACCCCACCCACCTACCCACTCCCACTTCACCTCCTTAGCATTCCCCTTATACTGGGGCATCTGGCCTTCACAGAACCAAGGGACTCCCCTCCTACTGATGGGAGGCAATCCTCTGCTGCATAAGCAACTAGATCCATGGGTCCCTCCATGTGTACTTTTTGTTTGGTGATTTAGTCCCTGGAAGCTCATGGGGGAGGCCTGGTTGGTTAATATTGTTGTTCTTCCTATGAGGTGGAAAACCCTTTCAGCTCTTTCAGTGCTTCTCCTAACTCCACCCTTGGGGCCCAGTTCTCAATCTAATGGTTGGTTATGAGCATCCACATCAGTATATGTCAGGTTCTGGCACAGCCTCTCAGGGGACAGCTATACCAGACTCCTGTCAGCAAGCGCTTCTTGGTACCAGCAATAGTGTCTGTGTTTGATGTCTGCAGAAGGGATGGATCCTTAGGTGGGGGAAGGTGTGCTATTTATAAACTCCAGATTTAGCACGCTCAATGTACTCAACCTGACTGAGATTGACAGCAAGATACATCTTTTTATTTATTCATGGCTAACATGAATATCATCACAGCTAATATTCCTTACAGCATTTTTAAATTTAATGAGATTGAATATATTTTTTATGAAGAAGACAAATGATTACTATTAACATGCTATAGTTTATGTATTTCATTAACTGTTTCTATGCTAATTACTGAAACAATAGGAGAAAGTACCTATCTCTCCTGAAAACACAGGCAGTAAATCAGGTGCCATTCCTGTCCGGGGCTGCTTTTTTAGATGTTTCTTGTACAAATAAGTGAAAAAGAGATTACTAGATAGATTATTGTATGTGTGAAATTATGTTAAGAAATCACACTTAGAATCATAATACATGGAAATTTTAAGATACCAAAATAGACTTTAGATTTGCATATTTAGGTTGCCAAAAGAGGTTCTCTCTCTCTCTCTCTCTCTCTCTCTCTCTATATATATATATATATATATATATATATATGCAAGATAAGGTAACTCTCTCTGCTACATAAGCAGCTGGAGCCATGGGTCCCTCCATGTGTATATTTTGGTTGGTGGTTTAATCCCTGGGAGCTCGGGGGTGGGGTGGGGTGGGTCTGGTTTATATATATATATATAAAGCATTCTCATGTTGTTAGAGAAATTTTTTTATAAATCTGTAAGACAGGAGAAGCAAGTAGGGGGTTCTTCTATATGTGACACAGATACTGGACACAGAAGTTAGAAAATAAAGGCCAAATCTAGTATATAAGTATTTGTACTATATGCATGCTAGTGCTGAGGGATGCCAGAAACATGTAATGGATCACTTGGAACTGGAGTTGCAAGCTGATGTCTGTCTGATTTGGATACTGGGACAGAACTCTGGTCCTCTGCAAGAATAACAAGAGCTCTTAACAGTTAATCTATCTTTTTAGTTCCTGTTTCTGACAATATTTTTGAAGTTGTAATGTGTTGATATCCATGTCGGCTGAAAACAGAATAATTAAAATATTCATGCCACAACAAAGAAAAACAATAAAACATGGTTTCTGGCTATAATTAAAACATATAAAGGTTCACATGAGACAAAAGAAATCTGTGTCATTTAGAAACTTAGGCCTATAACATATAGTTTTATTCTTTATTCTTCATCTATAGGAGTTGAACTTTTTTTTTCTTCAAATCATCCTGGAAAGTAAATGTTACTTTCTGATTCAACATTTCTTTTCTTTCTACTGGAGAGAATGTAGAACTTTGGATTTCATTCTGGATATGTTCTCACATTGCCAGGTATGGCCCCATATCATGTCATGTCTCCTTTGTTTTCTCAGAGTTTGTATTTACCAGCTCCATAACCATTTCCATAATGACCCATGTTTCCTAAGTTGCAAACCTGATACCCACAGAAGGAAATCAAAGTCATTCAACATGCAGGTATGGAATCTCAGACCCTCTGTTTGAGACCTAACACTGCAATTCTAAACCATACATTCTCTGCTATTAACTGAAATGAATTTCCAATGACATCTATATTCCTTTTAAGTCATTTCTTAATGAAATAATTAGCTTATCTGTTCTTTTTTTTTATTCTGGACCAACAAAAACAAATAGAAAGTAGAAACTTCAGCAAAACCAACCAAAAAATTTATCAAAAAATTAAACAATTACCTAGTAAATAATTCTATATGGAGTATAAGAAGTGATGTGTTAGTGCAGCTTACACTGTAGAGTACATGCGTCATGGCAAGAAGTGTGTGAAGTGGTTGATCACAAGCATCTCTCTCACTCAGCAGAGGGAGATGGATGCTGCCGCTCCATTTAATTTCTTTTTACTCAGTGCTGTACCACAACTCATGGAATTGAGCCACCTACATTCAAGATGTGTCTTCCCTTCTTTTATATTTTTGTTTGTGTCTTCCCTTCTTATTCCATCCTTTCTAGAGGAAATGTCTTCAACAGCAAGATGCATGCTTCTGTGGTGATTCTCAACATTAAAATTGTTGACTAAAGATTAGCTGTTACATATTATAAAATGATCCAATAACTAAAATTATCTCTGATTACAATTATCAGATATACCAATGAAAACTCACACAGAAATTATCAGGTAGAATGAGAAGAAAGAAATAACAAGCAAAATTAAAAGTATTATTCCAAATCCGTGTAAGGTGGCACACTTTTTCAATTCGAACACTTGGAAGGTATAGGTAGGTTGACTAGAACACTGAGGTCATCCTCTGCTTTAGAACAAGTTCGAGGTTAGCTTGGGCTCATAGAAACCCTGTCTCTAAACAAGCAAATAGATATTCAATAAAATAAAAAAAATAATTATTTGAGGATAGTATTTGAATATAAAATTGAAGTAAGCATCTCGATCTGTCAAGTAAAACAGCAATGACAATAGTTTAGAAGTGAAAGATGAAATACCATATGTGAATATTTGAGTCTCTAGAGGAAGAACAGGTAAAAAATAGGGTAGTACAAAAGGTTAATAGAAATGTCAAAGAAGAGGAGATTTCAAATTGATATGACCCACTCTATTTCTTTCCTGCCACACTGGTAAGCACTTTTGCTTAAACAGATTTTTGTGACCTTTTAAAAGCCCAAAATGAAGATGTAAAAGAAGGGAAGGTTTTATAAACTTGCAGAGCACGATCTTGAGACGGTAACTGAAATGAAGAGATTTGAAATAACATGAGGTTTTCATGGATTTCACTGTGTGCCAGTGGAGTTTACTAGGCCCACTGTGTGAAGATATTGAGGAATATTTTGGCAAGCTAAAATTCTTTGTCTAGCCCATCTTTCATTCAGAAATTGAGAATAATGACACAGCAGTGTTTTAGATATACAAATAGCCAAACTCCCAATATTACCAGATATCATGTGTGTTTCAGCAAGAGAAATACTTAGCTAAAAAATACAGGAATTGCTGGGATCAAAATAACCTCAGAAAGTGGCAAAAGGTAGTTTTCACAAATAAATTGGTTCTTTGATAGAGAACTTGGAAAATATTAACAATATAATCAATGGTTAAAGTTTAAATGTTTAATTAGTTTAACTCCATTCTACTGTGATTAAAATTGGACTTTAAGTTTGGAAATTCTTTTTTTTTTTTTTTTTGCAATCTACTTATCTATTTTTTTATTCGATATATTTTTATTTACATTTCAAATGATTTCCCCTTTTCTAGCCCCCCACTCCCCGAAAGTCCCGTAAGCCCCCTTCTCTCCCCCTGTCCTCCCACCCACCCCTTCCCTCTTCCCCATTCTGGTTTTGCCGAATACTACTTTACTGAGTCTTTCCAGAACCAGGGGCCACTCCTCCTTTCTTCTTGTACCTCATTTGATGTGTGGATTATGTTTTGGGTATTCCAGTTTTCTAGGTTAATATCTACTTATTAGTGAGTGCATACCATGATTCACCTTTTGAGTCTGGGCTACTTCACTTAGTATGATGTTCTCTAGCTCCATCCATTTGCCTAAGAATTTCATGAATTCATTGTTTCTAATGGCTGAATAGTAGTCCATTGTGTAGATATACCACATTTTTTGCATCCACTCTTCTGTTGAGGGATACCTGGGTTGTTTCCAGCATCTGGCAATTATAAATAGGGCTGCTATGAACATAGTAGACCATGTATCCTTATTACATGGTGGGAAATCCTCTGGGTATATGCCCAGGAGTGGTATAGCAGGATCTTCTGGAAGTGAGGTGCCCAGTTTTCGGAGGAACCGCCAGACTGATTTCCAGAGTGGTTGTACCAATTTGCAACCCCACCAGCAGTGGAGGAGTGTTCCTCTTTCTCCACACCCTCTCCAACACCTGCTGTCTCCTGAATTTTTAATCTTAGCCATTCTGACTGGTGTAAGATGAAATCTCAGGGTTGTTTTGATTTGCATTTCCCTAATGACTAATGAAGTTGAGCATTTTTTAAGATGCTTCTCCGCCAACCGAAGTTCTTCAGGTGAGAATTCTTTGTTTAACTCTGTACCCCATTTTTTAAATAGGGTTGTTTGGTTTTCTGGAGTCTAACTTCTTGAGTTCTTTATATATATTGGATATTAGCCCTCTATCTGATGTAGGATTGGTGAAGATCTTTTCCCAATTTGTTGGTTGCCGATTTGTCCTTTTGATGGTGTCCTTTGCCGTACAGAAACTTTGTAATTTTATGAGGTCCCATTTGTCAATTCTTGATCTTAGAGCATACGCTATTGGTGTTCTGTTCAGAAATTTTCTCCCTGTACCAATGTCCTCAAGGGTCTTCCCCAGTTTCTTTTCTATTAGCTTCAGAGTGTTTGGCTTTATGTAGAGGTCCTTGATCCATTTGGATTTCTTCAGTAGACAAATAAAAATTTATTGTGATAAAAACAAACCAATGAAAAATCAATTTGTTCTGCATACAAATGATTTATCAATCCATAAAGTGATATAGAGGAAAAAGTGTCCATTGCTAATTGAAAGAAGCCTGTAAATATTACTTTTATTCACCAAATATAATTTTTGTCTTGGAACTTTACTGCTAAAACTGCTTAATAATTTGACCATTTCTAGTTGTTTCTGAACTCTTAAGTTCAACTTAGCTCTTCTGCCTCAAAACCCCTCTCTCAGCTGATTGATTCAGTCCACCTTCTCTCAGCTTCTGACTGAATTACTCTACCTAATCGTATACTAATTATTGCAATCTGTTCTAATCTTCTGGCTCCTGCTCATCTTTTACTTGTTCTGTCTTTGACTGTGACTACCTTGTTCTCTCCATGAAAACACACTATCTACAATATACCACACCCCTTTTTGTGTTTCTTCCCCTTAAAGTAGCCACTCTTTCCTGTCAGGTCTTCTGAGAGTTGGGAGTGTCCTATCTCTGTCTCACTCTGTCAAATCTTGCTCTGATTCATCACTTTGACTGCCTCTCATCATTACATATTGATTACATATTGAATCATGGCTGCTTCCTTCCACAAACTAACTTTACCTTCATTGTTGGGGACTAAAGGTGTTTACTAAGGGTGTATCTATATTTAAGCCAGAGGGAGTAAATGTGTCCTATACAGAAGTCAGTCAGCAAAACCACATGTTATATTAGTGTACCTATGTGACATTCTGAAAAATTCAAAACTGAGTTTATAGTAAAACTCCCAAGCTAAGTGGAAGTTGGGAGGAAAGGAGAGAGCTAAAGAGAAAGAGAAGGAGTTGGAGACTAAGGGAGGTAAGGGGAGATGAAAAAGAGGACTCAGAAACAGCAGAAAGATTTTCTAAATACCCTATCCTCTATAACGTTATAAGAGTACATACATGTCAGTATAAATTTGATCAAATCCTCATAAGTAAAAACACTGAAAATGAACTTTAATATAGACTGTGAACTTGGATCAAATGGTGTAAAAATGTAGTCTTGGGAATTGTAAAAGGTGTGTGACTGTTGTGTAGAATTCAAACGGGGAATCCTGTGTATGTATAGAGAAAAGGAGCATATTTCATTCCCCTATATTTTTACTCAATTCACTGTAAATAAAAACATTTTTGGAAATAAAGGCAGATTACAAATCAATACAAATGTCAAGTTAACAAAAGAGAAAGAATTGTTGATCTAGTCCCTTAACTGACTATGTGACATGCAGTATTTTCCAAACTTAAATAAAGTAAACAACTTTAATAACACTTATAGGTAGATAGTATGAAAATAATGATGGATATAAAAGCTAAGAGATTCAACGTGAAAAGTTGCAGTAATGGAGACCATGACAAAAGAAATGGTGTATCCAAGGATATCACATCTGGATTGATAAAATTAAAACTCATGCCTTACATATATTTCTTGAAGTTTCAAAAAATCTAAAAAGTGATGTTATAAATGTTTTGAAAAGAAAGCTGGAGATGGTATTAGATAATGAAAGCTAAAGTTAACTTCAGTAGAAGGAATACTGCCTGTCTATGCCAGTGCATCAGTATATGCATCTGTAGGTATAATTTTGTGAGCATGCAAATTATAAGTCTTTAAGCAACCATGGGAGGAGTATAAGATACCCTCATAGATGCAAGGGGACAAAGGAGGGGAGCGGGGCTTTAACTGAGATGGGGGGTAACATTTAAAATATAAATAAATACAATAACAAATAAAAAATAAACACCTCAAAGTTCAGCTGACTACAAAGTAGCATACACTTGGCAGGGATGATAATGGCAGGGAGCCATTTGTTTTCATTGTAAGGTCCCCTGTAGTGTTAAAAATATTTATATATACACATTTTAGACCTTTGTGAGAAATAACAACAAAGGTACCAGCATCTCAAGGATAAAAAGAATCTCCCTGATTTCATATCTTTCAAACAAAGGAAACTGAAACCATGACTAATTTTATCTGAAAGGTTATTTACAACTAAGTTTAGAAAGATGTACTTTATGTTTTCCTTCATCTGTGTGTGAATGTAATTATATTCCCAGAAAATGTTTCTGCTACTTATATCCAAAAAATTCTTGTTGTGACTGAGGTTAGTGTGGTTGGAAATTACAATATTTTGTATTGCCTTTGTCTCTTGGTTTGCCTTAAACTGTACAATTCAATATAATACAGGCATATTTGAGATGCTATACAAAATGAGGCCATTTATTTTCTGCAGAATGTATAAGGTTTATATTGTGACATCATTATGGCAATAAAGGAGATAAAATATTCCAGGTACTATGTTCTAAGAGCTATCTGGATATGGTCATAAGGCAAAAATGATAATGAAGTAGGAGAAAGAAGTGGAAGACAGACATCTATATGGAATTATGTGGAAAAATCTGCAGTTATTGATGGGTGCTGTCCCAGTCCCCCACAAAAAAAAAGACAGTGCAAAGATGAAAATAAAATAAGATAGGCAGGGTTGATCAGTGCTGCCCCTTCCTAACCATTGTGTTTGTGTTTGCGAATGTGTGTGTGTGTGTGTGTTTGTGTGTGTGTTTATATTTTGGGGGTATACTTATCTGTGAACGCATGTTAAGATCAAAGAGGAACCTCAAATATTCCTTCAACACTACCATCTATCTATCTAACTAGCTATCTAGCTAGCTAGCTAGCTATCATATATCTAGCTACTATCATCAATCTGCCTGTCTGTCTGTCTATCTATGTATTTATTGAAGCTCACAACCTCTCTAATTCACCTGGCTGGCCCACAGTTTTTATAGCTCTCTGCTTGTGTCTGAATTCTCAGCATAGACATTAAAGCACACACCTCCATGCCAGGCTTTTTCACAGGAGCGCTGGGCACTGAAATCGGTTATTCTGCTTTCAAGGTAAGCACTTTTCCAACTGACCTATCATTCCGACCCTTGCTTTTCCTTCTTTAATACTGTAAAGAAAAAAACGAATAATGGTGTTTTTCTAATAACAGTAGTGAGAGCAAGCACGTTCAGAAAAGATAAGTAGAATACATTGCCACATTCTCCGAGAAATGCTTTGGCTTCACCCACGTGTGTTTTGCAATGAATGGCACATTTAATGCATACAAATATTTGAGATTGTTTCTGCAGCATGATGATTGCTTAGCATTGTAAATGACAACTGATTTGCTGAATTATATATATTTTCTCTTTGAAATATCTTATATATTTCACCATGTTTGGGATAAAACATACTTCATATGGTTCCAATCAATATATGTGTATCTTGAGTAATTATTATAAAAGATTATTAAATATTGACAGGTGCAACTATATTACTTTTATTGACGTTCATTAATTGTAAGGGGAATGTAGCAAGTATATGGACCCACAGAAAGAGAATATTAAATATTTCAATATATGTTCTAAATTTTGTGCAATTATTTATTAATTAATACTTAGGAGAATATCTTAATATTACAAAACAGTCATAATTTTGTTTTATTGAAAAATAATTTTTTTCTCATATAATATTTCCTGATTACAGTTTTCTTGCCCTCTATTCTTTCCAGTTCCTCCCCCCCACCCCTTTCTTCTAGATTGACTCCATTTTTGGCTTTCATTAGAATAGAGTAGGTTTCCCAGAGATAAAAATCAAATATGAAAAAAACAAAATAAAATAAGACAAAACCAAAATCAACACACTGAGGCTGAACAAGTTAACCTACAAAAAAGAAAAAAAAATGCCCATGAACAGACACAAGACCTGGTTATTCACACACTCAGAAGTCCCATAAACACACTAAGCTGAAAGCTATAGTAAATACTCAAAGGAACTAGTGTAGACCTGTATCAGCCATGCGTTTCCTGCCCCACTCCCTGGAAGTTCATGTGAACCTTGATTAATTGACTCAGAGGGCTTTGTTCTCCTGGTGTCCTGTCTTCCTTATTACCTTCTTTCTCACTTCCTTTCCCTAGGACTCTAATAGCTTCAATGGGGAGGGAAAGCATCTCATCTAGAACTGTGTTCTAAAGTCAATCTCTCTCTCTCTCTCTCTCTCTCTCTCTCTCTCTCTCTCTCTCTCTCTCTCTCTGTCTCTCTCTGTCTCTCTCTCCTTCTTTGCATAATGTCTGCCTCTGGGTTCCTATATTTGTTCCCATCTACTACAGGAAGAAGTTTCTGTAATGATGACTGAATAATGCCTTTGGTGCCTTTGATGCCTAATGATTCCTTTGGTGATTGCCCACACACCTTCCCTCTCACTTTCTGCAGGTTGCAGGAGTCAGTGCTGCCCAGTGTAGTCAAAACCTTTTATAATTTTAAGAACACTGAAAAAGAATGTAGATTTCACCAAAAAGTATGTCTAAATTTGATATTTTAATTTATTGGAATTCATAATTTGGCAGAAAAGAGGTTTTAAAAAAAGATTTATTTTAAAAGCAAAATGCATATACGAGATAAAAGTAGATCATATTAAAACTGTTAGGGTTAGGGTTAGGGTTCGGGCTTAGGGGTTAGGGTTAGAATTAGGGCTAGGGGTTAGGGTTAGGGATTAGGGTTAGGGTTAGGGTTAGGGTTAGGGTTAGGGTTAGGGTAATCTAATATTTAAAGACTAAAGACTCTCCAGAGGATAGCTGAATAGGATATGAAATTCAATAGGAAAAACATAATGACAAAGGATGTTAGACATTATTGCTTTTGTTTTTAATTTTGTTAGTTAGCTTCGGTTACTTCTACATAAACTACATATATTCTGATAAGTTTGCTTACCACTAAAGGTGATAGTGAAGAGTCAAACCCATTAAGTCTATGAAAACCTAAAGGGATTGTCTGATGTTAATTTAGAAATAAGTCCCTAAAATATACTTTCCGTCAAGCAGGTGAACTAGGTTATAATGTATATCATGTGGAGGGATTGTATTATCACTTTCTTGTTTATTTTTGGGAAAACTATTCCACTGCTTCTCTTCATTCAGGTGCCTCTACTGAGTTTCATTGTTACTAAAGGGAGCTTGCTATGCCCCTGTCTCAAGAGTAAGCAAATGCATATAAGTGACTAAAACCAACCTGGTAAGATTCTTTCTGCATGTTTGATGGTTAAAAGAAACTGGCTGTCTGGTTGTAATGATTGATAAAAATGCAAGCTTAAAGCTGCTCAGAGTCCACAGTATAAAGACCCAATCCAAACCAAAACTAGAGACAGCTTTGGTAACATTGCTTGAGCTACTTCCTAAAGATAGTAAGATCATGTTATAACATTGAATTCACTTTTCACTTTTGCCAGTGCAAACAAGACATGGGCCTGAGCTTTCCCAAAGCTCACAGTTTGATAAAGGGTAGGAGGAAGATGCAGGCAACTGAAGATGTGTTGTATGAAGAACTTTGGTGTCAAATTTCTTTCATTGTGTACTTTAAAATTTCTCAGCTTTGGAATTTTTAAGGAGCAATAAGAGGTGTTGGAGATTTACATTATTTTATGGCCTATAGACTATCCTCTCTACTCCTTCAAACTGACATCCAAGCGACAAGATGAACCAAAGGAAAAAGACCCTCATCCCAGATCGTTGGTAAAATCTTATCTTTTTGTCATTCTAGAAATATTAGTCAATTTCAGTCTCTTTCCATTTTCATCAACATCAAAATTGAACAGACTAAAAGAAAGATAGCATGTTGTTTTTTTTTTCCTTGAGAAATGATGCAGGGAAGGAAAGAACTAATCATTGGAAAGTGAAAACTCTGGTGTTTTTAGATGCAATATGGTTTTGTATAACAAGTAGAATTCAGTTCTTACTGGTGTTCTGAAGTTGCCCTGCACAATTACCTATATTCTGATTTGGATGATAATTTTTAATCCCTATGCCATAAATGTCAAATTATTCATTCATCCAGCATTCATTCACTTACAATATGTGAATGAGAATTACATTTCATAAACCATGGGAAGTCATTTAGTCTATTGATGGCATATAGTTACTACAATGAAGTAATAATGGAAGGAATAGAATATCAGTCATATAGGAAATCATATCAATTTAGGTTTGGCAATGGACTACTTAATGAAAGAATCTTTAACACCACTCTCAGACAGACATTTCCCCGTGCTCTTTTCTAGGGTAACAATGTCATAGAAATCACACTAAGTTCTACTTGGTAGATATAGTATATGTTTATGGTGAATATATAATGGGAACCTCCTCCTCCTCCTCCTCCTCCTTTTCCTCCTTCTTCTTTTTCCTCATTCTCCTCCTTTTTTGGGGGGATTCTTTGAACTAAGTTGAATATAGACTAAATTTATTTTCCAGGAAGGAAAATATAAAATGATTACTTTTATATAATTAAATTAGTTTAAAATATGGAAATATATTCTTCAAATTTGTTCTGTTATCTCATTTTGTATAATAAATAACTCATTTGTTTCACTGAAAAGTACACTTCATTGTTTTTTAATTGGTTGATATGTTACTTAAAATTAAAATGCCAGAGTAGTAATGCTTGATGATGGGAAAGGAAGGATAATGAAATTAAAGAAAAAGTGTTACAGTAACTTAATATCCAAAATTCAAATCATCAAACTAGCCAAATAAAAGAAAGGAAGAAGAGTTTGGCTAAGAAAAATAATCTAAAATAATCTACTGAAATAGGAGCTGAAAACTTTACAAATTTAGTGATGTAAACTTCCATATCCAAAAAGTTGCATAATCCCTAGTGAGGGTCACATGAGAAAAACAAACTAAAATGTGATGTATATAAACTATTAAAAGTTAGAAATTTAGGAAATACCTTAAAAGTAGCCACAGAGATAATATACTACCTATAAAGACCCTGAAAACAGATGAATTTTCACATGTAGTCAATTCTCATTAATAGAACTGGCACAGCATTTAATAATGGTTAAATCTATATATGAGTCAACAATCAACTGCATAGCTGTTGAAATTGTTGCTCAATGATGAAGAGAATCACTCTTATATGCTGGAAAATTAAGATATCTGTTAGCTGCAACTTAATCCTGGTGGGAGAATGTTCTTCAAATACAAAGCAAACACACAAAAAAATTATCTTAGAACACCAAGAAAGTAAAGGAATAAACAGAAATATAATTATATCATTTCTGTTTTTACAAGTAACACATTTTATCATGAATTATATATATCACAATATCAATCCTTGAAGGAAAGGATACTTGTGAATCCTGAGACAATGATACTGAAATGTGAAGAGGCTACAAACCTCACATATTGGGGCATGCAGTTAAAGCAGTGGTCATGGGGAAATTTATAGTGTTAGAGATTTTGGGAATGAGTTAAAAACTTCATACTGATAGAATGAGTTTTTACCTGAGGAAATCAAAAAGGTAAATTTAAAGTAACCTAAAGTAAGTAGAAGGAAAATCATAAAAGTAAGAACATCAGAAGTCATTGAAATTGAAAACAGAAAGCCGACAGAGAATTCCAATGAAGTAAAATGCTGTTGTGTTAAAAAAAATAATGAAAGTAAAGCATATCACGTAAAAAATATTAATATTGAGAAAACACAATCACCAATATCAGAAATGTAAATGGGGAATCACATTGATGAAGGACAGGCAGTTGCTGAAAAGACAATTATGGAATATTACCAACAAGAACTCTTGATTTTGAAAACTTAGAAGGGTCAGTGTCTCAGAAATCACAAACCCCTTAAACTCAACTGAGATGACCAGGCTATTAGGATAGCTCTATAATTTTTAGAAACATTGGAATCATACTTTAAAAGATTCCTCCCAAAGAAATACCAAGGTTCATACCTTCTTCCTGGAAATTTTATTATTATTTAAAGAATTAACAAAAGGGGTATGTAATTTCATTCAGAGAAGAGAGAGAAATTAGCAGTACATTGTAAGAGGCCAGCAGTAATATTAGATCAAACCAGAAAATAATATTTTTTTAAAAATATAGTGAAATAAAATGCAGATAGTAATTCCAGTGACCTTATATTATAAACTCCTTAATGATATATTAGAAACTCAAACAAGTATAAGATGAATTACATAAAAAGGTTAGATGGTATTTACTATAAATATGAAAAGCTGTTTCAAATTTTTTAAATTTCATTGAAATCTACTTTGTTATTAAGCTGAAGAAACCAGCACCACATTTTCATTGCAGTTTACTCGGAGTAAGATATATCCAAATGTGACATCCACTCAGGGTGAAAACCATCAGAAAGATAGAACTAGAGGAAAAAAATTCTTCAATGTGATAAATAGAGCCTACAAAGTGCCTACAGCTAATGTTATACTTCATTGTGAAAAAATCAGTGGTCTCCCTACTAAGATTGAGCACAGGAGAAACTTGTGTGTTCTCAAGCTATTATTCAGCATAATTCTGGGTATCTGGCAGGAAAAATGGAAAACAAAGTATATCGAATACAAAGTTACTGACAATAAAATTGTAACTCCTGTTCCATGGAATCTGACTTCCTCACATAGACACATATGCAGTCAATTCACCAATGTTCATTAAAAGAAAAATGGCAAGAAAGAAAAGAAAGGAAAAAAGAAGGAAGGAAGAAGGAACGAAGAAGGAATGAAGGAAGAAACAAAGAAAGTAATAAAGAGTGGCAAACAACAAAATCTCTTGCCAAACTAATGAGTGAGTCCTAACTACAAAACAAACCTAAACACTTTAAGAAAGAACATTACAGCAGATCTCTTGGCAATCTAGGCATAGATTCAGTCTTGCTTCAGTCTTGCTCTTAGTCAAGATGATGATACTTAAAAGGACATATTTTATGAAAGCTAAAGACATTTGTTCTGTTAAAATTGTCACGAAGAGGAAGTGACCACAATTGCAAGGAAGGAATCAGGAAAGGCAAGATATCTGACAAACTTCTTGTATGTGAAGACCTCTCAAACTACCAGAATAGGTCAATGCACTATGAAAATGAGCAAAGATCCAGAATACTAAAGAGATACAAATGTCAAAAAATGAGCATATGAAAATATATTCAACATTATTACTCACCAAAGAAATGCAAATTAAAATTATAGAGCAATATCATCATGATTCTGTCAGTGATTTCATGAAACATGCAAAAAAACCTGGACTAGCCACATACTACTTTTGTGGAATATGAAAAAATAGTACAGACATTCTGAAAAGCACCTTAGTGGTTTTATTCTTTCTCTCTTGAAATTAATATAAAACTATAAATATTTATAGAGTGTCATGTGATGCTAATTAGGGCATACATTATATAACGTCAATTCACAATAAAGATCTCTAGTTCCTTAAACATTTTTCTGTTCTTTGTGATGAAAACATTACAAATTACCTCTAGTTTCCAAAAATACTACATCCCTCTTTTCTCTAGTTATCCTGCTGTACAGAAGGATGTGAGCATTTATTTCTCTGACTTATCTGTAATTATCCATGTTGCAGAATTTCTCTATCCCTTCCCACCACCCACTCTGCCCAGATTTTGATAATCATTGGTTCTTTTCTAAGCCTCTAAGAAAAAAAAAAACTTTCGTGGATATTAAATGAATGACAATTTCTTAAATAATTAAATAATTCAGTATCCCATGATTCATTAGTTCTACTCTTGTATGTTTATCACCCCCACACCTCTCCCAAAAAAGAAAAAAAAACAAGACAGAAAGTTAGATTTACATCATAATTAATAGAAGAATGTTCGTAGAAGCTTACCATAACAGCTCAATCTTCATGTCAAGTCAGATGTTTCTTAAGTGTGACATAGTTAATTAATTGTAATAAGTACATACAATGAAGCACTATGGGTCATGAAAGAAATACTATTGATCCAAAGCACCTTGGATGATGGCTTACCAGTTCCCAAAGTTATGTGCTATGCAAGCCTGCTTCATGGCATGCTTGAAATGGCAAAGTTTTAGATATGTAGGGTAGGGTTCTAGCAACTAGGGTTTGGGAAAGGGAGAATGCAGAAAGCAGATGGAAGAGCAGTGGGTCTGCTTAGGAGAACTGTGAGCAACCTGACTATGATGATGAATACAGAAACTGATTCTGTGTGATGAGCAAATCACACAGAGCAGTGTACGCAGAGAGGGGTTCAAGAAAAGTTAAGACATCTGAGAAATATGAGTGCAGATGTGTTTTGAGACACACCTTGTCACAGTATAATTTTACAAAATGGCATTCATTATGTGAGATCTTGGGTGAAGAATAAAAGAAGTTTCTGCATTGCTTCTTGACACTGCAGATATATCTCCCACTACCATACTTTAAAAATTGGAAAAAAAAAACCTGGAATTGAAATCTGTCTGGTTGGTGATCAATTATTTCATTTATGTTTCCTCATTCTGACAATCTAGACCAGAAAAATAATGGCTTTCTTTGCAGTCTTGAGGCCATTCTAGTTTTAGGGTTCAAGTCTTATATCTGAAGTTCTATTTGGAACTCTGGGTTCAGAGTAGTCCCTGATGGGTGCAAAGGGGTAAGGTGGGTGATAAGCTGTGTGTAAGAAAGGGGACAGAGGCTATGATGTCTTTTAGTCAGACTTGGTATATTACTCCACAGATGGTAGTATAGGAGAAATAGGGCTATCCTGTGTTGAGTCACAAATGGCAGTGATTGAAAAGGATGAACATGTGTTGGGAGGAGGGAGTAAGATATATAGCAGGTGCATGAATTGGGAAGTGGGAACTGGGAGGCTGCCTTGATCCAAGAGTGAGGGCTGGGAGGTTGTTGGTGAAAGCCACATTCTGGGAGTTGACAAGAAACCACAAAGGAATAGAGATGGGCTACAAGAAGTGACTGCAGAAGGCATTAGGGATGAACTAGAACAACTTTAGGTCCACTCTAGGAGGGCAAGCATTAAGTGAGTGAGAACTGAATGAGAAGAAGGTCGGTATGAGTAGCAATGGCAGGTCTAAGAGAACCTTAGCAAGAACATATAAGCTAAGGGGAAAGAAGGCAGAGGTAGGCAAGCCTGGGACCGAGCTGATAGAAAGTGGTTCCTGATAGAAAGTGGATTTATCTTGGAATTAGGACAAAATCTCCAACAATTTCTGTGATGCCCTAAATAGACTTCTGCCATTTGGTACTACATATTTATGCAATGATGAGTGCTCAGTGTTGACAATTATGAAATCAAAAATAGCTATTAACTCTGAAAATCATTGAAGGTGGTGTACCTCAAGTGCCAGATATTCATCTAAGAGCCAATCCTTCATGCAAAATGCAACAAGCACATCCATCTCATTAGTGAATAAATTTACTTTTATCCTGAATAACTAGTACAAATGTTGTAAACCAATGGATTATATACATATTTCATACATATACAAAATGATTTAAATTTTCTCAAGGAGAAAGGGATCATGAGTGGGTAAGGCTTATGAAGTCCTGGCACAAGGGATTTGTTCTTTGAGTCCTTTGATAGAACGGTAAGACAAAGACACATTCCACAGATATTTCCACAGATACAGGATCTTGGCACTAATCCTAACATCCTGTAATTATAGTGATTCCTCCAGCAAAGACCTTTGGGGTTCTAGTCTATAAGAACAGAATTAGATATTCTGGAGAGCAAAGAGAAAGTGGTCGCCTCAGCTCAGCATCCAACCTGTGCACTTAGAATAAGCAAAGTGTGCTAGAATGGTAGTATGTGTTTTATGTGAATCATATTATATAATCACATAGTAATATTGTGAGATAAAGAGTCTCATTTTTCAGGCAAGAAAGTCCAGGATCTGAAGGTCTACCCAGCTAGAAAGAGAAAACAGTTCTGCCTCATTGTTAGGCTATCCTCAGAGCTGATAGAGTTCCCCAAAACCTGATTTCTGTAAGTGAAGGTGCACTTGCTATATTTACACCACAGTGACCAAAATACATCATGGAAGAAAAGACTTATTGTACTCATGACCAAGTGATTTCAGTCCATCATCTTGGACTATAAAAACAGATTGCCATGGTACAAGTAGACTTATTCTGCATGTGGGAACCTTTTCACACTCATAGACACTCATCTATGCCTATAGCATAGATAGCCATGGTACAGGAACACTTATCTATGCCTATAGCATAGATAGCCATGGTATAGGTAGACTGGTGCTGCATATGTCTATGAGTGTGAAACCTCTTCAGAGTACCTTGACTAGGAAGTAGAGATTGTGGCTATACAGAGCTGTAGGGGCCTTCAAAGTTTACCCCTACTGACCTACTTCCATGAACTATTCCATCTCTTACAGGCTACATAGCATTCAAAAAAGGGGCACAAGCTGAGGACAAAGAAATCAGCAAAACCACAAGGGAGGCTTGTGTGGAGGAGAAAGAGTACACTAGACTGTAGAAATTGCATTCCCTGGATACTAGAGTGGAAGACACTTTACTTTGAAAAGGTCACAGTGCTTTAAGGAAGACACCACATTGGGCTGATCCTCCAAGCTATTACAATCCTAAAAATTTATCAACTTAGTCTATTGCCCATTATTCAATCTCTGTATTATTATAGAAAATGTTGTTTCTCAGACATTAGCAGTTCCTGACACTAAACCCAAGGGCAGCAGCAGTGAATCAAGACTTAAAAATACCAGGAGAAAGATATTAACTACAGTTGGATTTATGGATAGAAGGGGGAAAATTCAAAAGAAAATCACAGAGAAACCCCACAGGGACCAAACACCTGACAGCTTTATGCTATACCATAAGTTATTATAATGGAGAATTGTGGGTTCTAAAGTGTTCCTATTAAAATATTCATGAATAATAAAATCAGCCTCATCTCAACTGATCACACATCTCATTCAAGTTAATTTATGGTTTTCCAATGCAAAAGTCTGTCAGAACTGGAAGATGCTGAGGTAATTTAAAAGTGACTGCTTAAGTTTCTCAAGCATCAAAATATTCCTATTTTGTGGAAGTTAAAAACTACCGAAGAGTGAATCAAATAAGGGAGGCATTGATAAAGGCCTGAAATAGCATTCATGATGACAGTGCTCCAGTTAACACTTCACATGTCAGCATGGCTTCAGAGAGCTTCCTTTATTGAGCTATATTTTGTCAGTTTTAGGCTGAAAAGTGTGTTTAGACAATTTCCATTTTGACAACACCCACCAAGCTATCTCACCGACAATATTTATATTAATTTAATATTGGATGTATATTATTAATTAAAAGGAAGAAAAACCCTTTCCTCTTTGCTTCTTGGATACAAGAATACTAAACTCTATCATCAATTTGTATTTCTTTTGTAATATTTTCTTCTAGGATAAAACTGAAGTGCAAATGATCAGTCATTCTGAGCTGGCATTCTCACTACAGAAGATAAACCTCAACACACCGTAAAAACACAAACTGCCAAACACAATAAAGTTCTTTTCCAGATAGCATTTTCTTTCATCTACTTATTTTTCCCATCATTCATCCATGGAGTTTTACATTACTTTTACATTGCTTACAATGAGCCAGTCACACTTTATAACTAAACAATCTTGGCCATGGACAAATACATTAACAGACCAAAATAAGAAAACCCCTAGCTTGATACTGATCATTATTTATCCTCTTGAAAAAACTTACACATATGAGTTTCAGCCCATATTTTATTTGAGTTTATATCCTTTGTCTATTTCATTTTATATGGTATAGCTCTTAGACATAAAAGAAATATACACACAACATAAAACAAAACAAACAAGGTTTCTGTCTACACACAAAACTGATCCTGTGCCACAAGGATCCATAACCAAATAGCCCCAGAAGAGAGCTAGCCTCCCAGGAGTCCAGACAATCTGGGGGTGCTGGTAAAACCACCACTGCTGCTCAGAGGGTCCCTCCCAGAACTATCTGGATACAAAAATAGAGCAGAAGCCTGGACCAGGAGACTTCTCGTTTCCATCTGTTCCCAGAGATAATCCTGTGCCACCACTCTACATACACAAATACTACCAGGAGAAATCTGGTCTCCCAGGAGTGCCAACACACCTGCAAGCGCAGGTAAGACCACCACCCATCTCTTCAAATTTTTGGCTCATGAGGGATCCTACCAGATCCATCAGAACACAGAAACCAAGGAACACAGGGGACAGGATCCATCTGGTTTCTGTCTGCACCCCAGAGATGAGCCTATACCAGAACTCTCCATACATAAATTCATCCTGGAAAGAACTGGTCTCCCAGGAGTACTGACCCAGAGGTTTGCAGGAAGGACAACCACAGACAGAGACAGCAAGACTATCTGACACCAAAGATAATCAGATGGTGAAAGGGTAGGGCAAGAACACAAGCAATGAAAACCAAGGCTACTAGGCATCATCAGAACAGAGTTCTCAGAACACAGTAAGCCATGGTTACCCCAACATATTAGAAAAGAAAGACTCTGATTTAAAATCACATCACAGGATGATTATAGAGGACTTTAAGATGGACATAAATAACTCTCTTAAAGACATACAAATGAGGGAAATGCAAATCAAAACAACCCTGAGATTTCACCTCACACCAGTCAGAATGGCTAAGGTCAAAAAATCAGGAGACAGCAGGTGTTGGCGAGGATGTGAAGAAAGAGGAACACTCCTCCACTGCTGGTGGGATTGCAAGATGGTGCAACCACTTTGGAAATCAGTCTGGCGGTTCCTCAGAAAACTGGGCATGACACTTCCTGAGGATCCTGCTATACCACTCCTGGGCATATACCCAGAGGATTCCCTGGCATGCAATAAGGACACATGCTCCACTATGTTCATAGCAGCCCTATTTGTAGTAGCCAGAAGTTGTAAAGAACCCAGGTGTCCCTCAATGGAAGAATGAATACCAAAAATGTGGTATATTTACACAATGGAGTACTATTCAGCCATTAGAAACAATGAATTCATGAAATTCTTAGACAAATGGATGGAGCTGGAAAACATCATACTAAATGAGGTAACACAGTCTCAAAATATCAATCATGGTATGCACTCACTGATAAGTGGCTGTTGGCCTAGAAACTTTGAATACCCAAGACATAATCCACATATTAAATGAGGTCCAAAAAGAATGGAGGAGTGGCCCCTGGTTCTGGAAAGACTCAGTGCAACAGTATAGGGGAATACCAGAACAGGGAAGTGGGAAGGGGTAGATGGAGGAACAGGGGGAGGAAAGAGGGCTTACGGGACTTGTGGGGAGTGGGGACCCAGAAAATGGGAAATCATTTGAAATGTAAATAAAAAAAATTATCAATAAAGAAAAAATTTTAAAAAAAGACATACAAATGAACACTGGTAAACAGGTAGAAGCCCTTAAAGAAGAAACACAAAAGTCCCATAAAGAATTAAAGGAAAACACAACCAAACAGGGAACAGAACTGAACAAAACCATCCAGGATCTAAAAATGAAAATAGAAATAATTAAAAAATCACAAAGTGAGACAGCTCTGGAGACAGAAATCCTAGAAAGGAGATCAGGAGTCATAGATGCAAGTATCACCAACAGAATACAAGAGATAGAGGAGAGAATCTCAGGTACAGAGGATACCATAGAAAACATTGACACAACAGTCAAAGAATATGCAAAATGCCAATAAGCTCTTAAGCCAAAATATCCAAGAAATCCAGGACATAATGAGAAGATAAAACCTAAGTATCATAGGTATAGAAGAGAGTAAAAATTCTCAATTTAAAAGGCCAGTAAATATCTTATGACAAAATTATAGAACATTCCCTAACCTAAAGAAAGAAATACACATACATATACAAGAAGCCTACAGAATTCCAAATAGATTGGACCAGTAGAGAAATTCCTCTTGAAACATAATAGTCAAAACACCAAATGCCAAAAACAAAGAATATTAAAAGCAGTAAGAGAAAAAGGTCAAGTAACTTATAAAGGCAGACCTATCAGAATTACACCAAATTTCTCACTAGAGACTATGAAAGCTTTAAGATCCTTGGCAGATGTCATACAGACTCTAAGAGAACACAAATGCCAGCCCAGGATAATATACCCAGAAAAACTCTCAATTACCATAGATGAAGAAACCAAGATATTCCATTGCAAAACCAAATTATACAATAACTTTCCACAAATCCAGCCCTAAAAAGAATAATAGATGGAAAATACCAATACAAGAAGGGAAACTACTCCCTAGAAAAAACAACAAAGTATTCTTCTTTCAACAAATCCAAAAGAAGATAACCACACAAACATAAAAATAACTTAAAAATAACAGTAAGCAACAATCACTATTCCTTAATATCTCTTAACATCAATGGACTCAATTCTCCAACAAAAAGACATAGACTAGCTGAATAAGTAAACAGGACCCAGCATTTTGCTGCATATAAGAACACACCTCAGTGTCAAAGACACTATATCAAAGGACTGGAAAACAATTTTTCGAGCAAATTGTCCCAAGAAACAAGCTGGAGTAGCCATTCTAATATCAGATAAAATCACCTTTCAACCAAAAGTCATCAATGCATACATACATACATACATACATACATACATACAAACATACATGCATAAGGAAGGAAGGACACTTCATACACATCAAAGAAAAAGTCTACCAAGAACTCTCAATTCTGAACATCTATGTATCAAATGCAAGGAAGGGCATCTACATTTATAAAAGAAACTTTACTAAAGTTCAAAGCATACAATGCACACAGCACACAAGTAGGAGACTTCACATTCCACTCTCATCAATGGACAGATCTTGCAAATATAAACTAAAGACAGACACAGTGAACACAAGTTACGATCCAAATGAATTTAACAGATATCTTTAGGACAGTTCATCCTAAATCAAAAGACTATACCTTCTTTTCAGCACCTCATGGGACCTTCTTCAAAATTGACCATAAAATCAGTCACAAAACAAACAGACCTCAACAGATATAAGAAGACTGAAATAATCCATGCTTCCTCTCACATCACTATGGATTAAGGCTACTCTTCAAGAGCAACAAAAATAACAGAAAGCCCATGTACACATGGAAGCTGAACAACACTCTACTCGATGATAACTTTGTCAAAGAAGAAATAAGAAAGAAATTAAAGACATCTTAGAATTTAATGAAAATTATGGTACAACATATCCAAACTTATGGGACACAATGAAAGCAGTGCTAAGGAAAAAACTCATAGCTCTGAGTGCCCCCCAAAAGAAACTGGAAAGAGTATACAGTAGCAGCTTAACAGCACACCTGAAAGATCTAGAACAAAAAGAAGCAAATGCACACAATAGTAGTAGACTGCAGGAAATAATCAGACTCTGGGCTGAAATCAACCAGGTAGAAAAAAAAGGAACTATGCAAAGAATCAACAAAACCAGGAGCTGGTTCTTTGAGAAAAATCAACAAGATAGATAAACCCTTAGCCAGACTAACAAGAGGGCACAGAGACAGTATACCAATTAACAAAATCAGAAATGAAAAGGAAGATATAACAACAGAAACTGAGGAAATTCAAAAATCATTAGATACAACTACAAACCCTATACTCAATATATCTGAAAAAGCTGGATGAAATGGACAATTTTCTAGACAGGTACCAAATACCAAAGTAAAATCAGGAACAGAAAAACCATCTAAGTAGTCTCATAACCTCTAAAGGAATAGAAGCAATCATTAAAAGTCTCCCAACCAATAAGAGCCCAGGACCAAATGGGTTAAGTTGAGAATTCTATCAGACCTTCAAAGAAGACCTAATACCAGTACTCTGCCAACTATTCCACAAAATAGAAACATATGGAACATACTCAATTCATTCAATGAAGCCACAGTTATGCTGAAATTAAAACCACACAAGACCTAACAAAGAAAGAGAACTTCAGACCAATTTCCCTTATGAATATCGATGCAAAAATGCTCAATAAAATTCTCACAAACTGAATCCAAGAACACATCAAAAAGATCATTCACCATGATCAAGTTGGCTTCATCCTAGGGGTGCAGGAATGGTTCAATATAGGGAAATCCATCAATGTAATCCACTACCTAAACAAACTCAAAGAAAAGAAACACATAATCATCTCATTAGATGCTGAAAAAGCATTTAACAATATTCAACATCCCTTCATGGTAAAAGTCTTGGAAAGATCAGGAATTCAAGGCCCCTACCTAAACATAGTAAAAGCAATATATAGCAAACCAGTAGCAAACATGAAACTAAATGGAAAGAAACTTGAAACAATTCCACTAAAATCAGGTACTAGACAAGGCTGCCCTCTCTCATCTTATCTATTCAATATAGTACTTGAAGTTCTAGCTAGAGCAATTAGACAACAAAAGGAGGTCAAAAGGATACAAACTGGAAAGGAAGAAGTAAACTATCACTATTTGCAGATGATATGATTGTATACTTAAGTGACCCAAAAAAACTCCACCAGAGAACTCCTACAGCTGATAAAGGACTTCAGCAAAGTGGCCGGTTATAAAATTAACTCAAACAAATTAGTAGCCTTCCTATATTCAAAGGATAAAAGGGCTGAGAAAGAAATTAGGGAAATGACACCCTTCTCAACAGTCACAAACAATATGAAGTATCTTGGTGTGACTCTAACCAAACAAACTAAAGATCTGTAATAACAAGAACTTCAAGTCTCTGAAGAAATAAAAGAAGACCTCAGAAGTTGGAAAGATCTCCCCTGCTCATGGATTGAAAAAATTAATATAGTAAAAAATGGCCATCTTGTCATAAGCAATCTACAGATTCAATGCAATTCCCATCAAAATCCCAACTCAATTCTTCATAGAGTTAGAAAGAGAAATTCTCAAATTCATCTGGAATACCAAAAAACCCAGGATAATGAAAACTATTCTCAAAAATAAAAGAACTTCTGGGGGAATCCGTATCCCCGATCTCAACCTGTACTACAGAGCAATCATGATAAAAACTGCATGGGATTGGTACAGTAGGCACGTAGACTAATGGAATAGAATTGAAGGCCCAGAAATGAAATCATACACCTATGGACAATTGATCTTTGGCAAAGGAGCTAAAACCATCAGGTGGAAAAAAGATGGCATTTCCAACAAATGGTGATGGGTTCAACTGGCAGTCAGCATGTAGAAGGATACAAATTGAACCATTTTTATCTCCCTGTACAAAGCTCAATTCCAAGGGAAGATGGACCCAAACATAAAACCAGATACACTGAATCTATTAGAAGAGAAAGTCAGGAAAAGTTTTGAACACATAGGAACAGGGAAAAATTTCCTGAACAGAACACCAATAGATTTTTGCTCTAAAATCAATAATTGACAAATGGAACCTCATAAAATTGCAAAGTTTCTGTAAGGCAGAGGACACTGTCAACCAACAGATTGGCAATAGACCTTACCAATCATACATCTGATAGGGGGCTAATATCCAATATATACAAAGAACTCAAGAAGTGTGACTCCAGAGAACCAAATAACCCTTTTAAAAATGGCGAACAGAACTAAACAGAGACTTCTCAACTGAGGAAACTCGTATGGTTGAGAAGCACCTAAAGAATTGTTGGAGATCCTTAGTCATCACGGAAATGCAAATCAAAACAACCCTGAGATTTCACCTCACACCAGTCAGAATGGCTAAGATCAAAAACTCAGGTGACAGCAGATGCTGGTGATGTGAATAAAGAGGAACATTCCTCCATTGCTGGTGGGACTGAAAGGTGGCACAACCACTTTGAAAATCAGTCTGGTGGTTCCTCAGAAAATTGGACATAGTATTACCTGAGGACCAAGCTATACCACCCCTGCACATATACCCAGAAGATGCTCCAACATGTAATAAAGACAAATGCTCCACTATGTTCATAGCAGCCTTATTTACACTAGCCAGAAGCTGAAAAGAACCCAGATGTCTCTCAACAGAGGAATGGATACAGAAAATGTAGTATATTTACCCAGTGGAACACTACTCAGCTATCAAAAACAGTGACTTCATGTTCTTTGCAGAGAAATGAATGGAACTTAAGAATATCCTGAGTGAGGTGACTCAGTCACAGAGGGATAAACATGGTATGTACTCACTGATAAGTGGCTATTAGCCCAAAAATTTGGAATACCCAAGATTCAATTCACACACAACATGAAGCCTATGAAGAAGGAAGACTAAATGTGGATGCTTCCGTGCTTTTTAGATGGGTGAACAAAATACTCATAGGAGGAAATAAGGAGATAAAGTGTGGAGCAGATTCTAAAGGAACAGCCATCCAGAGACTGCCCCACCTGGGGTTCCATCCCATATACAGCCACCAAACCTGGACATTATTGTGGATGGCTGGAAGTGTTTGCTGTTGGAAGCCTGATATGGCTGTCTGTGGAGAGGCTGTGCCAGAGCTGGACAAAAACAGATACGGAAGCTGGAAGCCTACCATTAGACTGAGCTGGTGGGGGGGGGAGGTCCTAGATGGAGTTGGAGAAGGGACTGAAGGAGTTGAGGAGGCTGCAGCCCCATGGAGGGAGCAAGGGAGCAACAGTGTCAACAGGCTAGAGCCCCTGGAGCTCCTGGCAACTGACCAACCAAAGAATACACATAGAGAGACCCATGGCACTGGTCACAAATATGGCAGAGGGTGGCCTTGTTGATGATCAGTGGGAGGAGAGGCCCTTGGGCATGAGGGTGTTCGATGCCCTAGTGTAGGGGAATGCCAGGGCAGCAAGCTGGCCGTGGGTGGGTGGGGAGCACCCTCATATAGGCAGGAGGAGGGGGAATGGGAATAAAGGATTTCTGAAGGGGAAACCTCGGAAGGGAAAAGCATTTGAAATGTAAATAAAGAAAAGATTCAATCCAAAAAAAAATTTTAAACTCCACATTATGTCCAAATCAGTGACTAAAGATGCTTTCTTCTCCCTAGTGTACAGTTCTGTACTTTTTTTTGTCAAATATTAAATGGCTGGAATTGCATGTAAAACAAACAAACAACAAACCAAACGGAAAACAAAAACCCATAGCATCAAAATTAATATGTATGTAGATATTTTCACTCTGCCAAAAAAAAAAAACTGCAAAATTTATTTTCCTAAATCCCAAAAGAATTTCTTTAAATTCTCATTTGCTCTTGATCGCTCTTTGTCTGTCTAAAAGCCTTTCCCAGTAAATTATGTAACCATGCATACCTCTACCAGGAGTATATGCATACCACTAAATGTCCGTAGGCTGCTATATATACAAATGTGGACACTGCACATGCATGCCATACTTAGACATTCATCTCATCTCCAAAAATACATTTCATTTCATACTTATTTTCAGTTAATACGAGCAAACATTTTTTTATCCAAAGCCAAACAAAGCAGCAAGTCAATAAATTTAGGGTACCCTGTTTATATTCCTGAAAAAAATTATCCCGTGAAAGATGGCAATGGGGTTTTACTTCTCTAGAGAAAGAAACCAATCTCCAAAATAATATCCCAGGAAATAGCTTTTCTCTGAGATTTTCTTCTTTAGTTTTAAAAAGGCAAAGGAATACAAACAGAGAAGGAGCCTGAGCAAGTCAAATTATAATCTTCCAAATAAGTCACACTTGCATTTTTTCATTTCAAAAAGAAAAACAGCCTCATCCAAGAATCTGAATGCTACCAGCATTACAGAAAGCATTCACCTTCATTTCTCTGAATTTACTTAATGTCTTTTCTAAACCTTACTAATTACCTGTAGAATGGAGACAGCTATTGTCACAAATAGAAGTGGTATTTGGGTACGTGAAAGGTGAAATGTTTAAATCAAATAATTGAGTTTGTGAATTTGAGAGAAATTCAAAGCTCTAATGACTTCCTCTAATATTAACTTGCAATGGGAAGAATCAAACTCAACTGAAATACAAACATTAGTCATGGATAGTGTGCACCATGCTTAAGGTTAGGAATGAGAGTAAAGCTATTTGTGCTTTGTTTCATCTTTCCTGCATTTGTGCAGGTCAAGTTGTCCTGACATTCAATGTGTAGCCCCCAAATTGGCACCAGACTAAAGGTACTCTCCTTGCTTCAGATACTTGTTGTTAAAATTATAGGCATTAATCACTACACCTAGCAAATTATATAAATATTGCTGCAAATTTGGTTTATGTCAGTATTTTCTTAAATGATGAGAGAAGAGGACTTTCAGTTCATTGTCAAGAACACCAAAATTTTCAGGCATAGCAAATCTTTTTAACTGTACATGAGTATGGAAATGTATTTTTAATAGTTCCATAGTTAACATCTTCTGGTTTTAGGAGACAGGCAAGGTGAATTTAGGACCAGCTTCTTTTCTTGGTGAAAAAGGAAATGTTATTAACACTATATACTTGATTTTTTCTCTATAAAGGCACTTTTTCAGATGTTGGTAAAAACTGTAACCATGTAAATCACATTACAGACCCCATTTGTGTATAAAAAACAAGTTCATTAACCACCATTTGGGGCCATTGTGGTTGCCAAAGTCCGGCAACTTTTTTTATCAAATATATAAGGTTTTCTTTGGACATTGACCAAATGATGTATTTCTGTATAGACTAAATCACAGAATGCTTCAGAGGCAGAGAACAAGAAACATAATAGTCATAGATCGGGTTCCACAGGTTCTTGTTTGTCCTCAAAGCAGCTATGTTATATAGGTACAAAAGCAATGTTACTCAATGTAAATACAAATGAAAATGGTCACAGCATTCAGTAAGGGGCAGAAACTCACAGACATTCTATCTTTAAACCCGATTGTCTTTATTTTCCACATTTTAAAAAACACAATTAAATCAGAAGAGTGAGCACTTACTCTTTTTCAGATGATTCACAGACATGTAACAGTTAACAAAACAAAAATAAAATAACAATAATTACCCTAGAGTTCATCTTTATGGGCTGTGCTGCTAGTGTCCTCCCAGCCTTTGCCTCTGACAAATTCAGGGATATGAATGACTCTAAAGGCCCCTCAAGTTTCTCTTCATTTTACACACTCCTTAAAGAACCATTATTACATAAACCTGTTTTTGAATGATAACAAGTGAGTGGTTAGAAGTTAAAAAAGCAAAGGAAGAATTGGACAGTAGAGTGTGCCTTTCTTTTGTGATTTTGATGAAAAGAACATAGGATGAGCTACATGAAAGCATAGAGGAAAATTAAAATATGAGGTGGCAGATAGAAATGATGAGTATACTGTTATAGGAGAAATAAATATATAACAAGAAAACCTTTGAGACGTTTGAGTTTTGCTGTAGAGCAATTACAGTACATCAAGCGCTAATATCAGCCTGAAATGTTTTGCAACAGAATTGTCCTTATTAATTAGCACTCCTTTCAAACTCTTAGGTAGAAGCAAAATCGAGTGCTTTTTTATTTTTACTTTTTTAAATTTTCTATATTATCTGTTTACATTCCAAATGATTTCCCCTTTCCTGATTCACCCCTCCCCATAAGTCCCATAAGCCCTCTTCTCTCCACCCATTCTCCAGTCAACCCCCTCCCATTTCTCTGTCCTGGTACTCCCCTACAATGCTGGATCAAGCCTTTCCAGGACCAGGACCCTCTTCTTCCTTCTTCTTGGGAATCATCTGATATGTCAATTGTGTCTTGAGTATTCAGAGCTTCTGGGCTAATATCCACTTCTCAGTGACTGCACTCCATGTGTATTCTTTTGTTATTGGGTTACCTCACTTAGGACAATATTTTCCAGTTCCAACCATTTGCCTATGAATTTCATGAATTCATTGTTTGTAATTGCTGAGCAGTATTCCATTGTGTAAATATACCACATTTCCTGTATCCATTCCTCCATTAAGGGACATCTGGGTTCTTTCCAGCTTCTGGCGATTATAGATAAGACTATTATGAACATAGTGGAGCATGTGTCCTTATTGCATGCTGGGGAATCCTCTTGGTATATGCCCAGGAGTGGTATAACAGGGTCCTCCAGAAGTGTCATGCCCACATGGGCACAGGGGAAATTTCCTGAACAGAACACCAATTGTTTATGCTCTAAGATCAAGAATTGACAAATGAGACCTTATAAAATTACAAAGTTTCTCTAAGGCAAAGGACACTGTCAAAAGGACAAAATGGCAACCAACAAATTGGGAAAAGACCTTCACCAACCCTACATCCGACAGAGGGCTAATATCCAATATATAATACAAAGAACTCAAGAAGGTAGACTCCAGAGAACCAAATAACCCTGTTAAAAATGGGCTACAGAGCTAAACAAAGAATTTTCATGTCGGAGACCAAACCCTAGAAAACCAGAGTTTCAACAGCCCTCACCTTGAAAGTTCACCGACCTTGTGGTTTACAGACCCCCCCCCCCTCTTCTTCACACAAGGCTGATCAACCAGTTCTCATCCTGGCTGAACACCTGGGATGGTCTGGGCAGAACCAGCATTCCAGGAAAGCTGCAGATGCCTCAGCCACAGCCAGCATCCATCCCCGATGACCTTTCCTCCTGTGCTTCTAGTATCCCCCTCAGCCCCTCCCTACCTCCTCCTTACTGAGGGTTCAAAACCAGGTGTTTTGCGTTTCATTAAAGAGTCCTTGACACAAAACCCCTTTTGCTTGGCCTTGCTCTTCTTTCTTGCCCGTTGTTTCTCTCTTTCAGGCTTGGGTTTCCCTTGGCTCCCCGAATTACTAGGTCCCGCCAGTCAGGACATTTTCACCTGAAGAATTTTGAATGACTGAGAAGCACCTTAAGAAATGTTCAACGTCTCATTAATCATTAGGAAAATGTAAATCAAAACAACCCTGAGATTCATCTCACTTCAGTCAGAATAGCTAAGATTAAAAACTCAGGAGACAGCAGGTGTTGGCAAGGATGTGGAGAAAGAGGAACACTTCTCCACTGCTGGTGGGATTGCAAACTGGTACAACCTCTAGAGTGCTTCTAAGACAGGATTCAAAGCATTTTAGACAAAGCTACTGGCCACAATTCAGGGAGTAAATGGTAAGCAATCCTAATTGTCCCTTTAGAATTCCCTGTCATTTGTGAATAAAGATCAACATTCATGACTTATTTGCCTTTATGAACTTGAGCGGAATCCAGGCTTGGAAGTAACGCACACCTTGAAGGGGACCAGTTGGCAGGTTAATATCACCTTTCAAGGTCCCCAGAGTTTCCTCATTTCTGCTTGAGCTTCAGCCAAAATAAATAATTGGGGAGGAAATCAATTGCTAAATCTCAAGGAAAGGTGTAATTAACTGCTGCCACAATTCCCTGTTTGTAGTCTGCAGGGCAGATAAGCTACTAGGTCTTAGTCTCAGGTGAGTAGCTTGGCCTTTACCTCTCATTCATCAAGAAAGTGGATTCTGTAAAATGTCTCAGTCATGAAGTCATGAATCGATTTCCATCCAAGTCTTTGCTCTCAGCTTGCATCAGAGTGTTATTCTCTGTATGTGTGATATTGTTCAACTATGCCATATGTCATCAGTATTCAAACGAACTCATTCAAAAGACCTATTTATTCATCTTTATTTGGATGATTTCCTTAATTTTTGTTATCATTATCTCTGTTCTTTGTGATCACTACATTCCTTGATATCTGTCACCTTTCTTGGGCTTTGTTTGCTTCATTCCACAAACAACATCAGGGACAATAATGGAAAGCTAACTTTTATGGAGGCCCAGTAAGGATTTGAAATTTTTATTTATTATTGTAATCACCAAGCAGAATTGCTTCTCTTAAATTATACAAACAAATTTTCAACTGTTGGCCTTAGTGTGCTTTTACAAAAGTGGACAGTAAGTAAGGTTTAGAAGTGGCAGGAGACTCTGTAACTTACAGGTCAATTGGAAGCAGCTAATAATTCCCTTGAGAACCCACAGAGCACTGGAAAGGAGTGCTAATCCACCCTGAGGAGTGCCAGAACTTCCCCTTGCAAAAGCTAAGATGCACTCAGAAATACAGCTATTGAATACTAGACCAGTTAATCTCCTTCCTCAACCTATTCCAAGGGCTCAGTAATTCCCTTTCAGTAAACAGAGACAAATGGGAACAAATAATGATTCAATATATATGTTTAGAGCAGTAGATCATAACTGTCCTGAGAAAATCAACAAGATAAAAGACACAGACATGTGCTGTTTTAAATTTCTTCTTAAGCAATTATATATGTATTTGTTTCCAAAAAAGTAAACTGAAATTAATTTGTGGAATATAACAAGAGATTTTTTTCTTTTTTTTTAATTTATTGATATATTAATTTACATTTCAAATTATTTCCCCTTTTCTGGACCCCCACTCCCCGAAAGTCCTATCAGTCCCCTTCCCTCCCCCTGTTTTCCTACCCAACCCTTCCCACTTCCCTGTTCTGGTTTTGCCCTATACTGCTTCACTGAGTCTTTTCAGAACAAGGGGCCACTCTTCCGTTCTTCTTGTACCTCATTTGATGTGTGGATTATGTTTTGGGTATTCCAGTTGTCTAGGTTAATATCCACTTATTAGTGAGTGCATACCATGATTCACCTTTTGAGTCTGGGTTACCTCACTTAGTATGATGTTCTCCAGCTCCAATCATTTGCCTAAGAATTTCATGAATTCATTGTTTCTAATGGCTGAATAGTACTCCATTGTGTAGATATACCACATTTTTTGCATCCACTCTTCTGCTGAGGGATACCTGGGTTCTTTCCAGCATCTGGCAATTATAAATAGGGCTGCTATGAACATAGTAGAGCATGTGTCCTTATTACATGGTGGGGAATCCTCTGGGTATATGCCCAGGAGTGGTATAGCAGGATCTTTCGGAAGTGACATGCCCAATTTTCTGAGGAACCGCCAGACTGCTTTCCAGAGTGGTTGTACCAATTTGCAACCCAACCAGCACTGGAGGAGTGTTCCTCTTTCTCCACATCCTTGCCAACACTTGCTGTCTCCTGAATTTTTAATCTTAGCCATTCTGACTGGTGTAAGGTGAAATCTCAGGGTTGTTTTGATTTGCATTTCTCTAATGACTAATGAAGTTGAACATTTTTTTTCTTTTTTTATTTTTTATTTCCATTTCAAATGATTTCCCCTTTCCTAGCCCCCTCCCCACTCCCTGAAAGTCCCATAAGCCCCCTTCTCTCCCCCTGTCCTCCCACCTACCCCTTCCCACTTCCCCGTTCTGGTTTTGCTGAATACTGCTTCACTGAGTCTTTCCAGAACAAGGGGCCACTCTTCCTTTCTTCTTGTACCTCATTTGATGTGTAGATTATGTTTTGGGTATTCCAGGTTTCTAGGTTAATATCCACTTCTTAGTGAGTGCATACAATGATTCACCTTTTGAGTCTGGGTTACCTCACTTAGTATGATGTTCTCTAGCTCCATCCATTTGCCTAAGAATTTCATGAATTCATTGTTTCTAATGGCTGAATAGTACTCCATTGTGTAGATATACCACATTTTTTGCATCCACTTTTCTGTTGAGGGATACCTGGGTTCTTTCCAGCATCTGGCAATTATAAATAGGGCTGCTATGAACATAGTAGAGCATGTGTCCTTATTACATGGTGGGGAATCCTCTGGGTATATGCCCAGGAGTGGTATAGCAGCATCTTTTGGAAGTGAGGTGCCCAGTTTTCGGAGGAACTGCCAGACTGCTTTCCAGAGTGGTTGTAACAATTTGCAACCCCACCAGCACTGGAGGAGTGTTCCTCTTTCTCCACATCCTTGCCAACACTTGTTGTCTAGTGAATTTTTAATCTTAGCCATTCTGACTGGTATAAGGTGAAATCTCAGGGTTGTTTTGATTTGCATTTCCCTAATGACTAATGAATTTGAACATTTTTTTTTCTTTTTTTTATTCGATATATTTTTTATTTACATTTCAAATGATTTCCCCTTTCCTAGCCCCCCCCCACTCCCTGAAAGTCCCATAAGCCCCCTTCTCTCCCCCTGTCCTCCCACCCACCCCTTCCCACTTCCCCGTTCTGGTTTTGCTGAATACTGCTTCACTGAGTCTTTCCAGAACAAGGGGCCACTCTTCCTTTCTTCTTGTACCTCATTTGATGTGTAGATTATGTTTTGGGTATTCCAGGTTTCTAGGTTAATATCCACTTATTAGTGAGTGCATACCATGATTCACCTTTTGAATCTGGGTTACCTCACTTAGTATGATGTTCTCTAGCTCCATCCATTTGCCAAAGAATTTCATGAATTCATTGTTTCTAATGGCTGAATAGTAGTCCATTGTGTAGATATACCACAGTTTTTGCATCCACTCTTCTGTTGAGGGATACCTGGGTTCTTTCCAGCATCTGGCAATTATAAATAGGGCTGCTATGAACATAGTAGAGCATGTATCCTTATTACATGGTGGGGAATCCTCTGGGTATATGCCCAGGAGTGGTATAGCAGGATCTTCTGGAAGTGATGTGCCCAGTTTTCTGAAACCCCCAGACTGATTTCCAGAGTGGTTGTACCAATTTGCAGCCCCACCAGCACTGGAGAAGTGTTCCTCTTTCTCCACATCCTCTCCAACACCTACTGTCTCCTGAATTTTTAATCTTAGCCATTCTGACTGGTGTAAGGTGGTATCTCAGGGTTGTTTTGATTTGCATTTCCCTAATGACTAATGAAGTTGAGCATTTTTTAAGATGCTTCTCCACCATCCGAAGTTCTTCAGGTGAGAATTCTTTGTTTAACTCTGTACACCACTTTTTAATAGGGTTGTTTGGTTTTCTGGAATCTAGCTTCTTGAGTTCTTTATATATATTGGATATTAGCCCTCTATCTGATGTAGTATTGGTGAAGATCTTTTCCCAATTTGTTGGTTGCCGATTTGTCCTCTTGATGGTGTCCTTTGCCTTACAGAAACTCTGTAATTTTATGAGGTCCCATTTGTCAATTCTTGCTCTTAGAGCATATGCTATTGGTGTTCTGTTCAGAAACTTTCACCCTGTACTGATGTCCTCAAGGGTCTTCCCCAGTTTCTTTTCTATTAGCTTCAGTGTGTCTGGCTTTATGTGGAGGTCCTGGATCCATTTGGATTTGAGCTTAGTACAAGGAAACAAGGATGGATCAATTCACATTCTTCTGCATGCTGACCTCCAGTTGAACCAGCACCATTTGTTGAAAAGGCTATCTTTTTTCCATTGGATGTTTTCAGCCTCTTTGTTGAGGATCAAGTGGCTGTAGGTGTGTGGGTTCATTTCTGGATCTTCAATCCTGTTCCATTGATCCTCCTGCCTGTCACTGTACCAATACCATGCAGTTTTTAACACTATTGCTCTGTAGTATTGCTTGAGGTCAGGGATACTGATTCCCCCAGACTTTCTTTTGTTGCTGAGAATAGTTTTAGCTATCCTGGGATTTTTTTTTTTTTAATTCCAGATGAATTTGATAATTGCTCTTACTAACTCTGTGAAGAATTGATTTGGGATTTTGATGGGTATTGCATTGAATCTGTATATTGCTTTTGGCAAAATGGCCATTTTAACTATATTGATTCTACCGATCCATGAGCATGGGAGGTTTTCCCATTTTTTGAGGTCTTCTTCCATTTCCTTCTTCAGAGTCTTGAAGTTCTTGTCATAGAGATCTTTCACATGTTTGGTAAGAGTCACTCCAAGATACTTTATATTGTTTGTGGCTATTGTGAAGGGGATCATTTCCCTAATTTCTTTCTCAGCCTGCTTATCCTTTAAGTATAGGAAGGCCACTGATTTGCTTGAGTTGATTTTATAACCTGCCACTTTGCTGAAGTTGTTTATCAGCTGTAGGAGTTCTCTAGTGGAGTTTTTTGGGTCACTTAGGTAGACTATCATGTCATCTGGAAATAATGATGGTTTGACTTCTTCCTTTCCAATTTGTATCCCGTTGACCTCCTTATGTTGTCTAATTGCCCGAGCTAGTACCTAAGTACAATATTGAAAAGATAAGGAGAAAGGGGGCAGCCCTGTCTAGTCCCTGATTTGAGTGGGATTGCTTCAAGTTTCTCTCCATTTAGTTTGATGCTGCCTACTGGTTTGCTGTATATTGCTTTTCCTATGTTTAGGTACGGGTCTTGAATTCCTGTTCTTTCCAAGACTTTAAGCATCAAAGGATGCTGAATTTTGTCAAAGGCTTTTTCAGCATCCAATGAAATGACCATGTGGTTTTTTTCTTTGAGTTTGTTTATGTAGTGGATTGCATTGATGGATTTCCTTATATTGAACCAACCCTGCATTCCCGGGATTAAGCCTACTTGATCATGGTGGATGATCATTTTGATGTGTTCTTGGATTCGGTTGGCAAGAATTTTAGTGAGTATTTTTGCATCGATGTTCATAAGGGAAATTGGTCTGACGTTCTCTTTCTTTGTTGGATCTTTGTGTGGTTTTGGTATCAGCGTAATTGTGGCTTCAGAGAAGGAATTGGGTAGTGTTCCTTCTGTTTCTATCTTGTGGAATAGTTTGAAGAGTATTGGTGTTAACTCTTCTTTGAAGGTCTGGTAGAATTCTGCACTGAAACCATCTGGTCCTGTGCTTTTTTTTGGTTGGAAGACTTTCTATGAATCCTTCTATTACTTTAGGCATTATGGGACTGTTTAGATGATCTATTTGGTCCTGATTTAATTTTGGTATTTGGTATCTGTCAAGGAAATTGTCCATTTCCTCCAGATTCTCCAGTTGTGTTGAGTATAGGCTCTTGTAGTAGGATGTGATGATTTTTTGGATTTCCTCAGTTTCCTTTGTTATATCTCCCTTTTCATTTCTATGTTTGTTAATTTGGATACTTTCTCTGTGCCCTTTGGTCAGTCTGGCTAAGGATTTATTTATCTTGTTGATTTTCTCAAAGAACCAGCTCCTGGTTTTGTTGATTCTCTGTATGGCTCTCTTTGTTTCTACTTGATTGATTTCAGCCCTGAGTTCGATGATTTCCTGCTTTCTACTCCTCCTGGGTGAAATAGCTTCTTTTTGTTCCAGGGCTTTCAGGTGTGTCATTAAGCTGGTAATGTATGCTCTCTCTATTTTCTTTTTGGAGGCACTCAGGGCTATGAGTTTTCCTCTTAGCACTGCTTTTATTGTGTCCCATAGATTTGGGTATGCTGTGTCTTCATTTTCATTGTGTTCTAAAAAGTCTTTAATTTCTTTCTTTATTTCTTTCTTGACCAAGGTATCATTGAGTAGAATATTGTTCAATTTCCACGTGTATGTGGGTTTTCTGTTGTTTTTGTTGCTATTGAAGACCACTTTTACTCCATAGTGATCTGATAGGAGGCATGGGATTAGTTTGATCTTCTTATATTTGTTGAGGTCTGTCTTGTGACCAATTATATGGTCGATTTTGGAGAAGGTACCATGAGGTGCTGAGAAAAAGGTATATTCTTTTGCTTTAGGATAGAATGTTCTATATATATCTGTTAAATCTAATTGGTCCAAAGCTTCAATTAGTTTCATTATGTCCCTGTTTAGTTTCTGTTTTCCTGATTGGTCCATTGAGGAAAGTGCAGTGTTAAAGTCACCCACAATTATTGTGTTAGGTGCAATGTGTGCTTTGAGCTTTAATAAAGTTTCTTTTATGAAAGAGGGTGCCCTTGCATTTGGAGCATAGATGTTCAGGATTGAGAGATCTTCTTGTTGTATTTTTCCTTTGACCAGCAAGAAGTGTCCCTCAGAGTCTCTTTTGATGACTTTGGGTTGAAAGTCAATTTTTTCTGATATTAAAATGGCTACTCCAGCTTGTTTCCTGAGACCATTTGCTTGTAAAATTGTCTTCCAGCCTTTTACTCTAAGGTAGTGTTTGTCTTTGACCCTGAGATGTGTTTCCTGTAAGCAGCAAAATGTAGGGTCCTGTTTACGTATCCAGTCAGTTAGTCTATGTCTTTTTATTGGAGCATTGAGTCCATTGATGTTAAGAGATATTAAGGAATAGTGATTGTCACTTCCTGTCATTTTTGACGTTATTTTTTTAATTTGATTGGTTAACTTCTTTTGGGTTTGGTGAAAGGTTACTATCTTCTTTTTCCAGGGTGAAGTTTCCCTCCTTGTATTGGTGTTTTCCTCCTATTATCCTTTGTAGGGCTGGGTTTGTGGATACATATTGGGTAAACTTGGTTTTGCCATAAAATATCTTAGTTTCTCCATCTATGGTGATTGAGAGTTTTGCTGGATATAGTAGGTTTGGCTGGCATTTGTGTTCTCTTAGAGTCTGGATGAGATCAGCCCACGATCTTCTAGCCTTCATAGTCTCAGGTGAAAAGTCTGCTGTGATTCTGATAGGTCTTCCTTTATATGTTACTTGACTTTTTTCTCTTACTGCCTTTAATATTCTTTCTTTGTTTAGTACATTTGATGTTTTGATTATTATGTGACAGGAAGCATTTCTGTTCTGGCCTAGTCTGTTTGGAGTTCTGTAGGCTTCTTGTATATTCATGGGCATCTCTCTCTTTAGGTTAGGGAAGTTTTCTTCCATAATTTTATTGAAGATATTTGCTGGCCCTTTAAGTTGTAAATCTTCACTCTCATCTATGCCTATAATCCTTAGGTGTGGTCTTCTCATTGTGTCCTGGATTTCCTGGATATTTTGGGTTACAAGCTTTTTGCTTTTTGCATTTTCTTTAACTGTTGAGTCCATGGTTTTCTATGGTATCTTCAGCATCTGAGATTCTTTCTTCTATATCTTGTATTCTGTTGTTGATATTTGCATCTATGTCCACTGATTTCTTCCCAAGGCTTTCTATCTCCAAAGTTGTCTCCCTTTGAGTTTTCTTAGTTGTTTCTACTTCTGATTTTAGATCCTGGATGGTTTTGCTTAGCTCCTTCACTTGCTTGTTTGTGCTTTCCTGTAATTCTTTAAGAGATTTTTGTGTTTCCTCTTTCATGACCTCAGCCTGTTGACCAAAGTTCTCCTGTATTTCTTTAAGTGTTTTTTTGTGTTTCCTCATTATTGGCTTTTGTATTCTCCTGGATTTCTTTCAATGATTTTTGTGTTTCCCTTGCAAGGGCTTCTAACTTTTGATCCATTTTCTCCTGAATTTCTTTAAGTATGTCCTTCATGTGTTCCTGTACCAGCATCATGACCAGTGATTTTAAATCCAAATCTTGTTTTACTGGTGTGATGGGGTATCCAGGACATGCTGGTAGAGGAGAATTGGGTTCAGATGTTGCCATATTGCCTTGATATCTGGTAGTGATGTTCCTGTGTTTGCCTTTTGCCATCTGGTTCTCACTGGTGTTAGTTGGTCTTGTCAATGCTGGACTCACCAGTGCAAGCTGCCCCTTCCCAGGTGGCCTCTGGTGAACAGCTTACCTCCTGCACTGCCTGGAGACAGGGTGCTGTTGCCCAGGCTGTTCAGACCCTGAAGCAGATACCTGAAGGCTCCTGCTGGGGCCCGCTGGATTCACCTGAGTACACCGACTTCTCCCTGCTAGCCGCCTGGAAGCCCCACTTGCCTCTTTCAGGACCTGGAGATGTGGTGTTGCTGCCCAGGCTGATCTGGATCCGGAAGCAGAGAGGTCTGAGGGCTAATGCCAGAGGCCTCAGGACTGAAGCCTAAGCTCTGTGCCACAGGAGCAAGCTGTACTGTGAGCTTCCAGACTGCCTCTGGGTGCACACCAGGTCTCCAGCAGTTCCTGGAGACCTAGTGCTGTGGCCCAGGCTGTTCAGATGCCAAAGCAGGCGCCTCAAGACTCCTGCTGGGGCCCGCTGGATTCACTGGAGCACACAGACTTCTCCCTGCTGGCCTCCTGGGAAGTTGAACATTTTTTAAGGTGTTTCTCTGCCATCCGAAGTTCTTCAGGTGAGAATTCTTTGTTTAACTCTGTACCCCCATTTTTTAATAGGGTTGTTTGGTTTTCTGGAGTCTAACTTCTTGAGTTCTTTATATATATTGGATATTAGCCCTCTATCTGATGTAGGATTGGTGAAGATCTTTTCCCAATTTGTTGGTTGCGGATTTGTCCTTTTGATGGTGTTCTTTGCCATACAGAAACTTTGTAATTTTATGAGGTCCCATTTGTCAATTCTTGATCTTAGAGCATATGCTATATGACTAGACAGGGCTGTCCCCTTTCTCCTTATCTTTTCAATATTGTACTTGAGGTACTAGCTCGGGCAATTAGACAACATAAGGAATTCAAAGGGATACAAATTGGAAAGGAAGAAGTCAAACTATCATTATTTGCAGATGACATGATAGTCTACCTAAGTGACCCAAAAAACTTCACTAGAGAACTTCTACAGCTGATAAACAACTTCAGCAAAGTGGCAGGTTATAAAATCAACTCAAGCAAATCAGTGGCCTTCCTATACTCAAAGGATAAGCAGGCTGAGAAAGAAATTAGGGAAATGACCCCCTTCACAATAGCCACAAACAGTATAAAGTATCTTGGGGTGACTCTTACCAAACATATGAAAGATCTCTATGACAAGAACTTCAAGACTCTGATGAAGGAAATGGAAGAAGACCTCAAAAAATGGGAAAACCTCCCATGCTCATGGATCGGCAGGATCAATATAGTTAAAATGGCCATTTTGCCAAAAGCAATATACAGATTCAATGCAATACCCATCAAAATCCCAACTCAATTCTTCACAGAGTTAGAAAGAGCAATTATCAAATTCATCTGGAATAACAAAAAAACCCAGGATAGCTAAAACTATTCTCAGCAACAAAAGAAATTCTGGGGGAATCAGTATCCCTGACCTCAAGCAATACTACAGAGCAATAGTGTTAAAAACTGCATGGTATTGGTACAGTGACCGGCATGCAGATCAATGGAACAGGATTGAAGATTCAGAAATGAACCAACACACCTATGGCCACTTGATCCTCAACAAAGGGGCTGAAAACATCCAATGGAAAGAAGATAGCCTTTTCAACAAATGGTGCTGGTTCAACTGGAGGTCAGCATGCAGAAGAATGCGAATTGATCCATCCTTGTCTCCTTGTACTAAGCTCAAATCCAAATGGATCAAGGACCTCCACATAAAGCCAGACACTCTGAAGCTAATAGAAAAGAAATTGGGGAAGACCATGGAGGACATCGTATAGGGAGAAAGTTTCTGAGCAGAAAGAGATTTTTTTAAAATTTGTTTTCCCACAAAGCCATACTCATTCTTTATGAAGATTAGCAAGCCATGAACTCATTATCCATCCTACAAAAAAGACTGGTTCTTAGGTATGTAACTATTTCCAAATTAAAAAAAAAACATTTATATAAGTAGAGAAAATAATGCATGCAACCACAGATGCTAACTACAATTTTTTTTTCCAGTGAGAAGCTAACCGAAGTCAAGAGCAAAAAGACATGCCACAGAGAAGAATGTATTTGCAACCATAAACAAAGCAGTTTCATTCAAAATATTCTTCAGGAATATGACAAAAAATAAAAAAGCATCATGAGTTTAAAATTTAATAAAGTCATTGAATGGACACTGTATAAAATACAAGAAAAACCCAAATGATTAATATGTAATTAGTGTTTATTTTTAATCTTCTTTTACAGTTCAGTCTTTAGCCCTCTCTTTGTCTGCCCTCTAACTCTTCTTCATCCCATGCCTACAACCCCCCCCAACTTTAAGAGAATGTCCCCACCTCCTACCACCCATCCCACCAGACCTCCCAAATCCCTGTGGTCTCAAGTCTCTCAAGGGTTAGGTGCATCTTCTTTCACTCAGTCCAGACCCAGAAGTCCTCTGCTGTGTATGTGTCACAGATCTCATATTAGTTGGTGTATGCTGCTTGGTTGGTGTCTCAGGGTCTGAACGATCTCAGGGGTCTGGGTTACTTGAGACTGTTGGTCTTCCTATGGGGTTGTCCAACTCCTCAGCTTCTTCCAGCTTTTCTCTAATTCAACCACAGGCTCCCCAGCTTCTGTCCATTGGTTGGGTGTGAGTATCTGCATCTGATTCTTTCAGCTGTTTATTGAGCCTTCAAACAGCAGTCATGCTAGGCTCCTGTTAATAACCACACCATTGTAAGTAATAGTGCCAGGTTTTGGGGCCTCCCCTTGAGCTGGATCCCAATTTGGACCTGTCTCTGGACCTCCTTTCCCCCAGGATCTTATCCATTTTTTGTCCCTGCAGTTCTTTCAGACAGAACAGGTCAGAATTTTTGACTGTGGGATGGCAGCCCTATACCTCTACTTGATGTCCTATCTTTCTGCTGGAGGTGGGCTCTACAAGTTCCCTCTCTCCACTGTGGTGAATTTCATCTAAGGTCCAACCCTTTGATTCCTGATAGTTTCACACCTCCCAGGTCTCTGGTACATTTTAGAGGGTTCCCTCTACCTCCCACCTCCTGAGATTGCCTGTTTCCATTCTTTCTGCTGGCCCTCATGGTTTCAGTCCTGTTCCCCCCCCCAAATACTTGACCATGTTCCCCCTTTCTTCTCCCTTCCAAGTGGGATTGAGGCATCTTCAACTGGGCCCTTCTGTTTGTTAACCTTCTTGAGTTCTGGATTATATCTTGGGTATTCCGTACATTTTTTTTTGCTAATATACACTTATTAGTGAGTACATACCTTGCAACCGTGCATGTCCTTTGGGGTCTGAGTTACCTCACTCTGGATGATATTTTCTAGTTCCATTCATTCACCCGTAAAACTCAGGATGCCCTCATTCTTAATAGCTGAGCAGTATTCCATTGTATAAATAAAACACTTTTTCAGAAAATTGGAAATATATCTACCTGAAATCCAGCTATACCACTTCTGGGCATATATACAAAAGATGCCCCACCATGCCATAAGGGCACATATTCCACTATGTTCATAGCAGCCTTGTCTACAGTAGCCAGAAGCTGGAAACAACTCAGATGTCCCACAACAGAAAAATGGAAAGAGAAAATATGTAAAATATTTTTAAAAATTCAGTTGGAGCTAAAGCACTTTCATTGTGCTTGGTACTCAGGCAAATGTCCCAAGTTTGGTTCACATCATCACTACCCTCCACAGACAACTCACAACTAACTGCCTATAATTCCAACTCCAAAGGATAGCACACTCTCTTCTGGCTTCATTTAAGCACCTGCATTCATGTACAGATATGCATATGCATGCACTTGATTTGAAATAATTAAACCTTTAAAAATGATCACATCATGTGATTCCTTATTATCACATCAAAATAAAATACTAACACTGTAATAAGATAAGCAGAATTATACTCGTCAGTTTGGCTAAATTTAAAAGTTACTAGCAAGGCCCCTTTTTTGTGAACATGTGAAACAACCTAGGAGTCTTCTTTTTGTTGGCGGGGATATAAATTTCATTTAGAAGCAGTGTTCGGCAAGACCAGAACGGGGAAGTGGGAGGGGGTGGGTGGGAGGATGGGGGGAGAGAAGGGGGTTTGTGGGACTTTTGGGGAGTGGGGGGCTAGAAAAGGGGAAATCATTTGAAATGTAAATAAAAAATATATCTAATAAAAAAAAAGAAAATTAATTCTATATTATTAAGGTAGTTAATATATTACAGAAAGAAACAGCCATAGCTACAAAACCTCCAGACATTTCTGTACATTTGTGCTAAGACACACAGGCAAGAAATTCCATAACTTTGGCTGCCAGACTGCAGACAGATCTAACAGACAGTTCCAGGTACGCAAACATAGCCCACGTCTAACATCACTTAGGTCTCAGCCTGTCAGGCTTTTGTCTGCACCCAGGGCCTGGGCAACTCTGTGGGCCATCTGTGTGCCAACCCTGATGGGGGTTGTTTGCCCTGCAAACTGACCTGCACTTGGAGGGGCACTCCAACATCTTGGCTCCCGAACACTAGACAGATCTAACAGACAGCACCAGGTACACAGATATAGCCCAAATCTAACATCTCTTGGGTCTCAGCCTGTCAGGATTTTGTCCCGCACCTAGGGCTTGGGCATCTCTGTGGGCCTTCTGTGTGCCAACCCTGTCAGGGGTGTTTGCCCTGCAGAATGATCAATAATTGGAAAGAGGTCCCCACAGCATCTTCCATCATTCCTCCCTGACGGAGCAGACAGGCAGCACCAGGCTCACAGAGACAACCCAAGTATAACATTGCTTGGGGAAAGACACACCAGGGATCCAACAGCACCCAAGAGGAGGGCAGCACATGAGCAATCTGTGCCAGAGGAAACCCAGTCATCCAGCAGTGTGGAAATAGCCTTTAAAGGCTCACAGGAGGTTCAAGCACCAGCCAGTGGAAACAAGACCAACTAATGCGAGAGATAACCAGATAGCAAAAGGCAAACGTAGGAATGTTAGTAACAGAAATCAAGCCATATGGCAACATCTGAACCAAATTCTCCAACAACAGCAATTCCTGGATACCCCCCAACACACCAGGAAAAACAAGACTTGGATTTAAAAATCACTGGTCACGATGCAGTAGAGGAACACAAGAAGGACATAAATAAATCTCTTAAAGAAATACAGGATAAAATGGATCAAAGGGTAGAAACCCTTACAAGGGAAACACAAAGATAATTTAAAGAAATTCAGAAGAATATGGGTCAAAAGATAGAAGCCAGTAAAAAGGAAATGCAAAAATCACTTAAAGAAATACAGGAGAATTGGGTCTACAGGCAGAAGTCATGAAAGAGGAAACACAAAATCTCTTAAAGAATTACAGGAAAACACACACACACACACACACACACACACACACCAAACAAGTAAAGGAACTGAACAAAACCATCCAAGATCTAAAAACAGAGAGTAGAAACAACTAAGAAATTACAAAGGGAGACAATTTTAGAGAAAGAAAACATTGGGAAGAAATCAGGGGCCATAGATACAAATATCAACAACAGAATACAAGAGCTAGAAGAAAGATTCTCAGATGCCTAAGATACCATAGAAACCATTGACACAACAGTCAAAGAACATGCAAAATACAAAAAACTTGTAACCCAAAACATCCAGAAAATCAGGACACAATGAGAAGACCAAACCTAAGGATTATAGGCAGAGATGAGAGTGAAGATTTACAACTTAAAGGGCCAGCAAATATCTTCAATAAAATTATGGAAGAAAACTTCCCTAACTTAAAGAGAGAGATGCCCATGAATATACAAGAAGCCTACAGATAGAAATACCTCCCGTCTCATAATAATCAAAACCCCAAATGTACTATACAAGGAAAGAGTATTAAATGCAGTAAGAGAAAAAGGCCAAGTAACATATAAAGGAAGACCTATCAGAATTACACCAGACTTCTCACCAGAGACCATGAAAGCTAGAGATCCTGGGCAGATCTTATGCAGACTCTAAGAGAACACAAACTTCTGCCAAGACTACTATACCCAGCAAAACTCTCAATCACTATAGATGGAGAAACCAAGATATTTCATGATAAAACCAAATTTACCCAATATCTTTCCACAAACTCAGCCCTACAGAGGATAATAGGAGGAAAACACCAATACAAGGAGGGAAACTTCACCTGGAAAAAGCAAGATAGTAACCTTCTTTCATCAAACCCAAAAGAAGATAACCACTCAAATATAAAAATAACAAAAAAATGACAGGAAGCCATAATCACTATTCCTTAATATCTCTTAACATCAATGGACTCAATCCCCAATAAAAAGACATAGACTAATATATTGAATACATAAACAGGACCCTACATTTTGCTTCATACAAACATCAGTGTCAAAGACAAACACTACCTTAGAATAAAAGGCTGGAAGACAAATGATTTCAGGAAAGAAGGCAGAAGTAGCCATTCTAATATCGGATAAAATTGACTTTCAACCTAAAGTCATCAAAAGAGTCATGAAAGGACATTTCTTGCTGGTCAAAGGAAAAATCCACCAAGAAGAAATCTCAATTCTGAACACCTATGCTCCAAATGCAAGGGCAAACTCATTCATAAAAGAAACTTTACTAAAGCTCAAAGCACACATTGCACCTAACACAATAATTGTGGGTGACTTCAACCCTCCACTATCCTCAATGGGCCGATCAGGAACACAGAAACTAAACAGAGACACAGTGAAACTAACTGAAGCAACATTTCATCCTAAAGCAAAAGAATATACTTTTTCTCAGCACCTCGTGGTACCTTCTCCAAAATCAACCATATAATTGGTCACAAGACAGACCTCAACAAATATAAGAAGATCGAACTAATCCCATGCCTCCTATCAGATCACTATGGAGTAAGAGTGGCCTTCAATAGCAACATAAACAACAGAAAGCCCACATATACATGGAGGCTGATCAATACTCTACTCAATGATAACTTGGCCAAAGAAGAAATAAAGATATCAAAGAATTTTTAAAATTTAATGAAAATTAAGGCACAACATACCCAAATCTATGGGACACAATGAAAGCAGTGCTAAGAGGAAAAGTCATAGCCCTGTGTGCTTCCAAAAATAAACTGGAGAAAGTATACACTAACAGCTTAACTACACACCTGAAATCCCTGGAACAAAAAGAAACTAATTCACCCAGGAGGAGTAGAAGGCAAGAACTCATCAAACTCAGGGCTGAAATCAATCAAGTGGAAACAAAGAGAACCATACACAGAATCAACAAAAACAGGAGCTGATTCTTTGAGAAAATCAACAAGATAGATAAACTCTTAGCCCGACTAACCAAAGGGCACAAAGACAGTATCCAAATTAACAAAATTAGAAATGAAAAGGAAGAACAACAGAAACGGAGGAAATTCAAAAGATCCTACTACAAAAGCTTATACTAGACACAACTGGAGAATCTGGAGGAAATGTACAATTTCTTAGTCAGATACCAAATACCAAAATTACATCAGATCATCTAAACAGTCCCATAACCCCTAAAGAAATAGAAGGGGTCATAGAAAGTCTTCCAACCAAAAAAAGCATGGGATAAGACAGTTTTAGTGCAGAATTCTATCAGACCTTCAAAGAAGGCCTAACACCAATACTCTTCAAACTATTCCACAAGATAAAAACAGAAGGAACACTACATAACTCATTCTACAAAGCCACAATTATGCTGATACCAAAACCACACAAAGATCCAACAAAGAAAGAGAATTTCAGACCAATTTCTCTTATGAACATTGTTGCAAAAATACTCAATAAAATTCTTGCCAACTGTATCCAAGAACACATCAAAATGATCATTCACAATGATCAAGTAGGCTTCGTTCCAGGGAAGCAGGGATGGTTCAATATACGGAAATCCATCAATGCTCTCCACTACATAAACAAATTCAAAGAAAAAAACCACATGGTCATTTCATTAGATGCTGAAAAATCATTTGACAAAATTCAGCATCATTTCATGCTAAAAGTCTTGGAAAGAACAGGAATTCAAGGCCCAAACTAAACATAGTAAAAGCAATATACAGCAAACCAGTAGCCAACATCAAACTAAATGGAGAGAAATTTGAAGCAATCCCACTAACATCAGGGACTAGACAAGGCTGCCTGCCCCCTCTCTCCATATCTTTTCAATATAGTACTTGAGGTACTAGCTAGAGCAATTAGACAGCATAAGGAGGTCAAAGGGATACATATAGGAAAGGAAGAAGTCAAACTATCTCTATTTGCAAATTATATGATTATACTTAAGTGACCCCCCCCCCAAAAAAAAACTCCACCAGAGAACTACAGCTGATAAACAACTTCACCAGAGTGGCAGGTTATAAAATCAACTCAAGCAAATCAGTTGCCTTCCTATACTCAAAGCATAAGCAGGCTGAGATAGAAATTAGGGAAAAGACCCCCTTCACAATAGCCACAAACAATATAAAGTATCTTGGTTTGCCCCTAACAAAACAGTGTTAGATCTGTTTGGCAAGTGAAAGATCTGTATGACAAGAATTTCAGGTCTCTGAAGAAGGAAGCTGAAGAAGACCTCAGAAAATGGAAAAATCTTCCATGCTGGTGGATTGGCAGGATTAATATAGTTAAAATGGCCATCTCGCCAAAAGCAACTTACAGATTCAAAGCAATCCCCATCAAAATCTCAACTCAGCTCTTCATAGAGCTAGAAAGAGCAATTCTCAAATTCATCTGCAATAACAAAAAAAACCTAGGATAGCTAAAAATATTCTCAACTGTAAAATAACTTCTGGGGGAAACAGTATCCCAGACCTCAAGCAGTACTACAGAGCAATAGTGTTAAAATCTGCATGGTGTTGGTATAGTGACAGGTAGGTGGATCAATGGAAGAGGATTGAAGACCCAGAAATGAACCCATACACCTATGGTCACTTGTTCTCCGACAAAGGAAATAAAAACAATCAGTGGGAAAAAAAAGATAGCCTTTTCAACAAATGGTGCTGGTTCAATTGGAGGTCAGCATGCAGAAGAATGTGAATTGATCCATTCTTATCTCCTTTTACTAAACTCAACTCCAAGAGGATCAGGCACGTCCACATAAAACCAGGCACACTGGAACTAATAGAAAAGAAACTGGAGAAGACCCTTGAGGACATGGACACAGGGGGAAAGTTCCTGAACAGAACACCAGTGGCTTATGCTCTAAGACCAAGAATTGACAAATGGGACCCCATAAAATTACAAAGTTTCTAGAAGGCAAAAGACACAGTCAAAAGGACAAAATGGCAAAAGCAGCAACCAACAAATTGGGAAAATATGTTCACCAGCCTTACATCCAACAGAGGTCTAATATCCAATATATATATAATATCCAATATATATATAATATCCAATATATATATATATATACATATATATATGTATATATATATATATATATATATATATATATATATATATATATATATATAAAGAACTCAAGAAGTTAGAGCCCAGAAAACCAAATAACCCTATTAAAAATGGGGTACAGAGCTAAACAAAGAATGTTCACCTGAAGAGTTTTGGATGGCAGAGAAGCACCTTAAGAAATGCTCAACATCATTAGTCATTAGGGAAATGCAAATCAAAACAACTCTGAGATTTCACCTCTTACCAGTCAGAATGGCTAAGATCAAAAACTCAGGAGACAGCAGGTGTTGGCGAGAATGTGGAAAAAGAGGAACACTCCTCCACTGCTGGTGGGATTGCAAGCTGGTACAACCACTCTGGAAATCAGTCTGGTGGTTCCTCAGAAAACTGGGCAGGACACTCCCAGAGGTCCCTGCTATACCACTCACTCCTGGGCATATACCCAGAGGATTCCCCAGCATGCAATAAGGACATATGCTCCACAATATTCATAGCAGCCTTATTTATAATAGCCAGAAGCTGGAAAGAACCCAGATGTCTCAATGGAGGAATGGATACAGAAAATCTGGTATATTTACACAATGGAATAGTACTCAGCAATTAAAAACAATGAATTCATGAAATTCATAGGCAAATGGTTGAATCTGAAAAATATCATACTAAGTGAGGTAACTCATCACAAAAGAATACACATGGAATGCAGTCACTGATAAGTGGCTATTATCCCAGATGCTCAGAATACACAAAATGCAACCCACATATCAAATCTTTCCCAAGAAGTAAGGAGAGGGCCCTGGTCCTGGAAAGGCTTCATTCAGCATTGTAGGGTATTGTCAGGACAGAAGAGTGGGAGGGGGTTGATTGGGGAACTGGTGGAGGGAACAGGACTTATGGGACTTATGGGGAGTGGGGAACCAGGAAAGGGGAACTCATTTGGTATGTAAACAAAGAATATAGAAAAATGAGAAATTCCATAGCAGCTATGACACATGCTAGAATCAAATGCTATAGCTAAAATGCCCAACAAAAAACTGAAGTTATACAGTTTGCAACTTGCTTGCTTATGAAAACTTATATCACATTGTAAAGAAGTGAGGAGGAGCAAACAAAGCAGATGGATAAGGTCAGGGTTCATATGGTAACTACTAATTTTTTGAGTCAACATTGACTCTGAACAAACAGCTAACAATTCCTCATACTAACATTCTGCGCAAACCAGATCCAACAATGTCAGTGAGAATTGGCTATATTCCAGAAATGATGTGTTTCTCAAAAGAATAAAAACATATTAGTGATTTCATTTTTATTCAATAAAAATCATGAACTAGGATAAAACAAATTTGTTTATGTCGGGAAGTGTAATGTATAAGAAAGTGAAGAGCGGGAGCTAGAAAATAAGTTCTACTGAAGGTATAGTCGTGGCTTCTTTGAAATGTTTATTGTTAGGGGTTAATTTAAATAATATATAACATATATACTAAGGAAATATATTGGGGAACTTTTAGTGATGAGAAACTTATAAAGAGAAAATACTTAGCCTGGATTTCAGAGGTTTCAGTATGTGCTCAGTTGCTCTCTTTTGGGCTTGTGGTAACTTACCTTGTGATAGCTGACGATCAAGAGGAGATACAAAGGACAGTTGATTCCCACAGTCTCCTTTAATGCCATACTCCTGATGCCTTAAGACCCTTCATTAGGTCCCACCCCTGAAAAAGTGTCACCACCTCCCCATAATGCTATTCTTGCTATGTTAGTTTGCTTCTGTCTTTCACTGTCATATACACAGACTAAGAGCAGCTTGAGGGAACAGAAAAGTTTATATGGTACAGGTAGGTTACAGTCCAGCATCAAAATAAGCCAAGGCAGGGACATAAAGGAAAGATTGAAACAGAGCAAAGAGAAAAGTGAAAAGGAAACATCATCAGAGGGATTGTGTTCATCAATTATCCTGTAGCCATGTATGTGATGAGGAGGGACATTGTCTTAATTGTGAATAAATGTAGAGGGTCATCCAACTGTGGATAGTCTCATCCATGATCAGGTGGGTCCAGATTGTATAAGAAAGATATTTGATAATGAGTCTGGAAGTAGGCCAGTATCATGCCAAGTCTCGGCTGATCTTCCTGACCTCTTGAAGCCCAAGGTCTCCACTGTAAATAAAGCTGCATCCTCATCAATGTCCTCTTCCTCTCTCTCTTCAGAGAGACTTTGACCCTGACTTATGGTGCCAAACCACAGCTTTACTGTGCCTTGATGCCTTTAAAACATTATCTTTTGGGAGACTCTTGCACATTATTTGTCAAATTGTACTGACAACTTGAGCTGTAGCCTTGCTTAAGCCCCTGAGATCATAGCATCCTTGTGCTGACCCAGAGAAAATACTTCCCAGTAGCTCTCACCTTAATGATATTGGTCCTTTTAAAATCACATCCAATTCTTTAGCTCAAGTTGACCAGAGACAACAAATTCTTAATTAGAATTGTTGCACAAATGACCCCACTAGAGTAATTGCTTCCCTCTGAACTTTATAATCCATATATTGTCCTCAAAGAACTCAACATTATCTTCCTAGTTAATTTGGAAGCTCAACTGTTTATTGAGCTTTGAGCTCTTCGTGGCTTTTCCAGCCTAAATTCTCTACATTCCTGCAACAAAACTGCCCAAGGCAGAAAAGCCACTTGGTCAGCTGCATCACAGCAACACTCAGTCTGTGGTATCAATTTTTATATTAGTTTTCTTCTCAGTTGCTATGACTAAACACTGACCCAATGCAGCTTGAAAGAGAGAAAAGTTTATTTGGCTGATATCTCGGAAGTCACTGTCCATCATCCTAGAGGAAAGTCAGGAAAAGAGTACAAGCAGAGCCAGAAGCTAAAGCTGAAGAACACGACTTACTTATTGACAAGTTTGTTTTCCAGTTCACACTCAGCTAGCTTTATGAGACAGGTAAAGTTTTCTGGCTAAAGATGATTCTGCCCACAATTGCATTATGTCTTCTATATCAATTAGTCAAGTTGAAAAGTTTCTCACAGACAATGTCATAGGCAATTATGACAGAGGGAATTCTCCAATCAAGACTGTCTCTACCCAGGTGATTGCCATTTTTGTCAAGTTGACAATAAAATCTAAGCATTTACAAATGGGTCTTGGTTGTCCTTCTTCTTAAGCTGCATATTGTTTGTGGACTGTACCATGGGTATTCTTTCTTCCTAATATCCACTTATCAGTGATTATACACCATCTGTGTTCTTTTGTGTCTGGGTTATCTCATTCATGTTGATATTTTCTATTTACATCTGTTTGCCTGTGAATTTCATGAAGTTATTGTTTTTAATAGCTGAGTAGTATTCTATTGTGTAAATGTGCCACAATTTCTGTATCCATTTTTCTGCTGAAGGACATCTGGGTTATATCCAGTTTCTGGCTATTATACATAAGGCTGCTATGAACATAGTGAAGCATGTGTCCTTATTATATGGTATAACATTTTTGGGCACATGCCCAGTAATGATATAGCAGGGTTTTGTGGTAGAATTATTTCCAATTTTCTCAGGAACCACTAGATTGATTTGCAAAGTGGTTTTAATAGCTTACAGTCCCACTAGCAATAGAGGAGTGTTCCTCTTTCTCCACATCCTCACCAGCACTTGCTGTCACCCCTGAGTTTTTGATTTTAGCCATTCTTATTGGTGTGAGGTAGAATCTTAGGGTCAATTTGATTTTCATTTCCTTGATGACTAAGGATGTTTAACATTTCTTTAAGTGCTTCTCAACCATTCAGAATTCCTCAGTTGAGAATCCTTTGATTAGCTCTGTACCCCATTTTTTCTTTTATTGTGTATTTTTTTTTAAATTTCAAATGTTACTCCCTTTCCTGGTTTCCCCTCTGGAAACCCCCTATCTCATTCCCCCTCCCCCTGCTTCTGTGAGGGTGCTCGCCTCCCACTCACTCCTGCCTTCCTGCCCTGGCATTCCCCTATACTGGGGCATCAAGCCTTCAAAGGACCCAAGGCCTCTCTTCCCATTGATGCTTGAGAAGGCCACCCTCTTCAATTTCAAAGTGTAGAAGCTTCAATCCTACATAGATGGGGGGACAAAATAATCACAACTGCTAGAGAGAGGGAGGGAACTGGAACAAAGAGGGGAGGCAGGGAAGGGGAACAGAAACAGTTTTAAGAAGAGACAGGAAAGAAGTACAATGGATCAGGAAATTGAATAGAAACATGTGGGGGGCGGGGCATGGGAAACTGAGAGTAGTCATTAGAAAGCTCAAGACTAAAGAGAACTGAGAGGATCCCAGGAGCCAATGGCATTGTCTTTAGCTAATATACCCAACAAAGGGGAGATATAATCTGTAGTGGCTATCTTTAGTGGATAGTCACAGCCCCCAATAGAAGGATGGGGCTCACATATCTCAAAGATTTTACCCAGAGATGTTCCTGTTAAAAGAAAAAATGGACAAAAAAATGAAGCAGAGACTGAAGGAAAGGCCATTCAAAGTCTGCCCTCCCTATGGATTCATTCTATTTGCAGGCATCATATCCCCACATTATTGCTAATGCCAAGAAGTACTTGCTGACAGGAGCTTGATATGTCTATTCCCTGAGAGGTTCTAACAGCGTCTTACCAATACAAATGCAGATACTTACAGTCAACCATCAGACAGAGCCAGAGAACCCTAATGAAAGAGCTGGGGGAAGGATTAATGAAGCTAAAGGGGATTACAACCCCATAAGAAAAACAATATCAACTAACTGGACTATCCAGAACTCCAAAGCTCCCAGGGACAAACCACCAACCAAAGAGTATAGAGGGAGGGAACCAGAATTCCCCGATACATATGTAGCAGAGGATGGCCTTATCTGACATTAATGGGAGTGGAGGAAGCCTTGATGCCCTAGCATAAGGGGATGCTAGAGGGGTCAGGTGGGAGTTGGCGAATGGGTAGAAGAGTACCCTTATAGAGGCAAAAGGGAGGGAAGAGAGGGGTGATGGGATGGGGGGATTGGTGGAAGGGTAACAGAGTGTCTTAGTCAGGGTTTCTATTCCTGCACAAACATCATGACCAAGAAGCAAGTTGGGAAGGAAAGGGCTTATTCAGCTCACAGTTCTGCATTGCTGTTCATCACAAAACAAAGTCAGGACTGGAACTTAAGCAGGTCAGGAAGCAGGAACTGATGCAGAAACTATGGAGGGATGTTCCTTACTGGCTTGCTCACCCTGCTCTCTTAAAGAACCCAAGAATACCATCCCAGGGATGGCACTACCCACAAGGGTCCCTACCCCTTGATAACTAATTGGGAAAATGCCTCACAGTTGGATCTCATGGAGGCACTTCCCCAACTGAAACCTTTCTCTGTGATAACTCCAGCCTGTGTCAAGTTGACACACAAAACCATCCAGTACACAGGGAAAGGGGATATCATATGAAATGTAAACAAATAAAATGATTAATAAAAATTTTTGAAGTACTTTTCTTTCATACATGAAAACAAAATCAATCAAACAACCAAAAAATCAAGAACAACTACAAAAGTAAAAATGACCAAATGGACTTCGAAGTAGAGGACATTGGCAGAGCTGATAATCTCTCTTTGCTTGGTAATGAGCATTACCTAAAGAAAATACAGATCCACGCTCAGGTCTTTTCTTGTGAGTTTTGAATTGTTTTCTGTATAATAAAAAAAAAAGTTTTACTTTCTGGGAGGGAGCATGGACCAGGAAAGGGGATAACATTTGAAATATAAATAAATAAGATGTCCAATTAAAAAAACTATTTGCAACAAAGAAATTATAGCAGAAAAAAGTTTTACAATTAAGGACAAGTAATATTAAACTAATAAGACAAAGTCTGTATTCTGTGGGTATGGAAGTTTTCTTTTAGTCCTGGAAGAGCTAGTTGTTGAACATCATATTGTCCTGGGCAACATTTGTTTTCCATAATCATTTGTTCCCATTATTCAGTGGTTGCTGTCATACTATCTGTGCACTGTTATTTCAAAAGTAACTTTTGAAATTCTTAGCAACACCATGGAGTTAGACTACAGACAAAATGAATGCCATGCAAGCTAGGTTAGTCAAATATACCACAATGGATTCTAATGAGATTCTTAAATGTCCTCATCGATAATACCTAATGCCAATATATTGTGGATGATTATTAAACCTAACCCAACACAATCTTCCATAACTTAATCATAATTGGCAGTATCATTATACATGTTTTATATAGGTTTTTAATCACTTGGTGAAAGATACAATGTCTTTTCCTTTCTCATATAGCTTTGCATGGGGCCAGCCTATAGATTAGAGTCTACTATAAGAGACACATATCCTAAAGACCTGAGGCCAAAGTAGGGTACTGTTCAGACCATTAAGAGCATCAGCAATGGAATTAAACTGGAAGGCATATTTTCATCATAAGGTAGCATGATAGTCCATCCAAAACAAATAAGAGAGTACAGAATGTCTTGATTAGGTTGATGCTATGATCCTGTAGCTGTCATTCTGGTGTGAAACTAGAGTTGCCACTTGGTAAAACCTGGATAAGAAGAAAGGACAGAATAAACACAGTGAACATTCCAGGCTTAATAAGTAATGTATGGAACTGTCTCCTTACATTATGACTGAGCAATAATAGACTTCCTGCATAGGCATAAGGAGTTGAGTACGGCTCTTCAGTACTCACATAAAATCTAAAAAAGGACAGTAATTTTGCTTTAGGGAGAGGGAACGAGGTGGATCCTTGGAACTCCCTGGTCAGTCTTTCTAAATGTGTAAACTTCAAAATTCAGTGAGAGAGCTCATCTCAAAGAATAACATGGAGACTGAGTAACAGACAAAGACCCACAACATTGACCTCTGACCTCTCTATATGTACATGTGAATGCACAGGCAAATATGTTGAACACATATATGTTCACATCTGCATGAATATCACACACACACACACACAGTGGAATTAAAAATTACAGCGATTATTCCCAAAATTATAAAATAAAAATGGGACTTGTTTTTCATCTTAGAAACCTTAACAACTTAAATTTAAGATAAAATGTAATGCATGAAAGGAAGAACCCATTAATTGCTGCTAGGAGTAAATAGGTGTCGAAGACCAATCTTCCCAGTGTATCTACCCTTTCTCTGAGTAAGGTTTTATCTAATGCCACTCCTCCCATTGGGTTAGTAACTCATAAAAAGGGTAATGCAAATCAAAACAACCCTGAGCTTTCACCTTACACCAGTCAGAATGGCTAAGATTAAAAATTCAGGAGACAGCAGGTGTTGGCGAGGATGTGGAGAAAGAGGAACACTCCTCCACTGCTGGTGGGGTTGCAAATTGGTACAACCACTCTGGAAATCAGTCTGGCGGTTCCTCTGAAAACTGGGTACCTCACTTCCAGAAGATCCTGCTATACCACTCCTGGGCATACACCCAGAAGATTCCCCAGCTTGTAATAAGGATACATGCTCCACTATGTTCATAGCAGCCCTATTTATAATTGCCAGAAGCTGGAAAGAACCCAGGTATTCCTCAACAGAAGAGTGGATGCAAAAAATGTGGTATATCTACACAATGGAGTACTATTCAGCTATTAGAAACAATGAATTCATGAAATTCTTAGGCAAATGGATGGAGCTGGAGAGCATCATACTAAGTGAGGTAACCCAGACTCAAAAGATGAATCATGGTATGCACTCACTAATAAGTGGATATTAACCTAGAAAACTGGAATACGCAAAACCTAATCCACACATCAAATGAGGTACAAGAAGAAAGGAGGAGTGGCCCCTTGTTCTGGAAAGACTCAGTGAAGCAGTATAGGGCAAAACCAGAACGGGGAAGTGGGAAGGGGTGGGTGGGAGGACAGGGGAAGAGAAGGGGGTTTATGGGACTTTCGGGTAGTGGGGGCGCTAGAAAAGGGGAAATCATTTGAAATGTAAATAAAAAATATATCGAATAAAAAAAAGATAAATACATCAAGAATGTTCAACAAAGTACATAGATAAATTTATCCCAGAAATATAATTAGATGAATCAAATGAAAGAAGGCAACAAGATCTGATAACTATCAAACCTATTCATGTTAAATATTCTGCCCAAGAATATGAGATAATTTTTTCTCCCTCAAGAACATTATTTCTTGATTTGTATTGTCATTTTGTGGACTTTGGAAAATGAATATCTCACTACTACAGTATCTTTAATTCATATAATTCTTGGCTACACTAACTAACACATCCTAAGTTCTGGCATTCTGTAAGCATTTAGAAACCTATTCTCATGTTATATACAATACTGGGCCCTTAACCTGACACCCAGTTTCCTGATAAAGGCAGCAGAGGTGTGGTGTCAGCAATTGGGGCCGAAGCTGATTTATATTTGGCATTATTCTGTTTTTAAATCTCTGCTATCAAGTGGCCAAAGGCCACTGACTTCTAGTAATTTTATTCCCACTGATGGTAACAGGGGATTTAAGAAAAGGGCTTAGTTTCTCTCCAGCTTAAGGGCAAGTTGCTGGCCAGATGAGAGGCTTGGAATTCATTAACACTTCTTAATCCGGAAACATAAAAAGGGGGAAAAAGGAGAATTCGAAACACACACACAGACACATACAGACATATATGCTTTGGCTGGGCCTGACAACCTCTTGCAATAATTCCACAAGTGTTCATGCGTACTTGCATACATACACATATACCTACACCCACATATATGTACATGCCATACATATAAACAAGGAGAAATATACATAAATACATTTGGTGGATGGAGTAGAGCTTGCCAAGGCACATCTATACATTAGTTAGATTGGGCACAGCCCCCAGATGACACACTTTTTTTCTTCTCTCTGGCAATTTATACTTTCTTAGACAGAGATTCTCTATAAAATTGCCTTATAGATAAACTGTTACACAAAAGGAAAGTTACATAAGGATTTCTACAGTAAGGTCAAAGCAGGGTTTCATTCTATAGGTTCAATATAAGTTCAAAGCAATAGTTTCACATGGCCTTGCTTTACTGGAGTGAGCACATGTGGATTCATCCTTGGACCTGACCAAGAATGATTGTTTTTCCATGATTATAAATGAGTTTCAAGCCTGCTTTCTTATTTTGGAGCAATTAGTCTGCGACACATGAAGGTTTACAGAGTTCTATTTGTAGCTTGATTCTGTAGAGGGGCTTGAGATTACTTGGATTAATTTAAGAATTCTATAAAATCGTTCTCAGAAACTGTGAAATCATCAATTCAAATGTACAGGATTACTACATGAGAATACATCTTCATGTTAATCTACAGGAAATTTGCCCAATAGGTTGGGCTGATGCCCAGGAATCACTAGGCTATGTAATAGTAACAGGAAAGGCACACCAGTAACAAGAAGCAATTTTGGGATAAAGACTATGGTGAGATTGAATCTCAGAGCTTACCCATCGCAGGCCATGCAAAACAGTGGGCCATCTCTAGAAAGCTTACTTGCATGTCTTAGATTTTCTAGATACCTTCTGAAAGTAAAAAATTAGAATGAAAAAAATGAAAATAAAAATAAAAACCCTGGCTTTCTTATATAATAAAAAAAGTATTTCTCACTTTCTAATTTCTAGCATTCAAAAATGTTTTGACATGTGGGACTCATTTCTAGCTGAATCTCAATAACTTCATGTGAGGGTCTCTGCAAACAGTGCTATAGTAGACTGCTAATCCATGTAGACAAGAAGAAAGTTGTGTAAAACAAAACTCAGTAGTTACTGTTGATTCATACATGTAGAATATGGCACTAGGCAGTTTATTTTAAGCATATTTAAGCACTGAACATTTTGGGGAAAATGTTTCTTGGTGATACAAATTCAATTCTATATGTAGAAGTCAACTTAAGACACGATTACATTGAAATTCTTTTCAATGAACATGTGACACCTTCCATAAATATGGGTTCTAGTGACAAAGAAACAATGTTCAAGGTAAGAGTCTGGGAAAGAGGATTGAGATAAACACAAGAGTAAAAGGAAGCCTGATGTGGTCTGGATACTCAGATACCAGAGGTCACCAGGACATTAATCATATGCATTCCTAGCCTGCTGGGAAGAAAAGCGGTTACACACCTTTTCCTTTGAACAAACAACTCTGCACATTTAACATTCCTGGTTTTCTAGTACTTTTCTGTGAACACAAGGACCTTTGGCTCTCTACAACTTTGTACATAAGATGATATTAGAATTTTATTCAACATGATTAGTGATCATTTGGATTATTAAAATGGTACTTAGAATAATACACATCATCATTAGTCATTAGGGAAATGCAAATCAAAACAACCCTAAGATTTCACCTCACACCAGTCAGAATGGCTAAGGTTAAAAACCCAGGAGACAACAGGTGTTGGCGAGGATGTGGAGAAAGAGGAACACTCCTCCACTGCTGGTGGGGTTGCCAGAAGGTTCAACCACTCTGGAAATCTGTCTGGATGTTCCTCAGAAAACCGAACATGACACTACCTGAGGACCCTGCTCTATCACTCCTGGGCATATACCCAGAGGATTCCCTGGCATGTAATAAGGACACATGTTCCACTATGTTCATAGCAGCCTTATTTGTAATAGCTAGAAGCTGGAAAGAACCCAGATGTCCCTCAATAGAGGAATGGATACAGAAAATGTGGCATATTTACACAATGGAATACTACTCAGCAATTAAAAACAATGAATTCATGAAATTTGTAGGCAATTGGTTGGAACTGGAAAATATCATCCTAAGTGAGGTAACCCAATCACAAAAGAATATACATGGAATGCAATCACTGATAAGTGGATATTAACTAGCCTAGAAGCTCTGAATACCCAAGACACAAGTAGCATATCAAATGACTCCCATGAAGAAGTAAGGAGAAGGCCCTGATCCTGGAAAGACCTGATCCAGCACTCTATGGGAGTACCAGGACAGAGAAAAAGGAGGGAGGCGATTGGAGTATGGGTGTAGAAAAGGCTTATGGGACATATGGGGAGGAGGGAACAGGGAAAGGGGAAAGCGATAAGGAATGTAAACAAAGAATTTAGAAAATAAAAAAAAAGAATAATACATGGAAATATTACAACTGTATATATTTGAAGTTTACGGTCCTTATTTTTTCCTTAATAGTTCTTAGAAATTTGAAAAAAGCTATTAGGTTTATGATAAGAATTTTACATTGACATTTCCGATAAATTTATAACCTTGTTTTTTTATACAGTGATTTTAGCCAGCCAATTCACATGCATAAATTTATAGAAAGACACACACACACTCACACACACACACACATACACACACACACCTATCATCTACATCTTAGTAGAAAACTCGGATCCCTTAGGAAAGAGATAAAATATAAATAAATTTATTCTGGGAGGCTAGATGATTGAAAGCTCAACATATGGCCTTGGGTCTATTCCATATTAATTTCATGGACCAGCATTTATTGTCTGAGCATTGAAGTTAGTGCCTGCTAGAAGTGAAAAAAAAAATCCACACATCAAGATTGCACAAAGCAAAGCAAAGACAAGAGCTTAATTATGTGCAAAGTGCTCTCTTCCTCTGCAAGGTACAGGGATTCATCAGACCTCGCATCGCTGTCTGTGGAAAATGAAGCTGCTAATGTACAATTTAGATTCAGTTGTTTCTCTCGATGGAAAGTCCCTTTCAATGTCTCCTCTTAACAGTTGTGATTTTTCTGAAAATTATAATGGGGTTGTCTCTTGGCAGCTATGTGAACTTATTACCTAGTATTAGATAACAAGAGATTATTATAGAAATAGGTGTGGCATTACTATAATATTATATTAAGAGAAAAACATGACAATGGACTAAAAAGTAAAAGTGGCAGACAGCAATGTCTGTTATACCTGTGAAATTTTAAAAATAATTTATATTATGTATATGGGTGTTTTTTGTGTATATACCTAATGTGATTGCATGCCTGTCTAGTGCCCTCTGAGAACAAAAAGAACATCAGATGATTCTCTGGGTTTCGAGCTGATGGTGGTGAGCCACACCCTTTGTACTGGAAATTAAACCTGGATCCTCTTTAAGAACAACAAGTGGTTTTAAACTCTGAGCCATCTCTCTAGCCCAGGTGTTATACTTGCACAAAAAATAGAAAGTTCACAAGCTGCAAGTACGTATCCCTTTAATTTCATAAATTAATTAATGCATTAATTGCATTAATTAAGAAATTCTCTTATTAAGTGTGGCTTAAAGATGGTTATGTGACATTGACTATTGAAATTAACTAAAGTTAAGAAAATTAAGAAATCCATTTCAGGGTTATGAGCTTAACCTAGTGACAGGTCATTCTAGAAAACATGAGGCACCAGATTTGATTCTCAACATCACAAAACTGAGAGAAAAAAGAAGAAAAGGAATTTCTACTACTCATACTTTACCACTTGACACATTTCAATCAAAAAGAGACTTTATTTAATAAAAGAATGATACTTAGTTACATCCTAGCTAGATTATTTTATAATTTTCTAACATACTTAGCAAGTCATAAGTATTCATCTCAAAAGAGTATTTAAATTATTTACTTTATTTTACAGTATAAAGAAGTCAACTTAGAGCCTTGAACATGCTAACCCCTACTACTTTCACTTGCATTCCTACCATAGGTTATATCCTTTCCACTTGTGATGTTGAAAATGTCTCACTAGGCTACACAAGCAAACCTTGAATTCACTCTGTATTAAAGGGAAGCACTCTACTAGCCATTCTCCTACTTCAGACTGGGTATATAGGCAAAAAGATTTTATAATCTTAAATGCTTTACTAAAAATGTGTTATAAGTTCTTATCCATGCAGCTTTTTACACACTAATCATTTAATTTAATTGTTTGTTCTTTGAGAATTTTGTGCAATCTCTTTTGAAAATACTTATCCTCTCACCTTCAAGTTTTCTCCTGTCCCTCTCTCTTCCCACCCAACGTTGTATATCCCTACTCACGAAGGTAAATTGTGCTGCTTAAATATTCTTGGAAGTATTTTCATCTTGTGGAGCATGGTTAAGTGATAAGCTACATTACTGTTATAGGAAACTGACCCTTTACCTCTGAGCAGCTAATACTTTCACTAGTTCTGGAGTCAAATCTCATGCCTCACACCCATTTACAGGGATGAATATTTTGCAGCTTGTTACTCACTTCACCTTGGCCAGTTTTTCTGAAATTTAAATGTACTATAGATTTCTGCTTATCTAAGAACATCTACTTTACAGCTTTTCTTTGTTGTTAAACTTTGCTTAAGAACCAAGGGTTCATAGAATGGACATTTTCAGAAGTAGTATTTGCTTAGTAGGTAAGAGACTCTCCACTAAATACCCAGCAACTCATGGAAAAGAGTAAACTAAGACAGTATGTTTCAATTGATTTTGAATAGTTTTCTCACACCATAGGGTAGAGTTTGGCAGATCAAAATCAATATTTCTATCATCATTGTTAATAATAGATATGGAAATTATCTAATAGAATTCAATTCTGACCAGTGAAATATAAAAGAGACCTGATAAGATATGTCTGATTTTTCTTATTTTATTTCACTAAAATTAATTTTGAGTAGTGTTGGCCAATGGAGATCCCTCTTTTAAGATTTGAATGAACAACTGTGTGAGTGTTTCTCCTGGAGCTGCCGGAGTCTTTATGAAAATATAAATACACAAATCTATGATAAAAGAAAAAATAGAGCATTAAGAGTTGCAAGAAGAAAAGATGCAAAACCATATGAATCATTTTCATTTTTAGTTTGCTGAATTTCCCTTGCTGGGGGTGGAGTAAGTGATTGTTCCTTGTTATCTAATGAACCGTATTAGCTGCATCATGTGTAGTTCTTGGTGCTAAATTAAACTCTAAATACTGACAGCATAGACACTCTCCAAGTCATTATTACAACAGCATCAAAAAATGCTGCATACAGGTGGATTTCCAAATAGATAAAGAAAAATGGCTTTTACTAATGAAAGAAAGCACAAAGACTGACATTCATTAATCAATTTTAGGAAAATAGTCAACAGTCACAAGTTTCACTGTTGAAGACTTAGGTAAAAACTCTGAGATTCTTCTCTCCCCACAGGACAACGGCACAGGTTTCTAAACGCTGAGGCATTGCTGTATATTGAATTCATCTGAAAGTCCCTGGAAGTCTTTGTCTCTAAGACATGGTAGCATGACTAGAAACTAGCAATTCCTGTTTTACTGTTCTTTTCAAATGCCTATTAATATGGGTCAGCTGCTAGAATGAGGGCCACACTTTGTTCTCCATACTCTTTCTCGCTTCTATGAAAATCTCTGGAATTGAAAATGACATCTAGAGCAAAGGATAGCATAAAATAAGAGCCTACAAAGATAGCTTTTGAAAAGAAGACCACGAATGATTGATAAGTAAATGGAATTATTTGGAAGTCCTATCATTAACTTGAAAAGAGACTTTAAAACAAAAGGGGATTCAATTTTCCACATGGTCTGTGGCACTGTCTCAGCTCCTGGCGACCCCTTCAAGCTTGGCCTCCTTTCTTCTTGAGCCACAAAGCATTGCAACGTGAATTGACTTCTTTCTTTAAATTCATTCTTCCGTCAAAACAGTTTTGTCAATATTTGTGAATAGGTTATTGAACAGAATTTGATTAAAGTCATGAACATAAAAATATGTGTAATCATTATAAAAATTTAAATTTAGTTCATCTTTTTTAATGAAAGAAAATTCCCTCTTCCTAGAGATATAATAAATTCATGTACATATCTATGAGGAAATAGAAATAAACCTTCATAGTGTAATGAGTTCTAATATATATTTTTCAGCTAGGTTTCTTTTCATTGGTTATTTAAGTTGGGATAGTAATGAAAGCTAGTTATGCAAAGATTAATATATTTTTCAATCACAGATTTGATCATCTCATAACTTTAAAATGTATATTTTGAGTAAGAGAAATTAATATTAGGCATTCTAAACATAGAGAAATACACATATAATAGGTATATGATAGTCAGATAAACTGTAAATATGTAAATCTATATATGATATAAATATAGATAGATGTATGATAGAGATAGTCGTATGATTTGAGATAAATGGATTCATAGATAGATAGAGGATTGATAGATACATAATAGATACATGGATACATAGGTGATTAATAGATAGATAGATAGATAGATAGATAGATAGATAGATAGACGGACAGACAGACAGACAGATCTAGGTAGTTGCATGATAGGTGGATAGGCAATAGCTACATATAGACAAATGATATATAGATACTAGATAGATAAATACATAGCTATAGATATTTATATCAAAGGTGGATAGATGATAAATAGATACACAAATACAATGATTGATGATAGGTAATAGATAGATCATTAGATAGATAGATAGATAGATAGATAGATAGATAGATAGATAGATACATAGATACATAGATAGATACATAGATACATACATATATACATACGTAGGTAGATAGATAGATAGATAGATAGATTAAATAGATAGATAGATAGATAGATAGATAGATAGATAGATAGATAGATAGATAGATAGATACATAGATACATAGATACATAGATAGATACATAGATAGATACATACATATATACTTATGTAGGTAGGTAGATAGATAGATAGATAGATAGATTAGATAGATAAATAGATAGATAGACAGACAGACAGACAGACAGACAGACAGACAGACAGACAGACAGATAGATAGATAGATAGATAGATAGATAGATAGATAGATAGATAGATAGATGGGTGGATGGATAGATGGATGGATAGATGGATGGATAGATAGATAAATAGATACATAGATACATAGACAGACAGACAGACAGACAGACAAACAGACAGACAGACAGACAGAGAAAACCAAAGGATGCTTTCCAGAAAGGAGCAGAAGCGGGCTGTCTAAGGAAGAAGAGGCAGTGGTCAGTTACTTCATGGAACAGCATAAAGGCTGCATAAATACCACTGATATTTGAACTGGATTATTTGATTTAAGGTTAAAATCTGAAGGAGATAGCTTGATCTTTTTTTGTCTACTTTAGCATATTTATTTTTCAAAACAATCTGCAACATGTGTTTACTAAAGAAAATAGCAGGAAGATAATACTTTAAAATAAACAGTTAAAGGAAAATGAAAGGCTGTAGAGCTAGAGAGATAACCGGGCTGTTGAGAGCACTAGATGCTCTTGAAGAGGACCTAGCATAAAAATAGATGCTTATAGTACCTGAATAGTAAAATCATAGTCATGTGCTAGTCCAGTTCCAGGTAATCTGATGATCTCTCTGACATCCATGGGCTTCAGGCACCATATGTGCTGTAATACATGTATGTATGCCAAACACAAATATACATAAAAATAGAAACAAAATGTTTAAACACTAAAATGCAGATAAAGAAGACTGATCACACAGACTGATAGTGAGCTCCTCAAGGCCTCTGGATATTGAACTCAGAGTTCAGATTTTTGGTGGCCTTGTCTTAACTTAGTCATCAATTAATATTTGCTAACTTTCCTATTTGCAACTTGCCAGTTCATACAGAATTAGACTCACCCTTCTTTTTATTCATGACTTAGAGTAAAGTGTTTGCTATTACTGGTGCAACATCAGTGTTGTATCCTGCACTGCAACATTGATTTCCCCATGCCCATAGTGAAGACCATTGAAACAGTTATTCATACATAATTCTTTCCTTAAGTGTGGCTCGAGCTCAGGGTGAATGAGAGACAGAAATGGTACACAGGTGAGTCAAGCAAAAGCACCATCTTTTCTTCTGTTATGTGATCAAATTAGGCATAAGCCAATGTTTTCTGCATGAGGATGGTAATTGCAATTAGGAACAATGAACCATGGTCCTGCTCCATCAAACAATCTGAGAGGCTTTGAGCCCAGGAGAGGCTCTATTGCAAAAGTGATGAGTACACTAAGATTCAAGGAAGAGGGTCATGCTGAGCAGAAGGGATTTTAATGATGTCCCAAGGCAATGTAAAGACTGGCTAGATCAAGGAAAAGAAGAAAGACAGGCAGGCTCAAGGATAGTGACCAGTTTGGGACCACTATGAATGATGTGAGAAATCTCAGCAGGTGACAACCAGCTTAGGGTTTATAAGCCGTATTAAGAGATTTGGATTTTATCCAACTGCTAATGAAACGCCAATGGAGTGTTTTAAGCATGATCAAATTTGCATTAAAATATCCTCTGTCCACATAATGTAAAATTTGTTGGATAAAAGCCAGAACAGGTGCTGGCATTCCAACAGGGTGCTGTAGCCAGAGTCTAAGCTATGAATGAGTACAAGTGGTGCATGCTAGAGGCATGAAGGCATAGGCATAGGACTGTCCAAATAAATATTGTAAGAGTCTAGATTATCAATATTTTCATGATCTGTTATAAATATATTCATCCCTATCTTTCCCAAAACTCTAAGCAATGCATATAATGACAAGGGAGAGAAGTCAATTTTATTCCTTGTTTCTTGACGTCATATTAGAATTAGTAGTGGCACTGTTCTTGAGAAGGGGACATAGACATACTCCAACACTTAGTAGTATTTAGATTAGTATTGAGAGCACCCGGATGCATATAGTTTAAGATGTGTTTGAAAACTAGGGGTAAAGAAATCAAATGAGTAGGAGGTAAGTGAACAGAGAGTTCTGAATGGTAGATAGAAAAATGTGAGAGCTCTGAGAACCAAGATTCTAAAATGACCTACTGGTATCTATTGCACATCAATGTTGTTTAAAGAGGGCTGAGTCTTCAGAACATTTATATCCTGATAATGACACCTATACTCAAGACAGGGCACAATGACAGGAATGTTTGATGAAGACCTGAATTTAATTATCATAAATGTCTGTTAAATAATTTTGAAATTTTAATTAACTCAATTTCCCACTAAAACTCTATATTCAGTTCCCTCATATCCAATGTAGTGTGGTCCACTCTTTTGTAGTAAGCAATAATTTGATGGGATTCTTGATCTGATTATGTGAAAATCCTTTGTAAAGGGACACAAAGCCCTGGATACCTTTTTAATTTGTTCCCAAACTCCTAGTACACTCTGTACCACATACATATGAATGTGCATGTATATGTATATGTAATCTTTGCTTAACACACATTATCAAATAGACATTTATATATATATATATATAAATCATATATTTTTTCTAAATTATTTCTAATTTAAAATTAGATACATACATAGACATATGGGAGATTTGTTAGATTGACTTATATAATATAAGCAGGATAGTCTAACAATGGCTGCAAAGTTGAGTGGCAGAGGGACTGGCAGTTGCTTAGTCTACTAAGCATATATAGGTGCTTCAAGTTCAGAGCTGAAGGACTATAAGATTCCTGGAGACTGATTGATATTCTACCCCATTAGAGGCCAAGGAACGGGTGTAATGTCAGCAATGTCTGTCAAAAGCAGTAATATTCATAGCAACATGGGAAAAATGAAGGCTGTCAGGTCCACTGCTTCCTCAGACCTCTCTCTGGGCTGCTCTCTGAAAGGTGGTATTGACTTTGACTGAGGGCCTCCCCGCTTTAGCCACCCTCTCAGGATACACTCACAGGTAATTGAAAAGGCACTTCTCTGAGGTGATGCTAAACCACATTTAAGTAGTCAGTCAAGAGTTAACCTATCACACTAGTTAACTCTGTCTGCTTAACTCTGAGAGCTTTTTTTTTTAAAGGAAAAAGAAAAGAAAAGAAAAGAGAAAAGAATGCAAAGTAAGACAAAAGAAAATGAGAAGTCTGACTTTAGTTTTCTTTATCAAGATATCTGCATTGGTCACTTGGTATTTTTGTGTAAGTATTCTAAAATGACCAGATAGAATAATTTTGTGAAAATAAAGCCTTCTGTTTTATTTTCCCCTCTCCCTGATGGCATTCCTCTAGTTGTGAAAAGGAGAGGATGTGCTCCCTGGGGATCTGCACATAGCCCTAATATGTCTATAAATCTTCATGAATAGAACGACAGTAAACACGTTCAGAAGTTACTCTCCAAATGTCTTACAATCTATATCTGATTTTGTCCTCTGATATGAGGGGGCATTATCACAGATTTCAGGAGGAAATGTGAGTTAATTTTTATCCAGTTGGTTTTTCCAGTATGTCTATTGCATCACTTCTTGCAACTGACACTGAAGAAAAAGAATGGCTGTTCTAGCTCAAAATACATCATCTAAGAGCAAAGAAATTTCTGTGCAGATTTTCCATAGGTGTGGTACTCTTTTAATCACTCCACATTTAGTCATAGTACCTATTGTTAGATTTCTTTTTGATGATAAAGATGATAAAAATGAATGCAACTTTATTCCATTTCCAAATGAATAATAGCATCAAAGAATGTGAAACTATCAGTAGAGCTTGCTATTTTATACTATTGCAATTTCAATGATTTAGTAGAAAGTTTTAGAAGGTTAATTAATTTTTTTATCTTGTAATTGACTCCATCACATACAGTAGTATGTCATTATAAGACTCGTGTACAATGAGTATATTTATGTATTCATGCATTCATGTATGCATGGATTTATTATTTTAAATTATGCATGTTTGTGTGTGTGTGTGTGTGTGTCTGTCTGTCTGTGTCTACATATGTTTATGTGCGCATGAGTTCAGGTGGCAATAGAGTCCATCAGATTTGGGTCGCCCACAATTAAAGATGATTATAACCACTTATGTGAGTGCTGGAAGCCAAACTCTAATTTTTCTTTTTTATTTATTTTGTTTTATTTTTATTTGATATATTCTTTATTTAAATTTCAAATGATTTCCCCTTTCCTGGATCCCCCCTCCTCGAAAGTCCCATAAGACCTCTTCCCTCCCCCTGTTCCCCAATCAACTCCTTCTTGCTTCTCTGTCCTGGTATTCACCTACATTGCTGCACTGAGCCTTTCCAGGACCAGGGGCCTCTGCTTCCTTCTTCTTTGGCATCATTTGATATGTGAATTGTGTCTTGGGTATTCCAAGCTTCTAGGTTAATATCTACTTATCAGTGAGTGCATGAGTGTTCTTTTGTGATTGGATTACCTCACTTAGGATGGTATTCTCCAGTTCCATCTATTTGTCTAAGAATTTCATTAATTCATTGTTTTTAATGGCTGAATAGTACTACATTGTGTATATATACCACCTTTCCTGTATGCATTCCTCTGTTGAGGGACATCTGGGTTCTTTCCAGCTTCTGGGTATTAAATAGGGCTGCTATAAATATAGTTAAACATGTATCCTTATTACATGCTGAGGAATCATCTGGATATATGCCCAGGAGTGGTACAGCAGGGTCCTCCAAAAGTATCATGCCCAGTTTTCTGAGGAACTGCAGACTGATTTACAGAGTAGTTGTACCAGCTTACAACCCCACCAGCAGTGGAGGAGTGTTCCTCTTTATCCACATCCTCAACAACCCCTGCTGTCTCCTGAGTTTTTGATCTTAGCCATTCTGACTGGTGTGAGGTGAAATCTCAGGGTTGTTCTGATTTTCATTTCCCTGATGAATAAGGATGTTGAACATTTCTTTAGGTGCTTCTCCACCATTCTATATTCCTCAGGTGCAAAATCTTTGTTTAACTCTGTACCCCATTTTTAATGAGGTTATTTGGTTTTCTGGAGTCTACCTTCTTTAGTTCTTTGTATATCTTGGATATCAGGCCTCTCCTCTGTTGGATGTAGGGTTGGTAAAGATCTTTTCCCAGTTTGTTGATTGCCATTTTGTCATTTTGACAATGTCTTTTGCCTTACAGAAACTTTGAAATTTTATGAGGTCCCATTTGTCAATTCTTGATCTTAGAGCATAAGCTATTGGTGTTCTGTTCAGGAAATTTTCCCCTGTGTCTTTGTCCTCAAGGGTCTTCTCCAGTTTCTTTTCTATTAGTTTCAATGTGTCTGGTTTTATGTGGAGGTCTTTGATCCTCTTAGACTTGAGCCTAGTACAAGGACATAAGAATGGATGAATTTGCATTCTTCTGCATTCTGACTTCCAATTGAACCAGCACCATTTGATGAAAAGGCTATCTTTTTCCACTGCATGGTTGTAGCTCCTTTGTCAAAGATAAAGTGTGGGTTCATTTTCGGGTCTTCAATTCTATTCCATTGATTTACTTGCCTACCACTGTACCAATACCATGCAGATTTTTAACACAATTGCTTGGGGATACTGATTCCTCCAGAAGTTCTTTTACTGTTAAGAATAGTTTTAGCTATCCTGTTTTGTTTTTTTTTTTAATTCCAGATGAATTTGAGAATTGTTCTTTCTAACTCTATGAAGAATTGAGTTGGGATTTTGATGGGGATTGCATTGAATCTGTAGATTGCTTTTGGCAAGATGGCCATTTTTGCTATATTAATCCTGCCAATCCAAGAGCATGGATGATTTTTCCATCTTCTGAGGTCTTCTTCAATTTCTTTCTTCAAAGACTTGAAGTTCCTGTCATACAGATTTTTCACTTGTTTGGTTAGAGTCACAGCAAGATACTTTATATTGTTCATGGCTATTGTGAAGGAAAACTCTGATTTCTTGAAAAGCAACAGATTCCCTAACTTGGGAGATATATCTACAGCACCTAAGAAAAATATTTTGTAAAGAAAACTGAGACAAACCCTTTTATTATTTATTTTATTTCATTAAAAATAGAAACCAACTTTTATCAAGAAATCAGAATTTAAATATCAATGGTGAAGAAAGCAACTGTCCTATCCATCCTAATGCATTAGACCTAGAAGGACACAGTACTCACTTCTGGGTTATTCTTGGTAGTTAAACCAGGAAGAACCCCCAAACAAATCTTAGTAATCCTCAGACACATACTTACTACAAATAACCAACAAGTGGCTTAAAAGAGAAAGTGACAAGTAACTAAGGAGGTATGACACATAGCAATTGAGTCCTGGATCAGAAAAAATAAAACTCTGTGTGTGTGTGTGTGTATGTGTGTGTGTGTGTGTGTGTGTGTGTGTGTGTGTGTGTGTATGAGAGAGAGAATTGAAGAAATCTGAATGCTATTGAAAATTATTTGTATGAGAACATTATAAACTCATTGATAAACATAATTTGTTTTAGGATTATAAAAAATAACATTTTAGAATACTGTGCCAATTATACATGATGGTTCTGCATACTAGGTTATAAGCTTTCTGTATCATAAATCCTAATTTAAGTCTTTTTAAAAAAACTTAAAGTTGTTTGTATAATAACCCAATTGAGTTTTCATAAATATGTGTTAGAGAGTTTCTTAAAAGTATTTACTATTTTAAAAATGTTGTTGCTTCATTTCACTTTCAGTAATCAATTGCCTGTCATATTATTTTACCCATGTACTAATTCTCATATTGGAGACTTTTATTTTCATGATTTTTTCTAGTGAATTAATTTTGCCATTGAACCTTTGTATTTTTTCAAAAAATTCCTAAATTAATGTTCAATTATACCATTCTAGTATAGGGTACTTTAGATTATAAGATATATCTTTTATAGAAATAGACATTTAGTGAATAAAAATAAAGTTGGAAGTTTATGAACAACACAAGAAACTCACTATCCATACATCCCAGAAGCATACTTACAGTAAAAAAGAACAATAATGGAGTGACTTTTACTGTCCTATGTAGTTGGTGTAGGACAATGGTAGATCTTCTCATCAAACTAATCTACAGCTGTAGGGTCTTAACATGCCTCCCAAAATGGAAATAAGGTTACTTTAAAATGTTGTTTAATGAAGACTTTACTTTTGATCTTTGGCAAGCTCAATTTTGGGGCTGAATGGAGGCACCAACTTATATTCTGCCTTAAATTTAAGTAGTATCGTGTCTGTTGATCTGTTCCCAGACTGTCTGCCCACTATATTTTTCTCCTTTTACCTTTTAAACCATAGTTAGGACAATGTCTAACCTTGCTAATTTCTTCTCATTTTTGAACATGCTTCTGAGTAGGATCTCAGAAATTATTTAATAAAAGAATAGAAGCACAATGATTCCATTGCATATACATAACTCAAAGAACAATAACCTGAGTTAGCAATTTTAGGATACTTGCTTTTTTTCATGCAGAGAAATCTAATATGTTCTGCTATGAGTTCACAACATGAGTAAATGAACAGTTACCACCATGCACCCATCACTAGTGGCTGAGTTATAAAGCTTAGACATTTCTGAAGGCTGTATAAAATGCCTAGAAATAGTTATTCTCAACTCATATTGTCAAATTTTCATTTCTGATTTATCCAATTCTCTTTCAGACTAGTTTACATCCCAGCTTCCTGTCTGCTTCCATTCTCTCATTTCTCCTTTACAGTAATTCTCTACCCTGTCTTCTACACAGACATGCCTTTGCATAATTAAACCAAATACCCCTAGAGCCCAAGTTCGAAACATTTTATTATCGTTCAAGGACTTTTTCCCTCTGGGATGTCCATTCATTTAATATAAAATTTTAATCATGGGATCCATGATCATAAGTTACTTTAAAATAGAAAGAAAGCCTTTATTCTTTTGATAGTGTTTCAGATTTACAAAAAAAAAAAAATCAGTTAAACAGTCAAATCTTGCTTCTTGCAACTAGAAAATAAAAACACCCATATTATTCTTTTCAGCTGGATCAATACACATCAATATCTCATGACTTTCAGTTCCCCAGGTTGAAGATGTGCTTTGAAGTATATAATTTAAACAAAATGGCACCTAACAGTGCAGGTGAGTACCACAGATGATGCTGAGCCTTCGTTCTTTGAAAATTGCCTTGTCTGCCCTCAGTGAGAAAGGATGTGTCTAATCCTGGAGATAATTGATGCCCTAGGAAAGGGGATGCTAGAGTGGTGAGGGGAATGTGGGAGTTTGAGGAGGATGGGTGTGTGGATTGGATCATAGGGAGAATACCTTCTTAAGGAAAAGAGTAGGGGAGATTGGGTGAAGAACTTTGGGACAGAAGACCAGGAAGGGGGAAACATTTGAAATGTAAATAAATAAAATAACAATATAAAATGGCAGAGAATTCAATATCACTGAAACCTGCCACACAGCCAGCTTAACCAATTTGGCAGATTTCAGGTTCAGCTAAAGAACAAACTAGAAAAACAAACCAAAACAAAACAAACCTGGGACCCATTAAGGAAGACTCAAATGTTTTTGGCCTCCACAAGTTATATACACATGCTCACCTGTACCTATACACACACAACCCTGCCACACACAACCACCCCCCCACACATACACATGGAATCAGAACATGCACCAAAAAATTACCTCAACATACACGTATTTAATGATTTTGATTTCCTGAGATATTCCATTATGTAGACAGATCATAAAACAGCATTCATAATCATGGCTTCTCTCCTAAGAATAAAAGAAAATGGGAGTGAATAGATTAGCTTAAGACTACCTGCTTGTCCTTGTAGAGGAGCTAGGTTCAGGTCCCAGTATCCATATCTGGCATCTCATAACCACCTATAATTCTAGTTACAGGGGATTCATTGCAGTCTTCTGTTCTCTATGGTTATTGTAATTATGAATAAAAATCTATGCTCACACACAGAAATACATATAATTAAAATATTTTTTAAAAAATATAAGTTGTATTGGAGGAATAGCATAGTAATTAAGAGTGATTGATGTTATTGAAAAGGATCCAGGTCCAGTTCCCAGCACCAACACGGCAGTCAACTATAACTCCTGAATCAAGGGATTTGACAACCTTGTTTAGTCTTGTGGGCAATACAATGACATGCCCCCCTCACACATATATATTCTGAAGGAGCTTGCAAAGGATGATTGATAAAGACTGGAAGCAGTCTTTTTGTTTTGTTTTTTTTTTTGTAGCACTATAGATGGAGAGATACATACAAATCTAAGCCAAATAACAAATGCTATACAAATAAAATATGTTAATATATTCTGGAGCAATGGAACATTTGTTACCTTAAGTTGAATGTTATATTCATTTAAAATAAAAGCATTATGAAAAGAAATAAAATAATAAAAGATTTCTGTATTTTAACTGTGCTTGGATATAACACTAAAGAACTCAGTAAAATATAAAGTAACAAAAAGGGTTCTGAATATTTTAGAATTTTTATATAAAATACATATATATTGCTTTTCAAGTTCAAAACATTTTTACTAATTAAAATTTTTGAAAATCTAAAAGGATTATCTAAACAGTTGAAGTGTAACAGAAAGCTGAAATATATTAGTACAGTAGATTGCTATTATTACATTCCATAGACAGTCCTATAACAAAACAGTTTACAAAACAGATTAATCATAGGTTTCCTCTTCAAGAGAAACAAGATTTCTAAATGTTTCTATAGCAACTACATGTAATTTCAAACATTAAGTTTATTATTACAGGAATAAAATCAATAACTACATAGATTGCTAAAGATAGCATATAGCTTTAGAAGATAGCTATTTATTTACTCAATATTATTACAAAAACCACCATGTTACAGAAAATAAAAAGCACATACATTGTGTGTTAAATTAATATATCAGCAGTAGAACCAAGTTTAGGAGAATTCGCCTCACTGCCCTCTTCTTAGAGGCTCTAAAACATGCACCAACTAATTATGTGTTACATGAAATGTGCCCTGGTCACCCAAGCCTGTTCTAACCGTGATAGTTTCTACCATAAAGAGAAACTACTAACCTTTGCAATCTCCTTTCAAATTAGAACAGCAGTTAACTTTCTTCAAGTTCACACCAAATGTGGCCTGAATTGTCTGGAACGAGGTTAGCATACGTAAACGTAGATCAATGAAGTTTTCTTTTTTTTCCCAGGAAAAATATCTCCAATTAAACTTTGGTGTCTTTGGGGATTTACTTAAACATTTGTTTGATCCACATTATGCCTGGTAACAGGTTTAATTATTGTGGATTTCATTTCAACATTTTAGCTTTGTCTTTCGGACTCAAATGGCTTTTGCTTTGCATTTAAACAATTATATATGCTTCCATAGTGGTGAGCAAGGGTTGGAAAAAGCAAGTGAAACTCTAAGGATTGAGAAGACCCTGTTTGTTCAAAATAATTAACAGCTGTTTGGCTGTTTAGCCTCAGATCACATAGGCAATGACCTCTTTTTCTTGTATAGAGTGAAATAAAATTGCATAATTAAAAACATTTTTTCTTCGCTATTTATCCAAAACTTGCTTGATTAACATAAAACAGCTTTCTTTTTCTTTTTCTTTTCTTCTTTTGACATCTAAATAAAGCACAGTACAACTACTTAGACCCTCATTCATCCTCTTGACCCCTGAAGCATAAAATCAAAAGGGAAATGTAATCATATTATTTGGCTCATTCTTTTTATATCTCTCTGTTTTTCTTTCTTCCTGTAGCCAAAGGATAGACATAAAAAGGCAGCTGCATGACATCCAGTAGCCAGAAGGGTTCATGGTTTCACATGGAAAATGGGTCTTGGGATTTAGATGTGAAAGAATGTTTTACACTTTTATCTCAGCCTTCTTGCCTCCTGAACAAAACAATAGCATCAGAAATTTGGCTTGAGGTATCCAATTTTTACTCTTATTTCAGGCTTAAACAAGAAATGGGCAAGGTATAAAAGCAAAGTGGTGAACTGTGTTACAATTCTCTGAATACTCTGATCTGGAAGACTGTTTATATTGTTTGGTTTTTATTGTGATAATGGTAACACATAAAAAGAGTCTTAACAGATTCCATTTTAGCCAATTTACTAGCCAATCACACTCATTCAGATGTATTTGAATCTATTTTAAATAAAGACTCTAGTTTCTAGAGACAGAAAATTGACCTAAGATGACATCCCATCATAAACATAGCTCTGTGTTCTTAGTATTATCCATAATCACCTGCCTCTCCATGTTTCCCCAGCCTCTTCTTACTTATTATTTTTTATGCAATGGTACCTTGATATGAAATAATCAAAATAGTGCATAGCAACTTATTCAGGCATGCTTTAATAATGGTTCCACCTACATTAAATACAGTTTCACAAATGAGAAAGCCAGCACCCATTATATCTAATTAGGAAATGTAGAGTGCATACATCATTTTTACATGTTTCTACAGACTTTCCACTATTATACTCGTTATCACTGCATCACGTGAAGTGGTCCTACCACTAGCATCTCCTGAAAGATGATGGAAACTGAGACAATTACTGTTGCAGTACCTAAAACATGCTCTTAAATATAGTCAATGTGGCCCTGTATTAGTCTCACTGAATTCTTGTTAATATCTAGGTGCCTCCTAATACAATTATATTTAGTTAACTCTTGCTAACCTAGCAGAGGCCTCTATGTATTTTACCCTTTAGGGAGCTATAGAATCAGAAGACACTTGGTCCTCACGGAATCATACAATAAATATATTTTGCATAAGATTTTCAAATGCTCTGCTGATCAGTAGGCTGAGTTTCAGCTGTTATGGATACATAGAGATCAGTCTTTCCCTTAATCTAAACACCGTATGAGCACAATTATGGCGCCACTTTCACAGAAGAGTATAAGTTTTCATATGGGACTGTGTTTCCACTTACTTTGAAAAGTCTAGTGTAGGTGAGCCATATCATTAATAAAGTATCCTGGAAAATGTAATAAAGAATGATATGGCCACATCTGCAATTTAAACTCAGCCAAATGACAGAATAACATAAATTATTTTTGCTTTGATTTCATTTAATTGTCATTCTGAGCTCCAAGAAAGTATTTCAATCCAATCCTCAGTTGCGTTTCTCAACTTTATGTCCTTAACTTGGATATATAATCATCTAAAAAGAAAAGGACTGTTAATTAGAGATTTTCTACAACTGTAACTATGATCATTATCTTTCTGTTTTTCAGAAATTTAATTAATTAACTTATAGTTTTGTGTTTTTCCTTTCTTGAAAATAGTTTCTTCATACAATATAATCTGAATATAGTTTCCTCTCTCTCTACTCGTCCAAATTTCTCCATCCTTCCCCTTTTCTCACATCCAGATCTACTACCTTTCAGTCTCTCATTAGAAAAGAACAGCCTTCTAAGAGATAACAACCAAACATGAAAAAGTAAATATAATAAGATTAAGCAAAATTATCATATTGAAGTTGTACTCAGAAAACCAATATGGAGAAATGAGTCCCAAGGATAGGCTCAAGAGTCTGAGATCCACTCATTTTCATTGTCATGAGTTCCCTAAAAAACTAAACTAGTAGCTATAGTATATATGCAAAGAACCAAATGCAAATCCACGTAGACTCTGTACTTGTTGCTTCTGTCTCTGTGAGCTCATATGAGCTGTGCTTATTTAATTCAGAGGGCCTTGTTCTTCTAGAGTCTTCCATTACTTCTGGTTCTTCTACTCTTTCTTCTACTCTTACTTGGAAATTCCTAATCTCTGAGGGGAGGGATTGATGAAGACCTCAAATTCAGACTCTTTGCCATATAATGTCTGGCTGTCTGTGGGTCCCTGCATCTGTTCCTTTCTGTTGCTAGAAGAAGCCTCTCTAATAATGATTGAATAAGGGACTTATCTATGAGTATAACGGAGTATGATTAGGAGTCATTGTATTGATCTTGTTAGACTAGTAGTATTTACTTTTACCCTAGGTTTCTGGGCTATCTAGTCTTTAATTCTTTATTACTCAAGCAGTATTGGGTGTGGATTCCTTTTATGGAGTGGGCCTTTGTTCAGTTAAGATATTGGTTGGTTACTTCCACAAGTTTCCTGCCCTAGCCTATTATACAGGTAAGCCAGATTACAGGTAAAAGGGTTACATATTTGTGGGTTGCTTGATGTTTACTTTTCTGTTTTGGTAACTTCTTCCACTGAAACCACTAGAACACAGGGGTGATGGATCCATGCAGTCACCCTCTACACATTTTCTTGTACAGTAAGTTGTGTGGGTATTGTCTAAGGCAACAAATGTCATTTTACAGAGAATATCCCATTGTTTTAGCAACATACTGGTCGATTAAGGATTTCCATGTAAGTAAAGATCAAAACAATAGCAAACATATGCAAACAAAACACAAACATCAAAAACAACTAATGCAATTAAAAATGGGGTGTATATTTAAACAGAATTCTCAATAGAGAAATTTTAAATGGTTGAGAAACACTTAAATATTTAATATCCTCATCCATCAGGGAAATATAAATCAAAACTACACTGAGATTCCATTTTCCACCTATCAGAATAGATAGTATCAATAATATAAGTTACAATTCATGCTGGTGAGGATGTGAAGCAAGGGAACTCTCCTCCATTGCTGATGGGAATGCAAACTTGTACAGCAACTATGGAAATCAATATGGCACTTCTTCAGAAATTTGGAAATCAGTTTATGTCGAGATTGTGCTATACCACACTTTGACATATACTGAAATATTAGGCTCCATCCTGCTACAAGGATGTTTTGTTAACTGTGTTCAGTGTAGCTTTATTCATAATAGCCAAGAAGTGGAAACCAACTAAATGTCTTTCAACAGAAAAAATATATGTATTCACTTATATGGTCAGGAAATAGAATAAAGTCTATGGGCAGAATGGGGGTAGGAGAAAAAGGGATCAGGGGATCATGTAGTAGGAATAGGGGGTGGAAGAAAAGAGTTCAGTGAAAGACAGTTGAAATTTGGGCCCATGTGGAAGAAATTACTGCAGTGCAAACTTCCTGGAATCTATAAAGGTGATCATAATACGTACTACTAGCAATGAGGGGAATGGATTCTCAACTGGCCATCTCTTATAGCTAGGCAACACTTCCAGTGGCAGGCCTAGGATGTATACATTTGAGTTATTGGTTTCAAGTAATTTTAGAGAAAACCCTGCTCAACCTGACTTCAGATATGTGTCCATCCTGTTCAGGATAAAGAAGATTAAACAATAAAATATCATGTTTAAAATAGAATATTTAGTGGTATTTTTGTTTGCTTCTGAGTACAATAGTTTTTATTTCTCTTTTGAGATTTAAATTTTGGGATTTAAAAAATATTATCCATTTTTATTTAGTAACCAGAACTAATTAAAGGTAAGTTACACATGAAATACTATTTATTTCATTTATTCAATTTTTAAAATCCTTTGATTCTCTTTAATTAATAAATCAAAACTTTAGTTAATATTATTTATGCAGAGGATTTAGATGACACTGAGTACACAACTTCATTTTAGTTTGTCTACAAAAATCCAAAGTGTGACATTTTGATGGAGTGAAAGTCATACATAATAACTTTAATTGAATTCATGACAATGAACTTATAGAAGTGTGTTTCTTTAACGCTTTTTAATTCGATATCCTAAACTACCCTCACCTCCTTTATGCGCACTGCTCTCTCTCCTTCCTCCATCTTGCTTTCTGTTGTTTTATATGCACATCTAGTTTGTTTTCTACTTCTGGAAAAGATATGTAACATCTCTAAGCAAAAATAATCTATGATTTTAAAAGTGATTTTATTATAGCCGATTACTATAAAAAATAGTCAGTTGAAGTAAGCACAGCCACAGAACTAGCCTATTTTAGTATTTCTTGATATCAATATGGAGCCTAATTTGAGTAAATAAGTACAAATAGAACTCATCTGTTGCTTTTATCCAGTTATATTTTACAATAAGTGAAAGTAGAAAGCTTAAATCAATTTTTTCATCTTCAATTACTGATGGAAGATTGCTGAGAAATGATTGGAACAAAAAACAACCGGTAAACCCTAAAAGTCAACTTGATTATTAAAATGGAAATCTTAGATTTTAAGGTATACTACATTGCAATACATTATCATGTTCTTCCATTATATCTAAAACATGTGAGAAGACATGATGTTAGAGGATGTATGTAACTCTTTCTTTCCTTTTCTTTATTTTTATTTTTAAGTGTTTTATCCCTTCAAACAAATGACCCTTAGGCAAATTAACTTCTCTAAAATATTTACATTACAAAAACTATACTTTGTATTCTATAGTAATTCTGTTCTATTTCACACTAATCTTTAATCCTAGAACTTGGGAGATAGATGCAAGCAGTGATGTTTTGTGCATATTTATCAATTTTTCATCATGATAACTTTTTATCACATTATTAGTAATCACAAATTTTTAAAAATAATGCTGAGGAGCTGAGGTGATGGATCGGAATGTAAAATGTTGGCACACAAGCATGAGGATCCAATGATATAACAGAGAGCCCACAAAGCCTGCTGGTTAGCTAATTTAGTAGAAAGAGCAAGCTCAGGGATGGCCAAGTGACCTTGCCTAAATTTTTAATATTACCCATTAGCCTACACAGACATGTGAGCCCATTAAGGTATACTAGATACACATTTATGTACAACAGAAATTACACTGATAATTATGTATGTTTCAAGTATCTAATAGCATCTTTGAGTCATAATGACATGACTATATAAAACAGGAAGGCAGCTATCCATAAATAACAATTTCAACTACATAATGTCAAGTCAATCTGCTGTCTCAAATTAATTTCATTTAAAATATTCCATTCGCCCCATCTGTCTTATAGAACATTCCTGATACATGTAGTTATTTTATTTAACTTGATTGTCTATCTATACTTGTGTCAGGTCCCATAGAGAGAAAATAATCCAGACTATTGAAAACAAACAAATAACATAGAAACAATTATGACTTTAACTGCATTACTTTCTTTACAAAGTCTTCCCACTGAAACCTATACATGTATATTTTGGCAAACCATTTAAGAAAGCCAAAGTTTTTATCAGATGAATGTCAAACAAACACATCACCAACAACAAAATCTAGAACTCGTCCAGTTTATAGACCAAGAAAAAATACAATAGCACAAATGTGCTTGTTTTCTGTGGCAGATGAATAGCATAATTTCAACACCTTAACAGACTCTGAGCTCAAACTCAAATCCCAGGCTGCTGTTCTAGGGAGAACACCTGGAATCTGTGGGTGTGTAATTTTCTTCAATCCTTGGGCCTATCCGTAACTTCATAGTGCATTAGTGCAGGCACTTATGATAGCTGGGCAAGACATTTTTCTTTCTTTTCTTTTTCTTTCTTTCTTTCTTTCTTTCTTTCTCTTTCTTTCTTTCTTTCTTTCTTTCTTTCTTTCTTTCTTTCTTTCTTTCTTTCTGTCTGTCTGTCTGCCTGTCTTTCTGTCTGTCTGTCTTTCTTTTTTTCTTTTTCTTTTTCTTTAGGGCTTGACCTTTGCCTTGTCGGATATTTCATGGCATCATTTGCTCCTATTACCAGATGCCAAAGCTGTCAGCATCATCTGAAAAATACTAGGATTGCATATTCACATGCATCATCCCAGCTTACAAAAGGCACTTCAGGGTTGAGCTGCACTGAGGTGCATTGTAACTAACCCATGGGGATCAACTAACCTAGGACGTTGCTCTCAACCTGGAACAAGTTTTTTCACAGATGGTCTTTGACAGTTTTGAGGCATTACTGTAAGTTATGACTGGAAGGTGATGGGTGTGTGATACTACTGGCTTCAAATGGATAGAGACCGAGACAATGCTAAACATCATACAATACACTGGAAAGTCACTCTACTTCAACAAAGATGTATTCTGTGCAAAATGTCAATTCCCTTACCTAAAGTTGAGAATGTGTGATAGAAGAGTCAGAGAACAATAAAGAAACACAAACAGACCTTAAGTGGCATCTTCACATAAAATTTATACTTTGTTTCATTTAGTTCCAAGCACTACTGTGCTTTCAAAGTTCAAATAGAATCAAACACTGAGGCATTTATGCAAACTCCTTGTGCCCATCATTATTACCATTGATTCTTTCCCCTTGTATAAAGCTTGCTTTGTCTCCTTTTCTACCTCTCTTCAACCAGCCTCCTTGGAATGTCCTTCACCATAGAGTTAAGATTGTGATAATCTGTTAGTAACAATTGAAAGCTAATGCAGACAGTATTTTCTTTTAGACTCATGTCTTTTAGACTTTAAGGCAAATTTTCCTTTCCTTCAAATTAAGAAAACCTAGGCTTAGAAATATTGAGTATATTGATCAAAGTTCCAAAATCAATCAGCAGAGATCAGATTTCAGATTTGCCACCAAAGACCAAAGCCTTACCAACTGCTCAATTGTGATTTTCAAGGAAAGCATTCCAAGTTATAAAACAGCTCTATAAATTTTATTTTAAAATTTCAGGGGTATTTTTCTAAAGGATTTGGGCAACTGAGTACCTCATACTAGGATTAGAATAATGTAGATGAAAAATCTGCAAATAATATAGGCATGAGAATGCATGGCCTCTGTCCAAATATTTTGTATTAATCCTGATTCAAAACAGCTACATATTATGATTATAAGTCAGAGGTGTCACCCAGTTGGAAGGAGTATAAACAAAACAAGATACTCCATGTTTTTAAAATGGAAATTATAAGAATCCTAATGCTGTAGTTCATGTGAAGGGATTCTTCCTTCTAGCCTTCCTTTATCTCATTCTAACCTAATACTGTTTAATTTTTATTGAAAGCAGAACACAGTAAAAAGAGGAGCATTAGCCATGGTTTTGTGTGTGTTAGGATATCTTTTCTTTGCTCCTTAAGGTTTTATTTAAATCAAAATGATAGACAGTATGTTGTGGGTGGGCTTTTGTATAAATATAATTGTAGTTAATTTGGAGAGAGAAACTTGCAAGTGAACAGATTAAGGATCACAGAATTTTAATTTACATACATAGATTAGAGGAAAGGAAAGGCTACCAAAGAAAATTTTAAAAATGAAGATGAAAAAAAATAAAAAATCTTGGTGACAGGATAATAATCTGGGACCACCTGTCACTGATCTAACATTTATTATCACGATCCTTCTGAGGTTTAGTTAAAAAAAAATAGAATTTCCAGAACGGTACTGAGTAGGAAATGTATAATTGATAATCAAATATACAAAGCTCTAACTCCATAGGATAATTATTTTCCACAGAAAGGCTTAAGCTTGTTTAAATGACGTATAAATAACTCAAATCTTGCATTACATTTTTTTTAAACTGAGAGAGAATTGAGTTCAACCCTGTGTGTAAACAGACCAAGAAATAAAGACTATATTATTTTTCCAGGAAAATTTGCTGGCAACCTCAGTTCTCCCCTCTTTGTCTTAAACCCAAAAGTTCATGAGTATTTTCTACTGATCCATGCACACCAGGAATATTTTCCCAATATCTGTACTATGATATACTCCCATATCATGCATACTTTCTCAAGTATTCCCAAAAATTAATAGTATACTATTAGTTTTTGAATGCTATATCTTCTCTTCTTTTACCTTTACCTTTTTAGAAAAAACCAGCCTGGGCAATCCAAACACAGTACTTGAAACACTACTCTACTCCTCTTCTGAAAGTCTCTCTCTGAAGCTCTTTTGATGCAAAGCTAGAAACTAAATCTGTTTTTCACAATCCCTAAAACCTCCTATACTTTTTCCTGTCTGACCACAATCTCTACCACCATCCTTTGATTATCTCTGTTTCATAGCTTCAGTTCACATTTCTGATCCTCAAACAGGCCTGGCTACTTCGAAATAAAGTTTTAATTTTACTTAGGCATTTCTAGGGCACGTCTGTTTGGAATTTCAGCTTAATTAAATCATTTGAAGTAGAAGGATGCACTTCTAATCATGGTTTTTTGAGGAAGAATGACCCAACTCTAATGTAGGCCATAACTTCATGAATCCTATATAAGGATCATGGAAGAAGAAATCCTGACTCTTTGCCTGCTTGCCCCTATTCCAGCATGTATTGAAGACCTGCTAAGACATGCACAACTACTGCATTATTGGGTATTCTGTTCATAGGCAGTCACTGTTGGATTATAGACTGCAAATCACTTGTGTGTGTGTGTGTGTGTGTGTGTGTGTGTGTGTATGTGATCTCTCTCTCTATATATATATAGAGAGAGAGATACTATACCTTAAGGATATTATATATATATATATATATATATATATATATATATATATAGAGAGAGAGAGAGAGAGAGAGAGAGAGAGAGAGAGAGAGAGAGCGAGAGAGAGAGAGAGAGAGTATGAGAGAGAGTATTGCTTGTGTATCAGAAATTAGAATGTTAGAAAAATTTGGGACTTTGGAGGCCATTTTACTGAATCAATTCCTTGAGATCTGTTTACTAAATTTATTTACTGAATGAATTCTTCAAGACTTCCCTAACTTATCTATTATCCTAAGAGTTCTTAACTAATGCTTTACAAAACATCTGAAATTGCATTAAAATATGCATGTCTAGATGTATATTTATAGATATTATATATGCATGCACTCCAGTTTCATATATATACATATACTTATACATACATTTATATTATATGTATTATATATAATAAATATATATTATATATATGCATATATGAGAGATTCATGCTATAAATTTTGTTACTCTAGAGAACCTAGACTACAACATATGTGAAAGATCCAAGGAAATTTTAGAGGTATCAAATATGGTGTAGTTAGAGATGTTTGTGAACTACTATGTGGATGTGGGAATAAAATCCATGTCCCCTCACACAGCAACCAATGCTCTTTGCAATTAAGACATCTGTCCAGTCCCTAGACAGGGGTCTTTACTCATTTCTTCATAATTGCAATTTACTTGACATATAATGATAACCATGTTTAGAATGAATTTTATTAAAGCATACATAAACATTAAAAAATAAGGCTTAAATATAACAATGATATATATATACCATATCCTTAAGGTATAGTATATATAATTATTTTCCTTTTTACATGTGGCCTCACCCACACTTTACATGCCCAATATTATATGTGGATAACTGTTTTAACTTTGCATAGACTGTGTCTGGAACAATTTTAAAGTACTATAGCATCTGAATACATTATTTCAATTTTCTGACATTCGATTTCTTTAAAAATGGGCAAAAGATACTCAGTGTTCCCATCTCTGAGGCTATGAGAACTGTGCAAATGTATCATTCATTCTATCTTCTTTTTTATCCCAGGCTTCTTTAATACACACTACAATCTCTTTCCCTTAGGATTCATCTTTCTTCAAATTGTGCTCAGTAACTCACTGCTCGGGTCTCCCTCCTAAATACCAGGCCTGAGTAAATCCTATGATTTTCCCACACACCTTTCCATGTGCCTGAAGCCTTCCAAGAAGCAACATGAAAAGAACTAACCCTGTTTAACAATAAATCTAGGTTTGGGCATGCACATTTTACATGCAATTTCTGGTGTTCTGTAGAATGCTAGTTAAGAACTCTTAGGATATGTTGATAAATCAGGGAAGTCTTGATGAACTTATTCAGTAAATAAATTCATTAAATAAGTCTTGAAGAATTGATTCAGTAAAATGACCCCCAAAGCCCAAGTTTCTGTAACTTTCAAATTTCTGCTGCACAAACAATTCCAAACAGGTGGAGCGTTTAGCAGCCTCAACCACTCCATCTGATATACTGCCACTTTCTCTATTCCCTTTTGAAATTTAGGATATATGCCCATACATTTTTCATGACTTTTACTTTCAAATTTGGTTTTGACTGCACTTTAATTTGGAAGTGCCTGCTACAGCATTTTAGCAAATATAGGTATGTATGCAAAACTGTGTCCTCATTTTATAATAATTTTTACAAATATGTCTGAAGGTGCCTGTTCATCACAGATGGTTTCTTATCTTCTAATAATGCTGGTGTTTTCTGGACTAATTTTCTTCACAATGAAAAAATTGAATTTACACTTCACAAGATGACCTATAATGCCTGAGACTATTATTAGCAAGTGGAGATTACTGGTGTATGTGTATGTGCGTGTGCATGCATGCGTGTGTGTGTGTGTGTGTGTGTGTGTGTGTGTGTGTGATATACTCAGTCTTCACCAAGTCAGAAAAATTTTTTACATGAGATTTTCTTAAGATACATTTTAAACCACTAAAACTATTTAGAATAGAACTATTCTCTTCTAAATATTCACCATGGAATAGAACTATTTCAAAACTATAATTTAAAAACTATAATTTTGTTGGAATATCCATTAATCATATGAGTGATGAGCACTCATACAATGTCATGTGTGCATTTGTCTATAAATCTGTGATTTCCAGCTTTCTATCTATCTGCATTATCAATACCTCAGAACATTAAAACAGAAGGAAGTGGGATGGACAGATGGCTAGGTGATTAAGAGTGGTTTGAAAAAAATGAAAATAAAATAAAATACCACTTTGTCCTTACTAGAATTGCTATAATAAAATTTTGACAAGAAAGGGAGTTAGAACAAAGATAATTTGATCACAAGAATGGAAAGTAATCAGATATTATGGACAACAGTTAAGTCGATCTTCAAAGATAAATATGGAACTATCATATAATCCAAAAATCCCACTTTTAGGTGTATAGCTAAGGAATTGAAAATGGATGCTTAAACAAATGTTTGTGAGCACATAGCTCAAATAAGCAGCATATTGTGAACTAAAGTACAGCCCATGAATACTGCATGCCAAACAGGTTGTGTACAACTATGCTGTTTATAATACTCATTCATAAAAGGTATGAGCATCTTGGCACATGCTATAATGGACACTCAATGTTCAAACAATACAGTCAGAAAAATGGATATATCATTGGGCAGTCTTCATTTTTCTATAAACTTTTCTACCTTGCTAAAACATTTTCAGGTTAATTGTATTTAAAGAAGGAAGCAGAAGATAATGCTGGGAGTTTGTTTTTGTTTTTGTTTTTTACTGGCTTGTTTCTGTAGGTTTCTGGTTTCTTGACAAGAAATTAGGGGTTGATAATATGTCTAGATTGTCAATTTGATTTTATTGATCAACATGTCTGTATCTGTGTGACAATACTGTGCTTCTGTTATTACTATTGCTTAATAGTATAACTTGAAATCAGAGAGAGTGATAGCACCTGCAGTCCTTTTGCTATTCAGGTTGTTTTAGCTACCCTGTTGTTTCTTCTTTTTTGTGTGTGTTTACATGTGAATCTGAAAAGGATTCTTTAAATATCTGTGAAGAATTCTATTGGAATTTTGACAGAAATTGCATTGAGTATGTAGATTGCTTTTAGTAGTGTGACCATTTTATATGAATCCTACCTATTCATGATTTGGGGAGATCTTTCCACCTGCTAATATCTTCTTCAATTTTTCTCTTCATTTACTTGAGGTTTTTTATCCCACAAATCTTTTACTTCTTTTTCTAAAGTTATCCCAAGATAGACTGGAAGGCTGCACGAAGGAGAATGCGTACAGAGCTATACTCATCATGATGCTCATAACTCAATTCTAAATGGTTCAAAACCCTCAACATAAAACCATGTACACTAAATCTGACAGAAATGGTGTGAAATGGCCCTGAACTCATAGGCACAGGAAACCATTTTCTGAATGGAAATTTGATAGCACAGGTACAATAATCGACAATTAACAAATGGGAGCTCTTGAAAATGAAAGGTATGTAAGGCAAAGAATACTATCAATCAGAGAAAGCATCACCCTACAGAATGGGAATTTTTTTACAAACTCTACATCCATTAGAAGACTAATATCTAAATTATATACAGAACTGAAGACAAGAAATATGAAAATGAATAACCCAATTTAAAAAAATTAGGGCACATAACTAACCAGAGAATTTTCAATAGAGAACACTCAAATGACTGAGAAAAACTTGAAATGTTCAACACCCTTGGTCATCAGGGAAATGAAAATAAAGGCTACTTTGAAATATACCTGTTAGAATGACTAAGGTCAGTGACACAAGTGACAGCTCATGCTGACCAAGACTGCAAACTCATAAAGTCACAAAAGAAATCGATGTGGTGGCTTCTCAGAAAGCTGAAGATCAATCTACCTCAAGATCCAGGTTAACACCCTTGAGTATATGACCTAAGGTTGATTCCTATTACTACATAGACACTTGCTCAACCATGTCCAGTGTGGCTCTGTTCAAAATAGCCTGAATTGGAAACAACCTTGATGTCACTCAACAGAAGGAAGAATAAAGAGAGTGTGGCATAGTTATACAATGGAGTATTATAAAACTGTTAAAAAGAATGACATGATGAAATTTTCAGATAAAGAGAACTAGAAAAAAACCATTCTGAGTAATTCATCATAGACTTAGAAAGAGAGATATTATATGTATTCAATTATAAGGGGAATAATCTTTTAAGTCAAAGATAAATAATCAAGCTACCAGCAGTTGAACAACACAAGTTGTTCGACTAGTGAATAGAGTAATGAATTAGTGGTTATAGATAAATCTCCTTAGGAAAGGAAATAAAATACATAGGTTGGATAGATGAGTAACTGGAACAGAAGGATCAAGCAGGAATTAGGAGAGAAAAGAGGGATAAAGGATAGATTACAAGGATAGGCAGAAATAAATAAGGACCATTTGAGGGGAAGTACAGAAACTTAATACAGTAGAAACTCCCTAAAATATATACATATACGAAGGCGATTTTATAGAAATCAATAAATAATAGAGGAGACAGTATCAAATGGCCATCTGATGTCACAGCTTGAGGTTTCCAGTGTAAGGAATGGATCCACATAAGTAAGTTGTTGGACAAAGCAGTCCCATGGGAATCCCCAAACAAGTGAAGCCATTGCCAAGACTATAGGTGACACTACACAAACTGAGAGCAAGGCCTCATTGCTGAATACACCTACACAACTCACTGAACATGGAGAAATCAAGCTGGTACCTACATAGGACCCTCACTCTTATGTTCTAGAATCTTTAATTCAGGAAGGTACTCTGCAGGCTAACAAGAGAGAAAGATAAACGTTAAGCCAGCCACAACCCCTTTGACCTATAATGATGTACTGCCTGCCAAACAAGCTACACCAATGGTGGCATATGTATGGATGTATGGATGCCAGTTTATCTTATTATATTTTATTTTGTTATATTCTAGCATTACTCATTATATGCTTGCTTGTTTTTAATGAAAGACAGAAAGGCAATGGATCAAGATGGGAGTTGGGGGTTTCAGAAAGAAGTGGTAAGAATAGAGGGAGTGGAACTTGTAATCAGTATATATTATGTGAGAAAAACATCTATTTTCAATAAGTGGGAAAACATAAGTATTTTGTTTCTAGAACGAGAACCAAATATTAAATTTTCTCACTTAAATGATTCTCTGATCAGGGTTATATTGTATATTTTGACGGTTTAACTTTATTTCTTGTAATGTTTATATACCAGTTTTAATAATAAACTTGAGGAGAACTAAAAAATAGCAATAATAATAATAAGAAACTGAAAGAGATACCAGCAACGTGATTTGGTGGGATTACAAGCTGGTACAACCACTCTGTAAATCACTCTGTCAGTTCCACAGACATAGTACTACCTGAGGACCCAGCTATTCAACTTCTGGGCATACACCTTAAAGATGCTCCAACATATATCAATGATACATACTTCACTATGTTCATAACAGCCTTAATTATAATAGCCAGTAGCTGGAAAGAGCAGAGATGTCCTTCAACAGAGGAATGGATACAGGAAAGGTGCTACATTTACACAATGGAGTACTATTCAGCTATTAAAAACAATAAATTCATGAAATTCTTAGGCAAATGAATGGAATTAGAAAATATCCCACAGTAAGGTAGCACAATCACAAGAGAACACACATAATGTGCATTCACTGATAAGTGGATATTATCCCAAAAGCTCAGAATACCCGAGATACATTTCAAAGACCACATGAAGCTCAAGAAGAAGGAAGACCAAAATGTGGGTGCTTTGGTCCTTCTTAGAAGGGGGAACAAAATACTCATGGGAGCTAATATGGAGACAAAGTATAGAGCAGAGACTTAAAGAAAAGCCATCCAGAGACTGTCCCACCTCAGGATCCATCCCATATAGAGTCACCAAATGCAGATACTGTTGTGGATGCCAAGAAGTGCATGCTGAGAGGAGCCTGATATAGCTCTCTCCTGTGATGCTCTGCTAGAGCCTGAGAAATAGAGGTGGATGTTCACAGCCAACCATTTGACTGAGCATGGGGTCCCCAATGCAGGAGTTAGAGAAAGGACTGAAGGAGCTGAAGGAGATTGTGGCCCATAAGCAGAACAATAGTATCAACCAACCAGACCCACCAGAGCTCTCAGGAACTAAACCAACAACCAAAGAGTATATACATGGAGGGACTCATGGCTCCTGCTGCAAATGTAGCAGGGATGGCCTTTTAGAACAACAATGAGAGGAGAGGTCCTTAGTCCTATGAGAGCTCCATGCCTAAGTTTAGGGAAATGCCAGGGCAGGGAGTCAAGTGTGTGTGTGTGTGTGTGTGTGTGTGTGTGTGTGTGTGTGTGTGTGTGTGTGTTGGGGGTGGGCATCCTCATAGAAGCAGGGAAAGGGAGGATGGGATTGGAGGCATACAGAGGGGAAACAGGGAAAAGGAATAACATTTGAAATGTAAATAAATAAAATATCCAATAAAAAAAAGATTGTGTGGCCTTTACTTCAGTCTCTACTCCACACATTGTCTCCCTTATTGCTCCTGTGAGTATTTTGTTCCCTTTCTCAGAGGAACCAAAGCACCCTCACTTAAGTTCTCCTTCTTATTGAGCTTCCTGTGCTGGGTGAATTGTAACTTGTTTATTTTGAGCTTTTAGGCTAACATCTGCTTATTAGTGAGTGCATACCATGTGCGTTCTTTTGTGATTGGGTTACCTCGCTCAGGATGATACGTTCTAGTTCCATCCATTTGCCTGAGAATTTCATGAATTCATTGTTTTTAATAGATGACTAACACTCTATTGTGTATACATATCACATTCTCTGTATCCATTCCTCTGTTGAGGGACATCTGGTTTTTTATTAGCTTCTGGCTATTATAAATAAGGCAGCTATGAACATAGCAGAGCATGTGTCATTATTACATGTAGGAGTATCTTCTGGGTATATGTCCAGGAGTGGTTAGCTAGGTCCGCAGGTAGTAGTATGTCTAATTTTCTGACCCCTATCTGGGGATTCATCCTATAAACAGACACCAAACCCCAACACTACTATGAATGACAAGAAATGTATAGCAAAAGGAGCATGCTATGGTGGTCTCTAGAGGGGCCCTGCCAGAGCCTTACACATACAGAGACAGACACTAGCAACTAAGAATTGGACTGAGTGGGGCACCCCGGTGGAGGAGCTGGAGGATGGTCCTGAGGAGCTGAAGGGGTTTACAACCCCATAGGAGAACAATGATTTCGGCCACCCAGACAATCCAAGACTCCCAGTGACTGAACCATCAACCAAGGGTTACACATGGTTCCAACCAAAAATGTGGCAGAGGAAGGACTTGTTGGGCATCAGTGCGAGGAGTGGTCCTTGGTCAGATATGTGGAGGCAGGGGGAGTGGGAGGAGGGGTTGAGGGCCTTTGGGGAGGGGGGAAATCGGGAAAGGTTTTACTGTTGGCAATGTAAATGAAGATGATATTCAATTTTAAAAAAGAAAGATTGTTCAATGATCTTGTACTTAGTTTTTCCTGAAAAAGCAGAGAATTAAGATTTGAACTGTATTTGATTTAATATCAAGAAGGCATGTATAATCAGTTTGCTAGTGGGTGGATGCTCCTCTGATTACCAAATAAGCTGAAGGGATTCTAAAGAATCATAACAGTAAAAGTAAAAATTTCCAAAGTCCTAACACCCAAGACTACAAAAATATATGAGTTGAAATGCTGATTGATTTACTAAGAAAGCTACAGATTTTTCCAATTTTTACAGCCAAGTAATGTTTTCCATTAATATTCTTCAACTTATGGAAGAAACAGGTTTCTTTAGTTTTCCTGGAATGTATGTGAATGTGTAGGTTGTTTGTTTTGAGATGAAAATGGTTTGCAAACTTCTTTCAGTTGCAGATATTTGTAATGTCAGAAAAGTTTATGTTATTGCTTAAGTGGCTAAACTTATTAATAATGGCATTTAGTAAGTACTTACTAGAATCTAAACAAGATTTGGAGTTTCAAACGTGATCTAAAATGAAAGTTCTATGCTCTGTTTTCTCCTCACAGTGTATACATCTTTCCTCTTTATTAAAATAGAAGTTGTGTTCAGAAACAAAAAAGGCAATTATGTTTTTTTTTTAAATACCTTACCCATCAACAAACACCTGAGATACATTCTGGAAACTCAACGTGTCAAACATCAGGGCAATTTCCTATTTCTTTGGCAAACACTTGATGTGTACTCCAGTTAGTCCTTGCTGTGAGAATGGCATCCTCAACTTCATCAGCTATTAAAGAGCTACAGAGAAAACTAGAGGGAGCCTAGAAAGGAGCAGAAATAGTTTCAATGAGGCCTTCCTGAGATAAGTCTTAGAATAGCAGCTAAATTATAAATGAACCTCAGAAAATCAGATGGATTCTAACTGTAAGTCTCATGCTGTGCGCTCTTCCTGAGTGAAGAGAAATCCCACGTGGAAGAGATTAGCAGAGGAAGTCTGTATATGATCACAGCAGCTGAGAAGATGTATAACTCTGGCCTGGCATAAAGTGGATTAGCAAGACTTAAAAGATGGAAAATTATCTTGTGCAAAACTCACCATGCTTTGGAAACATAAATGAAATCACTATCCTATGAATGAAAATCTGATTTCTATTAGTTCAATGTGGTGAAAATCCCCTTCTAAATGCTTAAACAGAAAAGGATTCTGACTTGCCAATATTCACATCAGCTAATGATTCTTTCGTATTTGAAAACCATTTCTTGGGATTGTTTTTATCGGCTTTGGATTCATCCAGAGTGGTGTCAGTTTATGTGTTCTAAGAGGCAGTGCTGCAAAAAAATGGAACACTCGGCCAAAAGTACAATATAATATGATTCTGCTTTTAATTCAGTATCTAACTATTTTGGTAACCTTTAATTAAACTTTTAACACCCCTTTTTCCTGTACACATAACTAAAAAAAGTAATGTGAGAATATGCATCTCATAGCCCTTAAAATTTTGCAGGGCACATCAATTTATACTCTGTACTAGAGAAAACAGTAAAAGCAATTGAGTAGTTCTATTTCTTTTACTCATGCTTTCTTGATGCTTATAATAGTTGGTGCAATCAGATACTAAATACACTGACCGGTATATTATAAATTCTTCCCCCCCAATAACAATGAAAAGGAAAACTAAGCATGATTTATTAAACACAGTGTATATCCTTACAATGATTGCTGTTATATTTCCTTTCTTCCATCAACTTAATGCATCATTCCATCTCGGCATGCCATGCATTCCTCATTCATTTCTCCCAAGGATAAGAAGACAAAAATCTATACCCATTGTTTAATGGTGACCCATGGGCTATAGATCTCCTTATAAGATACTATGCCTTGAAAAGACAAGAGTTCCTACACTGAGAATTTCTTCTTTTTTTGGTAACATTTCTATAAGCCTTTCATTTGTCATCATCTGGAACTCTCTTCTCTGTAAATCTTTACAAAAAGAAGGATAGTTTTAGCAACTCATCAAAGTCATTAAGACTATAAATAGGAGCCAAGCATCTGTTTTATAGCCTCCTTTTTCTCCATTGAATTTTGACAGGCTCTTAGAGAACAAAGTATTTGAATGTCTTGATTTTCTGGGTGTCGGCAAAACAAAGAATATTGACATATTGCTTAGGTACTCTAGTAGAACATTAATTTTTTCCAGATTTATAATTGAGGTTTTCAAAAGATATCATGTCCATTTTTTTCTGGTGTCATTTCACCAGTTGCAGAGTTTCTACAAGGCTAACCCTTAGTTAAAGGCAATTTTTAAATCTGTGGTTATAGCACAGTGCTGAGCCTAAGTAGATACAGCAGTCTTGCCGTTGATTCCTGACAGAGTAAGGAGTAAAAGAAAATATATCTCTAAGGAGAGCCCCTGGACCGAACAGAAGACATAAAATCGTAGAAATACAATATACCAAACCAATCACAACATTTTTATAAAAGTATCCATTTGGTCTTTTTTTGCAGATTTACAAATTTGATATATCTACCAGGTACCAAAAAAACTATTAAGAATTTATATCCAGATAATAGAAGAATGTATATATAGAAAATACTTGTAAAAAAAAAGAAGGAAAAGATATATACATTATTTTTTTCTCAAGCACTCTTTTAATTACAAAAATTCTTTGTTGATTTGATAATAGAATATGTATTTAAGGAGATTAATTAACAGAGATGAAGTATGATGTCTACAAACATAAACCAATGGGCTATCCAGAGTCACAGGAAACAAGTCACAGGAAAATCTCGATTGCTTTCAGCAACCAATACCTTAGGTTTATAGCTCAGTGGCAGGCAGAGCATGTAAAGAGCATGAAGATCTGGACACAAACCCTAGAGAAATGATGTTCATCAATATTAAATTACATCTATAACAGAGTAAATACAAAAACATATCATCACCTCAAAAAAGATTTGTATAAGCTTCATGTGCTCCTGGTACTCTCAATATACTTATAGACTGTGGACCAATCTTAATTGAAAAAGTTTTTATCTACTTCTAGTTTTAGGGACCTAAATTTGTGGTTAACTTATAGGAATATTATGTAATCAATAGGAAAGTCATAATAGAGAAAAATTTTGTGGTGGTTGCTGGAAGATTTCCAGTGATTGAAATAATAGTGATTGCTATACTTAAATTACCTAGATCAATGTGAGTCAGGGTCAAGATCTTCATATTCAAGAGACAGCAATGATATCTGGCTTAGAATAGGCTTGTACACAAATTGAGTGACTGTTAGTAATGACCACATGTATCTGATAATTCCTTGTTATCATGAAAAAAAAAAACAGCTACAAGAGACTAGGTAGTACTAATAATACCACAGGTATTCATAGTTTCTTTGCTAGATAAGTCAAATAAATGTACTCTTTAATGAAGATACTCTGAACCATAAGAGTCTAGAAATGTTTCAATACATGAATATAGGATTTAAATTTGTTCTGCCAATGAGCACTTAAAAAAGAAAGAGCTTGCTGTAATAAGTTGTCATTTTCTTTGTGAATAGGTTTTCTTACTGACCTAAACTATGATGATATAAATACACACAGTATCACTTATCAGGAGAGATGAAATAGCTTTGATGAAAGCAGACAACAAAGAACACACTAAAACACTTTTTGAAAAATTACCAGGACTGAGGTTGGGGTGATGTTCCAGTATGTAAATCGCTTACTGAACAAGCATGAAAACCTAAGTTTGGATCCTCAGCACCCATAAATAAATCCAGATATGCTTATAAACTCAGTGCAGGTGCAGAGGTTGGGAGTGGATCAGGTCTGGAGAACCAACCAAGGCAAAAACTTCAAGCTCAAGGAAACAAAAAAGACAGTCAACAAGCCAGGCAGTGGTGGCACACGCCTTTAATTCCAGCACTTGGGAGGCAGAGGGAGCCAGATTTCTGAGTTTGAGGCCAGCCTGGACTACAGAATGAGTTCTAGGACAGCCAGGGCTACATAGAGAAACCCTATCTCAAAAAACAAACAAACAAAAGACAGTTACAAAAGAAAACACCTAGCCTCATGCACATGTGCACACATGCACAAACACAACACAACACACACACACACACACACACACTCTCTCACACACACGCACATAACAATGAATGGAGGAAAAAAGGATTAATATTGATTATACTGCTACTTTCTATAGTGTAGTATAAAAGACATTTGCATCATTATAGTGTTAAAGAATGTAACTAAGAATGAAATCTGTTAGAAGTAAATATTAGCTGCCAGGATAGTAAAACTTCCAATCAAAGTGATTTGTGCCAATTTAATATTATGCTAAAATATTCAAATGTAGTCAGTCTTTAGGCTAGCTCCAGATGGAAAGTACAGAACCAATAATATTTCTTCTAAGTTCCCATGTGAATTTCTCAAGTGTTACAGGATTCTAGAACAGTGCCATTGAGGACCTAGGCTATTGGCCTGCAAACTCTATGTAAGATTATGTGATGTATGTTACACCGTGTCATTTGATCAAGATATAGTATAGCTTAAATCTTACTTATGGGAAATATAGTGGGAAGGGGTTTAAAAGAATGAATATTCCCCAGATTAGACCTTTCTAAATATATCATTCCACAAAGGATTAATCTTATATCCACATCTATTCAGAGTATACATATTAAATCCACAGTGTCTTCTCTTAAGTTGTTAATTGGTATTTCATTCATGTCCACAGTCAATCTCATAAATGCTAGATTCTTATTTGTAGTAATTTTAAAAATTAAAATATAATTATATCCTTTGTCTTTCATTCCATTACCTCTTCCCAGTCTTCTCATGTACCTCCCGATGCTCCCTCTGGAAATCATGGCCTCCTTTTCTTTGATTGATTACATGCATGTGTACATTACATGATTTGATTGATTGTGTGCATGTGTGTGTATTTATATATATAAAGATAACCTTCTCAGTCAGTTTACTCAACCAATTTTAGGTTTATCCCTGGGAAGATTATTTCATGTGCTCTCATCATGACTTAGCTACATATAGTTCTTTGTGTAGGTTTGTGGCCTTTAGAGATTTTTTTTTGTCTTCCTTATGACTATGTCTATTGATGCTGTCCTTGTTCAGGTCTTGTTTAGGCTGTTGTTTCTAGGAACCACACTCACATAGCAGGTTTTATGCTCTTTTGGCTTTGGAAAGTTTATGCCCCTGTTCTTTAGTGTTCTCTCTCCATTGGGTGGGCAATTGCATTGTAGATGCACTCATTGAGACTAAGTTTCCCAAGATCAGTTCTCTCCATTTAGATAAGTTTTTTTTCATAAAGCCCACATTCTTGATAGTTGCATGGCTGAAAGTTAAGGCAATTGTACTTTATTTTTATCAATCAGGTAAACCATAAACTAGTAAAACTATAGTTCAGGAAGCGCTAAGGAGAGATTGGAGCTCTGAAATCATCTTCACTAAAGGAAGTAAAATGGATTCAATCAGTTATAAATAAAGGAATGAATTCTAAGCAAAACAAGATCCTCAGCCATGTGGACATTTAAAACTACTCTGACTTCAAATAGGTTTTCTGTGCCTTCAGAAAGAAAGCATCCAACTATATAATCATTGATATGATACAAGGATAAGTCAGGTTCTCCTAGAGTTTTGAACAAGTGTGTGTGTGTGTGTGTGTGCGTGTGTGTGTGTGTGTGTGTATGTGTGTGCACACGCGTGCATGGGTATGTGTGCATGAGTATATGTGTGCATATGCACACACACTAGGAGCTGAAGGGGTCTCTGCAAATATAACAGCCAGCAGAGTGTGGATCCATGAGAGCCAAGAAGGAAATCCAGTTCAACACTCCTCAGTAATTGGCTTTGGCTTTGACATTGAGAGTCTGAGACTGTGTAGTTTATTTTCGGCATAACTAAACATAGAGTAATTTGGAAATAAAGTTTCCTGGTGATGATTAACTCAGCCATACATGTAAGATAATGTTTAAGAAATGATTTTATCAGAAATCTTGTAAAGCACAAGTGACATCTATCAGGATAGGTTTTATATATTAACTGATGAAGCAGGCTCAAGTCAAACAATGCTTGGGATAAAGGTCTCACAGAAGAAAATGCTATAGATTGAGATAAATGGAAGAGTCTGGGGGGGAGCTATTTTGCCTGGCCATTCAGATAATGCAGAGGTCACCAGGTTATTAACTTCCACTGCTCCCAGCCTTCTTGATGAAAACAGGCTATACATCTCTTCCCTTGAAGAGACAACCATACATGTTTAACATTCTTTGCTTCTATCTATGAATACAAGTATCTATATTTCCTGCACTTCCCCCATAGTAACTCATTTATTCACCATAAAAACTTGAGGTACACATCATTATGTGTGTTTTCTTAAAAGGAATCTCAAGATGGACCATACAACTTACCAGTGGTCTCTTAGTTGCACACCCAGTTCCATATTTGCACATCTCTAACATCACCTCAAAGTACTAAAACATTCCTACCTGTATAGTATCTCCCTTGAGAACTGGAAAGGAACTCACACATTCTACTTAAACTAATTCTGGGTTAGGAACTTGCTTGTTAGCTCCTTTGTGGTTACCATTGTTTTCAATATGTAAAATCAAACTTAGATTCCAGTGTGCCACACATCAAGCACTATCAGACTAATTAAAATTAATAAATGAGACATCACTTATAAGCAAAGACAGTTGTTTGTTTACTTTTTCTCTCATTAGTACTAGCTCCACTGGGCTCCTGAACATGGTTGATTGTTGTTGCAAATTATAGCCCATGCCTATTTATGAAATCATTCTCTGAAGCAAAAGGAAATACACACATTTCTCACAAATGATCAGGTTTCACTGAGACTAGACTGAGGAGGATGGTTAGACACAACTGAACTCCATTTTGCTATCAGAATGCCAATAGTGGGTGATGGTATGGCCTTAGCTTTACTAGCTAAATACAACCATTATACACCACCTGCCATATACTGTCTATTCTCTATATTTAAAAGTACAGCATTGGCAGCTCAGTCAACTGCAGATTAAAAATGTTACACAGCCAAAATTTTTTCTGTACTTATTATGTGCCTGTGGGGGCGGGGAATTGAATATAGTTGGGTCAGAGAGTGGTACTATTAGGAGATGTGGCCTTGTTGGAGAAAATGTGGCCTTTTTGGAAGAAGTGTGTCTGGGTGGGTGGCTTTGAAGCTCTTCCCACTGTGAAAGAGTCAGTTTCTCCAGGCTACAGTCAGATCAAGATGTAGAACTCTCAGATCCCCCAGCACCAGGGACTGGAGTATTGCTATGGTACATCTGGCCATGCTTTTGCTTGGAGAAATGTTGATTTGGGGACCTTTGAAAGCAGTTGAATGCTTTAAGTGGAGCTTAATGGTCCATCCTAGTAGAAATATGGAAGATAATCATGCTAAGGATGATCAGAACTGTAGGGGCCTGGCTTAAGAGGTCATCCCAGAGGCAATTTTTAGCATATGACCTAGAAACTCTTCTCATGATATTTTGGTGAAGAACGTAGCTGCCTTTTGTCTGTCTGAGGCTAAGGTGAAGAGATTTATCAGATTAATTGCATTGACAAAATGCAACCATGTTGAGAGTCTGTGCTATGGTTTACTTTCATGAAGAATGTTTTGTTCAAGCACAGCATGCTTAGAAAGGAAAAATACAAAATGTATGGTTCAAAGAGTAAAGGGGTACCAGGAACTAAAATGAAACTAAACCTTGTGTTCAATGATATTAAGTGGAATTAAAGGAGTGGCAATCTTGGGGTAAGATCTCACCCAGCTAAACTTATGCTTTTGCACCTATGTGAGGGAGGGTTATATCATGTTAGGTGTTATGACATGGTTACTGCTTAAATTTGAACATAAGGAAATATGATTATGTCAAATTCATAAGGGATAGATTGGGATGGCCATCCTCAGTTGTCAACTTGACTAAGATCTATAATGAAAGGCTTAGGTCTAGGCATGGTGGAAGACACCTTTAATCCCAGGAGACAGAGGAAAGCACATCTCTGAGTTCCATCCCATCATGATACAGAATAAGTTACATGCCTTTAATCCCAGAACTCAGGAGACAGAGGCATGCAGATCTCTGAGATCAAAGTCAGTTTACAAAGCAAGTTCCAGGACAACCAACTCTTGGCAGTGAAGGAGTTAGAAAACAAAGCTGGTGATAATAGAAGTAACCCATGTTCTAGCTGCAATAAGCAGCAGAACTTGGCAACTTCAGCCATGTGGCTCTAGTTTTAGAGTCAAGAATATAAGGAACTACTGGGACACCTGATGCTAGTTAGTTGGAGTTAAGAGATTAGCAGTGATTAAGAGGAGACCAGCATCTCTGAGGTGAAATCTTTGGGAAGTGTTTTCTTAGAGCATAAAGATGGTGTTCAAGATAGCCAAGGTTCTACCTTGTGCTGCAGCTGGACTTGGTAATGTGTAAGAATCATCCAGCTGTTACTGGTTTTGAAGGCATGAAGGGGTCACTGAGAACATGAGGCTTGGCACTACTAGAGGAAAGGAAAGGATATTTGTGAAGGTGTAACCCCAGTTGCAGTGGATGGCCCACAACTAAAGGAGTGATGCAAAGAAGTTGAGGTTTGACACACTGGAGGGATTCTGAATGAAGCTATTGGTGAAGCTCAGTTACAGTGAATAACTGCAGCAAATTGAATCTGCCAGTACCATGGGATGACCATGTAGAACAGTAGTAGCAGTGGAGTGAAGTCTAGCCTAGAGTGCTAGAGAGGGCAGAGCTGAAGATGTGAGCCAAGATGTTTAGAAGAGTCCAGAAGATCATGTGTAGTTCCCAGACATTGGAACAGGAAGCTATAAAGTTAATGTTGCCTTGGCTACCTTAGGATGTTAGAGATGTCAGAGCTGTGGGATGTCTGCTGAGGAAAGCAGCTAACAGGTAGTGGAATCAGCCCAAGAGAACACAGTTTGTTGCTGCTGAATGCCAGATATGCCCACAGCAGTCAACAAAGATGAAAGGAGTTGGAGATCTGAAGAGTGCTTTGACATCAGACACAGAGATGCAGAGTTTGGAGTTTGCCCAGACGGCTTTTTGTCTTACTTTAATCCAGTATATCCTCACCATGACATTTTGGAATAGTAATGTACATTGTGCATGATGGTAAGTGATCTGTTTTTTTGTTTTGTTTTGTTTTGTTTTGTTTTCTAAAGAGATTCCAGTTAAGGATTGCATGAAGCTCAGGAGCATCTTTGAACTTGGTACTTTTGACATTTTTTGATACTGTTATAGACTATGGGACGTTTGAAGTTCGACTAAATTTATTTTCCATTATGCTATGTCTGGGTATGGCTGCCATAGTCTCATGTGTTCGAGCAAGCCTATGTAGATGAAGAAATGTGATGGTTTAAATATGCTTGGTCCATAGAGAGGCACTATTAGGAGGTGTGGCATTGTTGGAGTAGATGTGGCTTTGTTAGAGGAAATGTGTCACTGAGGGAGTGGGCTTTGAAGATCTGCCATGTGTGGAAGTGTCAGTTCCTCCTGGCTGTGGTCAGATCAAGATGCAGAAATCTCAGCTCCTTCTCCAGTACCAGGTCTGCCTGCGGCTGCCATACTTCCTACTATGATGATAACGGACTAAATCTCTGAAATTGTAAGCCAGCCCCAATTAAATGTTTGCCTTTATAAGAGTTGTCTTGGTCATGATGTCCCTTCATAGCAATGGAATCCCTAACTAATACATAAGAACCTTAAAGAATATAGTTCTCTAGAGTCACAGAATTTATGGACTGTCTCTCTATATTGAGCAAGTTTATTGTGATGACTTACAGTCTGTAGTCCAACTAATCCAACAATGAGCAGTTGTGGGTGGGAAGTCCAAGAATCTAGTAGTTGCTCAGTCCCACAAGCCTAGTTGTTTCAGCTGATCTTCTGTAGAAGTAAGTTCTTACAGGTATGCTGGCAAGTAAGTGCAAGCAGTTGAACAAGAGTGAGTGAATCTTCCTTCCCCTAATTTTCTTATGTAGACCACCAGCAAAACGAGGAATAGAGACAAAGCCCAAAAATATAAATATGTAAGAAGAAGTCAGAAAGGTGGAGAGGAGGCATATGATAGCAACTAATTCCTGTCTAGAGACAAATGCATCCCAATGAGAGAAAACCCACATTATTAATAGGTATAGTTCCTGCTAAGTACTAGTAAGAAATCTAAGGGATGAACAGACTTCAGAGGGAAGGTTATTCTTTCTGAGAGCTCAATTAAATATGTAATAGCAAAGGACATTTGCTATTTGGAGCAAGCAAAAAGAATTTTGGTATTGTTTGGATCAGAGTGCATGAAAGTGAAGTATGAGATGAGGGTACTAACTGAAGAACTCATCATGAGGCACTTGAGAGAGAGACAGAGTAAGACAGTGGTTTCACATGGAACTTCATTCTGAACCCACAGAAATGGAGTAATGCAAACTGCTGTGAAATATCTTGCTACAGTCTTCAGCAAAGTGGCTGTGCTTGGTATTCTGATACTTCTTACTCATTGGATGCAGGTCAGCTAGTAGAATACCCCTCCTGGTCCTCTTTCAGGAGAGAAATTCCCATTGTCCAAGAGCCATCAAACAAATGAGAAATAAATGAGTATGATATGGATTTTAAGGTCTACTCATGGAAAAAGAAGGGTTATGGGTATGGCTAAAAGTGTGCAGTCTGGAACAAGAATTATTCAGGGTTTTCTAGGTAAGAGCAATAATGGATAGAAATGGACCATTAAAATCAGCTCTAGTGGGCTAACCTTATACAATAATATAGTAGGAACAATCAGACCCAGAATGTATAGTAATTCTATTAAACCCATTTTGACAACACACACACACACACACACACACACACACACACACACACACACACACCATTAAGCTTTTTTGGAAACTATATGACAAAATAGTGAAAGACATGTGTAGCCTTCCTCCTTACTATAAATTGTATAAGTGAAGTAATTCAATGATAAGACTCTGGGTGTTAATATTAAGATTAGATGCTAGTTCTAATGGCAAGCCTGGCCGTTTCAAGAAAACAGTATTTACAGTAAGGAAAAACAGACAGCTACCCTCTTTGTTTCCTCCTAAATAGAGCTATACTAGTCATCCTCACAATTATAACTAGTCTTACAATTTGCACTCAGGAGTTCTCAAAGCTTTTATTTTACTCACTTAACTCATGGTGTTCATGTATTTACCTGTCAGCATGTATTTACCTGTCAGCAAGCATTATCAGCTATGGGGTAAATGACTTACATGAACGGAGAAATAATTTCATTGAAACTTTGTTTTGTCACAGTGAGATTCTGAGTAACATTATTCATGACACACAACCATACCAGAAATACACTTAAATACAGATGAATAAGATTTTGTTTATTAGTTAATTTAGTAATACAGCTGCACCATCCCAGATGCCATCACCTTCCCAGCTCTGGCTGTCTGCAAAGAAGCAACAAGGCAGGGGTAAGGTGCCTTAATCCACACATCAAATGAGGTACAAGAAGAAAGGAAGAGTGGCCCCTTGTTCTGGAAAGACTCAGTGAAGCAGTATTCGGCAAAACCAGAACGGGGAAGTGGGAAGGGGTGGGTGGGAGGACAGGGGAAGAGAAGGGGGCTTACGGGACTTTCGGGGAGTGGGGGTCTAGAAAAGGGGAAATCATTTGAAATGTAAATAAAAAATTATATTGAATAAAAAAATTTAAAAAAAAGTAATGACTGTGACAAAATACCAATAGGCTGCATTCAAGTAAGGAAAGGCTTATTTTAGCTCATGTTTTCAGAGTGCTATAGTCTATTATGATAGAAATGGCAAGGCCATAAGACTGCATCTGTGAGAGTAGGACTGTGTGATAAAGGCCTTATATGGAATAATACATTTTTAATGCCAGTTTTCAGAAAGTAAAAAAACATGAAGTTAAACTATGACCTCCACAAGCACATGGACTTATGTGGACTTATAGCTGTGTGCACATGTATACACACAAATACATACATGTGTGCGCGCATGCGCGCACACACACACACACACGGAGAGAGAGAGACAGAGAGACAGAGAGACAGAGAGACAGAAAGACAGACAGAAACATATACATTCTTACACAAAAAACTAGGACCCAAATAAATAAGTACTGCAAAAATATAGTAATGAAGTCAGGTTAGGCCCAATTTAGCTCTTAGAGACTATGACAGAATATACCAATTCTTAGCATAACTACTCATCATGCATTAAGTCCATGGACACAAATTGGCTTAGATCAATAGAAAATCAGAAGAAAATCAAAACAAACTCTTATTTCTTAACCTCACATAAATTGTCATTTTTTCAGTAACTTCTAGAATATTGATTGTAGCTACTTTAATATTGTTTTTAATTGATTAATTAATTAATTTTTGCTTTGCTTTGTTTTTTTTTATAATCACATATATTAGATTCCACCCAGTTTCCCCTTTCTCCTCTCCTCCTAGCTCTCGCAACCTTCTACCTCCCTTCTCTCACAAATCCACTCCTCCTCCATTTCACTTCAGAAAGGAACAATCCTCCAAGGTCTATCAACCAAACATAGCATAACAAGTTATAAAACTATTCACAAATCCACATATTATGGCTGGATGAGACAATCTAGTAAGACAAGGGTCCAAGGAACATGCAAAAGAGTTAAAAAAAAAAAAGCCCAAAATCTCACTGTTACGAGTCCCACACAAACCACCAAGCTACACAGTTGTAACATATATGCAGAGGACCTAGCCAGACCTGTATAGTCTCCCTGGTTCTCAGTTCAGTCTCTGTAAGCACCTATGAGCCCTGCTTACCAGATTTTGTTGCCTGTGCTTTTGTTGTGCCCTTGACCCCTTTTGGCACCTATCATCTTTCCTCCACCTCCTCTGCAGGATACTGAGATCTTGTCCAGTGTTCACTTGTGATCATAGTATCTGCTTCCACACATTACTGGATCAAGCCTCTGATAACAGTTCTACTAGCCACCTGTGTAGGAGTATAGCAGAATAGGATTAGAAGAGATTTATTGACATTTTATTAATTGCTTCTCATTTTTGTTCCGTTCTATATCACTGGGCTATCCAGTCTCCAGTTCTTGGCCATCCAGGCAGTATCAGATGTGGGCTCCCTCTCCTAGCATGGATCTTATGTTGGATTAGTCATTGGCAAGCCACAAGTTATGTGCCACCTTTACCCAAGCACATTTTTCCAGCAGGACAAATGGGAGGTGGACCATTTTGTGTCTGGGTTGCTGTCCCAACCATTCCATTTAAAGCTTTGTCTGCTTACATAAGATGGCCAGTTCAGGGTCCATACCCAGTCCCCATTGCTAGGAGTCTTCACTAGGATTACCCTCATATATTCCAGGGATTTCCATTGCTCTAGGTTTTTACCTCACCCCCTTTCCAAATGCCCAATTCTCCCAGATGTGCCAGCTACTATTCTTTATGTATTAATACAGTATAGAACAATATGCTAGGAATTGACAGTTTTTGTTTTCTAATAATAATTTGAATGTATTTTTAATGTAAGCAGTTAATAAATGTTTTTTACTATTAGAATTTACAAATCATTGTAATTTATTTTACAATGTTCCCAGGGATAAGAACTACTTTATCACTCAACAGGATTGAGAGGCACAATATTTCAATGCTTCTGCTCATACAGTTCAAACTCACTTGGAGGTTACATGGAACTATTAGTTTGCTTTTGTTGTAAAATTATTAAAGAGGGTTTATTCACTTTTATATTTTATATATTTATATATTTCAAATGCATAATTATAAATTCTATCTGGAGGGAGCATACTAAAGTTTGTATAATGAAACCATTTAGAGACTTAAAGCATTTTCTATGACTGCAAGGCTATTTATTCTATAACCACCTATAGAAATATGCAAGTTCGGTAAATGATATGAAATCACTATTCAAATATAAAAATCACTATTTAAAGCTTATTGTAACTATAAAAAATTGCTTACAGAATGTAAGCATTCACAAGATAAATCTTTGACTTTATTTTGTCTTTGCCTATACTTCTGAAGTTTTAGCTGACTGATTCTGACCACATGAGAGCATTGAATTAAAAAAGTTAACACCAGTTCACTTCTGTAATGTTAATGTTATATGTAATCTTTTATAAAAACAATTCTAATATAATAGCTATAAATCAGACAATTTTATAGGGTCTGCAAAAATATAATTATACAAAACTTTTAAGTTAAAATTTGATTTTAAGATATTAGTGAGTTCATTTACTGTCTTTACAGAAAAGCAAATTAAAAATTAAGAAGGGAGGACTAGAATCTGCATTAAAGATCAAATTCTTGCTTTATTGATTGATTACTTATTCATTTCCTTCTTTAAAAGGTTAATTTTTCAAGGTTACACACTGCATTTTAAGATGACTGTAATAACAGTTAATTATAGTATGTGGCTGTTGAGCAGGGAGACAAGATTCTGTATAGTACCCATGTGACCCAGCTCTACTACTCCTTTTATGTATAAAAAGACTCTATATCCTACTGCAGAGATGTTGCACATCTTCATTTATTACAACTCTCTTCACAATAGAGAAGAGATGGAACTAAGAACTATGCTCATCAGCAGATGAATAGATAATATGAATGGGGTTTCTAATGTAACAGAATTTCATTCTCTAGTAAATAGAAATGGAGTCGTCAAATGTTTTGAAAACTTGATGGATCTGGAAAATATTGTTTGATGAGGTAACTTAGACTCAGAATTACACACACACACACACACACACACACACACATACACACACACCACATATACCAACACACCTGAGAGAGAAAGAGGAGAGAAAGAGAGAGGGGAGAGAGAGAGAGAGAGAGAGAGAGAGAGAGAGAGAGAGAGAGAGAGAGAGAGAGAGAGAGAGAGAGAGAGAGAGAGAGAGAGAGAGAGAAATTAAGAAAGCGGGGTATGAATATGAAACTGAAAGGGAGACCATGAGAACAAAATAGAAAAGTTATGGAAAGGAGGGAAACCCAACAAAATACGTATGATCCAAAGCTAAGTTATACAAGGAGAAAGGTGGAAGAGAAGAGGAAAGAGAATATATTTTCAAATGCTTAAAAATGCCATAAGGAAATCCAATACTTCGTTTGCTAACTGACACTTATTTTTTGTATAGACTTTCTTCTGATGTCTGGCATAGAAGTACTTATTTATTATTATCTATTCTTTAGGAGTTAACCAGTATCTGGCTATAAGACAATGAAAAATATAACTTATACCTTTAACAGCAGAAAAATATGCATATATTAACACATTTAACACATCAATGATCATTTTATTATAGTGACAATGAAACCAAATCTAAATTATTCAAAATATTATTAAACAGACTGAAACCATTCCTTTTCCCAGGAGCATCAGCCTGTAAGTCTTATACTGTGTTCTAAAACATGTTTGTGAGTAGGGTGGCACACTCTGTACACAAGGATTTTGACTTATTTACATATCATAGAAAGAGTGTGCATTACCTAAATTCATATAATTTAAACTGGAATTTTTTTGGAATTTTTTTTAAACTCATCAAAGATATACATAAAATGATCAGCTTGAGGAGTAGTGTTCAGTTCCCTGGATTTTTGCCTTTTTTATAGGCATGAATATTTTTATTTAACTACCATTCCCACCTGGGACCTCACTCCATCGTCTTTTCCTACCTAAAATTAATAGTATGACTCTTCCTAACTTGAGTTATTCATAGTTTTTAAATTTATATGAATGAAAAATGTAGTATTTGTATCTTATTTCTCTCACTAAACATCATGGTTGTGAGGTTCCTCTGAGTTTTTGTTGCTTTTGTTGCTTTGTTTGTTTTGATACTGCATTTATTTTCATTGTGGGTAGCACTTCAAAATAATGGCATAAACGCACCATGATTTCTATATTTGTTCACAAGTGTATGGTTTTCTGAATTTGTTTTTTATGATAAAGCTGCTAAGGCATTCTTAAAGGTAACTTTTTAATAGGAGACATACGCGTGGTCTTCTGTTATGTATAATGACTGAGTCAGAAGTCTTGGGAAATTTATAAATCAATCTCTCTGTGTGTTTACCTTGAGGAGATATTTCCTGAGAAATAAATGTCAAGGGGAATGGGAATTAGTCACACTGAGGTTTTTTTTTTTTTTTCTGTAATAACATATTTGTTTCTCCCGCTGACCTCTAAGAGGAAAGTGATGAAAGCTTTTCACTATTTCCTAGCTATGTTTAATAGCACTAAGCCATAAATTGATACCAAAGCAATAGGCAACTATTCAGGTAACTGGCAGAAAGGACACTGCTTATTCCCCAGAAACCTGTTCCATGTTTTTGTTTGGTTTGGCTTTGTTTGGTTTTGTTTTGTTTGGTTTGGTTTGGTTTGGTTTGGTTTGGTTTGGTTTGGTTTTTTGGATTTGTTTTTTTTTCGAGACAGGGTTTCTCTGTATAGCCCTGGCTGTCCTGGAACATCCTCTATAGACCAGGCTAGTCTCAAACTCAGAAATCCACCTGCTTCTGCCTCCCAAGTGCTGGGATGCCACCCACTGCCTGGCACACATTCTGTTTTATAGATAAATAAGCAATAACCTGTTTGAAAAGTGAATTTTTATTGAGTCTAGGAAATACTAGCCATAAAGACAAGAGTATAAGCTGATTGAATATACACCGTATACCACTGTGTTATTTTCTTTAGAATAAAAAGAGAAAGAAAGCTATGACTTCATCTTTCGTAGAATGTTGGATTGTATAACATAGTTGAGTAAACAATAAAAAAATAAGCACGGGCTGATAATCTCATAACTCATTAGTCCATCAGTTTATTCTTTTGAATAAAAGGAGCATGACCTTCAAGCATCAGGTAATAATGTAATTTTCATGTAACAATGCTCCTTTTCTGGGGAACACAGTTGAATCTGATAACCAAAGAACAGTTAGCTATTGAAACAGGAGGCTGTGCAAGTATACCACCATGCTCTCAGAACCCTATGATGGTGAGGATATTGGCTACATGGAAGGATCTGGCAGGGTAGCGATGTGAGACTACGGAAGAAGGCAGAGGGGAGGTTTAGCCTTAGTTACATATAAAACTGATCAATATATTTGATAAGTAATGGAATTGTTTTAAGCTGATAGTGGATAAATTTACAGAAAAGCTACTGTATAAATAACATTATAGATTAAAGCTAGCACATAAGAAAAACACAAACTGGCAGTTTTGTATAGAAATTTCCTTGTCTGAGAGTAACTATTGACAGATTGGCTTGTTTAGTCTGGGAAGAAGTAGCCTAGTGAATTTGATCAATTTCAGGGACTTCCGGATCTATTTTGAGTTCCTTACCTTCTTTCTTGGAGACCATCCCAGGGGATGAACTGCTTTAGTAGGTGAGGACACACTTGCTCAATAAGGGCCTGATACCTACAGAACTTGACAATGGAAACTGAAGGCCATATTAATAAAGAACCGATAAAATATGACAGTAGAATTCTTAGTTGGCTCAAATAGAAGTGTAATAAAATCACCTTAGTCATAGAATAGGACAATATAAATATATGCATATATGTGTAAATGTATATACGTATATATGTTTATATATACAGGCTTATTTAATAACATACTAAGACAAAGATGCACTCCTATCATATTGGAGTACATAGCACAAGAACAGAAACAACTCACCTCTTTAACAAGGTTGATGTTGCAAAACAACTCCTGAAAATTGTCTCGTCATATGCTTGGGAGTGCTTTCCCACAAGTGGGTACCTTCCCCAGTACAAACACTATTCGTGGATTCATAGCCAGTATAGATGTACTGGCTCCCTTCCCAACCTAGCCACAGATACTGTCAGTATCTTGCCAACCCTAGCAGATTTTTTGAATTTCAAGTCTTTTGCAAACACTGAATTATGTGTGTGAGTCTGAAGTACATGTTAGGAGGTGTTTAGAGAGAGCATCTACTACATGAATGTATGAAATAGATCAATGGAAATCACTCACCAATTAGTTTAAATGTTACTGCAGTGAATTTCTATCCCATTAAATTTTCTACTGTTACAGACATTCTTCATGGATTTCTTCTGGGTTCAGCATATCATCCTGAACCTAATAAAAACATTTCATCTATGCGTGACTGTCACTAAGATGTCTGTGTTTTGTTTTAATATGACAGTAGAGGAAAATGCACTTAACAACATATACAATCAAAAAGAAAAGTATCTTGTCTGTAATGTAGGATTTACTCCATGTTTAACTTGTCTTCAGGAACTATATTTTGTGTGACTAAAGACATTGACTTTTTGTCTGTGTGTATTTGTGAGTATGTGTGTGATTGCTGTGAGTTCAGGTAAGTTTTGTCTGCGGTGTTGTATGAGCATACACGTTAAAGGGGAGACCAGAGGTCAGCCTCAGGTGTTGTTACTAGGAAGCTATCCACTCCATTTGCTTTAGGCACAGTCTCTCACTGGATGTAAGGCTTGCTGAGTGTGGTAGGCTGGCTGGCTGTGGAGCCCCAGGGATACACTTATCTCCCTGTCTCCTGAGTGATTTGATTGGAGCAGTGTGCTGCCACACACTGGTGTTTACATGGATGCTGAGAATAAAACACAGCGCCTGCACGGCAGTCACTTTATTGACTGAGTTATATTCCCAAGCCCAAGAAATTGTTTGTAAAATGCTAGAAACTATGAAATGTAGACCCAAAGTATATCTTTATTTTCCTCTACTCTTTAAAATAATGTAGCAACTTGATGATAGCTTAGGTTTTTTAGAACTACGTCTTACCTCACATCACTGACAAAGACAAAGCTAGCTCCAAAGCAGATACTGCATGGAACTACAGGTAGGACTTTCAGTGAACTGTTTTTATGCTGAGGACACCACTTCATTTATCTATGTCCCAGAATGCATGCTTTGCTGCATCAACCAAACCTATTTACTTGTACCTTGTCCTTCAACATCTCATCCTTTGTTCATAAAAACTCTCACTTCCACTAGCTTAAGAAAAATCGTCATTCCTCCAAACATTACTTGTCTCTAAGTTAAGGTTAAACTTTAATACTTACACTAAATCTACCATACATACTCGAGCTTGCAATGACAACTCTCTTCTTCACTTAGAACAAATAGCACTGACGTGAGCTTTTAAAAAATAATTAATAATTAATAATTCATTAATTAATAATTATTATACTACTAAAATTATTTTAATAATTTTTAAATAATTAATAGACATTATTATGCTCTCTGTGCCCGTCTCTGTCTCTCCCTCTCCCTCTTCCTCTCCCTCTCTGACTCCCTCTCCCTCTCTAACTCCTTCTTCCTCTCCCTCTCCCTCTCCCTCTCTCTCTCCCTCTGCCACTATCTCTCCATCTTCCTCTCCCTCTCCTTCTCATAAACCTGTCAAATATTCTCCAGCATTTGGAAAGCCAAAGATTAGATCTAAAATGAAAGTCACTGAGCCTTTTGGAAATTCAAAGCTATTAAAAAAGTGTAAGGAAAGTTACTGAAATTAGTTCCACTTTCAAGTAACTCTGAAGTAAAATTTGGCTGAATGTGCCCTTGTGATGTTTGTTTATGGGATCTATGACTAAATATAAGCTTTACAAGTGCACATCAAGACGTTATCCCAAGAGATTGGGTAGATAGCCAGCTCGCTAGATAAAATGGGCCTGTGGGTAGAGTACTAATTGTCAAGACCTCAGTTCAGATCCCTTAAAGCGTTAAAGCTTAGGCAGGTATGGAATCCTGCCTATAATCTCAGCTCTCCAGGGATTCCTTTAGGCATACAGTCAAATCAGGGAGTTCTGGGATTGACTGGGAGACCCTGTCTCAGTATATAAGGTCTAGGAAGATTGACAACATTATCCTATGCCAACTTCTGTTTTATATAGACCTTTCTATATTCGTGTACCTGTATACACACACATAAACACACACATGTGAACATGTAAGCATGCATGCATTACTTTAATTCACATACATAAAAGTCATTCAGTAATTGGAGGAACATGGAGGATACTACATAAACTATTTAGAAATACCTTCTTAGGAATTTATTAATATGAAAATATGGCATGCGTCATTGGAAATTTTTATTTACCATTAATGCATACACCTTTTATTTAATAACTACAGAGGGACCCCCTAAGGTATGATAAAGCAAAGGTAAAATAGAGAGGAACCTTGAAATTTTCCTGATCACAAAAGATAATTAGACCATAAAAGTCACCTTAACTGCACTAAAAATTAAAACATAAGCAAAATTATTTTGTGTCATTTCTGGCAAAGGTTTATGATAGACAAAAATGAAGCTTAAAACTGTCAAGTATAAGCTACTAATAAATACATTCGTCATGTGACTGAAAACTTTCCACTAAATCTGAAACGGCAAATTTATAATTATAAACAGTCACCTAGACCTTTGCATTTCTTATCTGTTCTGAAAATTGCTTCCTCTGGGGCTTTGTTCCTGACTTAAAGTCCTCTTTTGACTCTATGTCTCTTAATTTGTGAATTTCCTTTGAACCAGATAAGTCCTTTAAGCCATTGTTGTGGTTCAAGTTTTCTTTCTTTAATACATATCGAAGAAAAAATTAGCTATTTGCTAAGTATATAGCAATGAACAAGAGGGATATTAACTCTGGGACTTACAGGCCAGGTAAATAAAAATACGGTCATAGAACAAGAAAAGAACCAGATAAGTTACAGAAAGTTTATTGAAAGGCATAAAAAGTAACATAACAGGAAGGCAGTGGTAGTGCACGCCTTCAATCCCAGCTCTTAGGAGGCAGAGGCAGGCAGATTTCCGAGTTCGAGGCCAGCCTGGTCTACAGAGTGAGTTTCAGGACAGCCAGGACTATACAGAGAAACCCTGTCTCGAAAAAACCAAAACCAAAACCAAATCCAAAAAACCAAAAAAAAAAAAAAAAAAAAAAAAAGTAACAACTTAAAAAATGTTGGTTGTAGTCTCTGAAAATATTCTCTAAAAAAAAAAGAGAGAGAGAGACTTAAACTCTGAGAACAACAAGAGTATCATGCAAACATTTCTTTTTTATAATTTATTTTCTAAATATAATATGCTGTTTTCAATTTTCTGAAATCATAACCTGCTCGTTGCACTCAGATCAAAGCCTGTTAAGCAAGGTAGGCCTTACATGGGGCCTGCTATTATTGAATGCATTTGTGAGTGTCACAGAAAGCCAAAAACAAAACACTGAGGAGGATCTGACAGAAGGATGACAGAACAAAATAGAAACCATGGTGGCTCATGATGCTTTTTCTACCCTGATCTCTGTTTTTACTAAAACTTTCCAATTCCTGAAGCATGAACTTTGTTTTTCAAAAAGTGGCACAATGCTTAAATTATTAGATGAAAATGTTGTAACAGCTGACAAAAATTAATGGTGCTAGGAATAGGTGTAGAAAAACAAAAACCTTTCCTTTTGAAAAATTCCATTGGTCACTCTTTCATTACTGTGACAGAAAACCTAAGATAGATCAACTTATAGTTTAAACAATCTCATTTTAGAATATATTCTGGAGGTTTCGATCCATGACTGACTGGACCCTATATCTTCTAGGCAAAACAATTGTTATAATACATAATGAGAGAAGACATGGTGTGCTGGTTTGAATAAGAATGTTCTCCAATGGCTCTTAGCTTTGAATGTTTGGCCACCAAGTACTCAAAGTGGCACTATTTGAAAGGATAAGGAAGCATGGCCTTGTTGGAGTTGAGATGTCCTTGGTGGAGAAAGTATATCACTGGGAGTTGGCTTGAAGTATTTAGAAGCCCAAGGGTTACTCTTTTCGTGTTCCCAGAGGATCTGGATGTAGAATTTGCAGGTACCATGTTGGCATATGTGTTGCATGCTTCCTGTCATGAGGATAATGACTTAAACCTCTAAAATTATATGCAAGTCACCCCCCAATTAAATGCTTTATTTTATATGAGAGCTTTCATGGCCATAAAATGTCTTCACAGCAATAGAGCACTAGTAAGACAGAAGATGGTACCAAGGATCAGGGAATTGCGATGAAAGGCCTGACTATGCTGCTGGCTGGTAGAATGTGAACTTTGAGACTTCGAGTCAGGAAATGCGGAGAAGGTTCTAGGTAGGTCATAGTGGACCATGCTGATAAGATCATTGAAGACAGTGCTACTGAGAGCAACAAAATGTATGAGAGCCTGGCTCAAGAGGTTTCAGAGGAGAAAAATATTAGTGAGTACCCTGGAGGCCATTCTTGCGATATTTTGGTGAAAAATATGGCTGCTTTCCATCAGTGTTCAAAAACTCTGCCTGGTGTAAATTTCAAATATTTTGATTAATAGCAGTGACAGAGGAGATTCTGAGACAGCAAAGTGTTGACTCTATTGCTTGGTGGCTACATATGTAGCTGTAGAATGAGAAGTACCAAGCTGAGAAAGTAAAATTATAAATACGGAGTTTAAGGAGGAAAGGATCACCAGGAAGTATAACAGAGATGTGTCCATGTCCAATGCCAAATTGATAAAATGTTTGAAGAAAAGGCTCATGCTAATATAATAAAGGAGGTGGTGGATTCAGGACTCTAAACAGATGACCTTCCCACTGCGTAAAGGAATTTAAAAAAAAATAGCTAAGCCAGTATAGAATATTATCAACAAGAGAAATCTGATGCAGATATAATTGAACATGGCAGGCTTGTTTCTTTCAACAAGCAGCAGAGCCTGGTAGCTTTGGCCAATGTTCTTGTTTTAGAGTCCAAGATACAAAAACGGGTTATGAAATATCGCTCCTTCGCTGAGGAAAGCCGCAGAGACGTTGTGTCAGAGGTGACCCTGAATGAAGACCCAGAGAAACCATGTTTTTGACGCTATCAAGGTGAAGGCTAGATTGCCTTGGAACCCTCGAGGTGTTGGACATGTTAGAGCTGAGGGGCACCTGTGGACAAAAGCTTTCACCGTGGAGAGGAAGCAGCCAAAGACAGAGAAGTGTGGTGCAGTCAGCAAAACTGAGTTTGGAGATCTGAAAGGTGCTTGATAGCAGACAAAGAAATGCAGAGTGTGAAGTTTGTCCTAATAGCTTTAGGTCATGCTTTGGTCCAATAGTTCCTCACTCTACCTCCTTTCTGCCCCTTTGTAATGGTGATGTATATTCTATGTGCTTTGTATATTGGAAGCATGTGATAGGCTTTTTTTAATTTTCATTTTGTGAAGGATACAGCTAAGAGATTACTTAAAGCCTCCTAAAAGACTTTGAATTTTGGACTTTAAAACACTTTTGAGATTGCAGTAAAGTATGGGGACATTTGAAGTTGTATGAATGAATTACTGTATTATGATTCAGCTGCAAGCATATGGAGACCAGAGAGTAAATTGCGGTGGTTTGAATGGCTTCCTTAGGCTCATAGGTTAGAATGCTTGGTCAATCTTAAAAGGAACTTTTCACAGGATTAGGAAGTATGGCTTTGTTAGAATAGGTGTGAACTTGTTCAAGAAAGTATGTCACTGGGGATAGTTAGGATTTGAGGCTTCAGAAGCCTCACTCAAACTCAGAAAGTGGTGAGCGTTCTTCCTGATGCTTGTGGGTTTGGATGTAGTCCTCTCAGGTACCATGTCAGGCTGCAAACCTCCATGATCACTGCAACAAGGATAATATGCTAAACTTCTGATACTGTAAGCTAGCCCTAATTAAGTGTTTTCCTTTATAATAGTTTTTGTAGTCATATTGTCTCTTCACAGCAATAGTCCACTAAGACCCAAGGCCAGAGGTCAAAGGCAAGACCAAAAGATGAGCATCCTACAATTCTCTTTGAGGTCATACAAATGATAAGACCATCTACTAGCTCCCACATTTTAAAGTTTCCATCACCTCCTAGTAACACTGTGGCCAAATCTTTCATACAATGCCCTTTGGGGAAACATTCCAGATCCAAACTCTACCAACAATAGAGCTGCCTATCCTTATGAAGATCACAATCCCTACAGTTTCCCAGGATATTCCCCAAAAACTGTGATCCTTCAGATAAATAGAGAACTACATGGAGGGAGAGATTAAGTTTGGGGGGAAGGGAATGGGTGTGGACAAGAATACTGGGACATCAAGGGTTATATATGATGCTATCCCATGCGCATAAAGAAACTGACATTATGTTTTCTATTTTAGTCAGCTGACTGATGTTTAATGAGAACAGATTTTTAAGAAGTGTTGAAAAGAATCTAGACACCAGCAATATCACTGATTCAATATACCCATTACTTAATGGACCCACATATTTCAAGATTTTGATGAAAAAATAAAATAATTATTTTAAGGAGAAATAAAGGAACTGAAAATTATAAGATCCAGAGAGCTATCATGAATGCCTTAACTTTCTGGAAGAAACAAACAAGCATAAACAAATAAAACAACTAGTCTCTATATGGAGAAGGTTGGGACCAGGGACATGCAGAAAGTTTGATGGAGCTCTATACCTATGTGCTTCCCACTGGATACCTTTGCACTATTTGCCACCCTCCACCATGTCCTTGGGGAATCACTATACCATCCAGCTTCTTTGTGCCCAATCTTTCCCTGGGTCTGAACTTTCTTGGATCTAAACACAGCCTTTGAGTTTTACTTTGCCATTTTCTTTGCAAGTTATACCATGATATCACCTTATTGATTATGGCCAGCACTGTGTTTAAGATTTTAAAGCATTATGTTTATTCAGAATTCATTTGCAAATATACAATGCTTTATTCCTACAATATATGGGGAAGACCAGGCTTTACAAATGTTCTATGAAAATAAATATCATCTATGGTTCTTGCAGAAATGAGATAATCATGGTTACTTCTGTTTGTTGGGCTTCTAAAAGAAAATAAAATGGCCACAATGAATTCTGCTATTAGTGATTCATCTCCAGCCAAATTAAAAAAAATATGTACATAATTTAACAAGATTTCTGCTAAATGAGATCTAATCAAAGCTTTGAAGTAAAACAAGTTTTATATAAGGTGTCTGCTGTGTGTGCTAGACAACATTCAGAAGCATGGTGCATAAGATAGATAAGAAAATTGTTTATCATTGAAAATTGAATTACTGAAATATTTTGAACCAATTTATTCTCCATGAAAAATAGAACATTATGTATTCTCCCTCTAACCTCAAGCTATAAAAAGTTTATCTGGAAAAACAAAACAAAACAGAAATGTTATCATGTTGACATAAGCCCTTAAGAAACTTCCTTCCTTTAAATGATTTTTCCCGAGTTGGATTTAATTAAGTTTAGAGTAGTGAACTTAGGCACAAAAGGATGAATGTAAATCAAATTATTGTCTAGACCAAGGCATCATAATATTTGCCCTTACAGCTGTATCCTGCTTTCAATGTTTTCAAGAAAAGATTTACCTAAATCAAATTTCCAATAATCAATCACACTGTAAATGCCCAGAGATACTTTGCTATTTAAAGGACTGTCCCAGAGTGACTTGCAAGAATAATAATCCTTTGTGACATCATAATCTTTAACTGACTTCACTGTTGTATAAATCTGCCTTTATATTTGACAAATCTGCCTGAAGAGGTGCCTACTCAGAAATGTTAAAAAGTGTGTTAATATTATCAAGAGGGTTGTTTATCCACCCTAACCTGACCCACCATTATATGTTATTGACCTTATGAAATACTCTAAATAATCAAAATAACATGAGAAAAGATATGTCATATTTCAGAGATTTTAAATGTGTGCTCCAGGAACACCCTTAATTTTGTCTCTTGTGGGGGAGGGTAACAAATGATTGGAGTGTATGATGTAGCAAGGTTTTCTATCAAGTGATTATGATGCATGCAGTAGACATGGAATGGGAGTGGAGACCAATGGCCCCTAGTGTATGGATCCAGTGAGAGGAAGATCCCATTAGGTATCTGTCCTTAATGTCAAATGACATCAAACCAAAACCAAAGTCCTTATCAGATGTAAATGTTTGGGGGACATCTCAAACTAAAATAGTCAATGCTCTTTAACTATGAAAACCCATGAGGAACACAGTTCCAGACAAAAGAGTTCATTTTCTAAGTCACAGCAGTTAAGAAAACATTAGAAGGAACATGTTACAACTTCAAAGTTGTGTAACTTTGGGGAGAATTTCAGGAGGCAAGGCTTAGGTGAGGGTTGAATATTCTCAGAAAGTTGGAATAATTTTGATTTTGTTTGGGAATTTTTGTTATTGTTTTAAGGCATTTTTGTTTTTTATTAATTTTGAGTGTATGGGTGTTTTGTCTGTGCATGTTTATATGCGTATATCATGTATGCAGTGCTCCTAGAGGGTCTTAAGATGTAATGTAACTGAAGAGTATATGGTTGTTAGTTGCAATGTGGGTCCTGGGCACTGGAATCCCAGGCTTCTATTAGAGCATCAATAGAAGCTCTCCACTACCATTGAGTCACCATTCCTCTCATCCAGAGATGAGAAGGCTAGATCTAAATTGTGATGCACAGGGAAGCAGCAGGCACACACAATGGGTAGGAAAGGGAAGTGCTTGGCAGCTTGGACACTATTATATGTAGCAATGGAGTGGTCTTGCTATTGTCTTGCTTTGCCATAAGAATACAGGGAGGACATGTTGTGTAAAAGTTTAAGTCCATGATGGGAAAATTGAGTCCTGACTGAGACCATAACCAGTAGAAAAAATGCCAAGTTTTTGCTGGGAGAACATACCAGGCTAGCTTCAGGATGCCAGTGACAATTTTTCTCTTTCTCACCTTAAATGTGTGAAATCTTCTGATTAGCATTTCACTAAAATATTTTGCAACAATTAATTCCGTAGAAAATATGACAGGATACATACTCTCATTTTTTATTTGTTCACGTTATTTATTTACAGACAAGATCTTACTATGTGTCTCTGGATGGTCTGGAATTTGTACAGCCCCACCCATCTCTGCCTCCAAACAAAAACACACTATCATTTTTAAAACATAAAGTTTGCAAGTTTGTGTGCTTAGTTTATTTGAGCAGGACGCTCAATATGACCCCCGCTGTTTTTATGCATTGATGCAATGCATTTTCATCCATCTTACTCCTGAATGTCTCATTAATTCTGCATTTTCTAAGACATTCTCACTTCACAAATCCATCTTCTGTCTTGCAGAGACCCTAATTTCTCAAGTTGGAAGTTGTGAATTACTATCACTCTAATTATAAATCCCTTCGTTACAGGTTACCTTAATTCATAAATCATCAAAAAATATTATATCCTAATTTCTTGTAAGGCATATATTTTTGTCACATTTTAAGCAACTTGATTTACCCATGATTAATATCATGTTACTTATTTAGTAATTGCCAACATTTATTGAGTACTATGTTACTTGTCCTATGCTAAACTCTAATAAAGGCCCTGAATCAGTACTTTCAATCTACTTTCAGTGATCAAGGTTGTGCTTAGAGGCACTATACAGAGCTTCAAGTCTCAAAAAGATAAGCAAGAATAGAGATGAACACAGAAAATTTCCTGAGCACAGTTCAAGAAGCACTATAAGATTCTGGGTCATATACTCCAGGGAACATGCAAAACTATAATATAGCATTTATTTATTTCTCTTCTAAACATTTCACAAAATTGCTTTATGGTATTTTTGATATTTTTTGTAAGGAACTATAATAAAAAATAAGGAATGCTTTAGAAGTGTGAGTGCTGTCCTTGTACAGGAGCTATTGCTAATCTTCTCTGTGTTGCTGAAAATAAAGTATATGTGCTGTCAATGCAAACATTATTATCTGTAGATTCTAATATTTTAAAGTTCTATATGTAAAGTTATATGCAGCAGACACCATAGACTACAAGGCTTCAGAGAAAAGAGGAAGTTTGTTTGAAGAAGAGTGCATTAAAATGCCGTCCAATGCACAGAACAAGAAAGACATTGAAGTTTTGCATCATTTTGAACTTTCTAGATCAAAATTCACCCTTGCCATTCCAATATAAGGATTAATTCAATCAGAAAAGAAGGATAATTTAGATTGAGGAAAAATCTCATGAATTACTGCATCCAAAATCAATGTAGAAAATAAATGGAAAGAACCCAGGTATCCCTCAACAGAAGAGTGGATACAAAAAATGTGGTATATCTACACAATGGAGTACTATTCAGCCATTAGAAACAATGAATTCATGAAATTCTTAGGCAAATGGATGGAGCTAGAGAACATCATACTAAGTGAGGTAACCCAGACTCAAAAGGTGAATCATGGTATGCACTCACTAATAAGTGGTTATTAACCTAGAAAACTGGAATACCCAAAACATAATCCACACATCAAATGAGATACAAGAAGAAAGCAGGAGTGGTCCCTGGTTCTGGAAAGACTCAGTGAAACAGTATTTGGCAAAACCAGAACGGGGAACTGGGAAGGGGTGGGAGGGAGGACAGGGGAAGAGAAGGGGGCTTACGGGACTTTCGGGGAGTGGGGGGGGCTAGAAAAGGGGAAATCATTTGAAATGTAAATAAATTATATCAAATAAAAAAAAAAGACAAAAAAAAAAGGTGTTTAACAGCAGAAGAAAATAAATGGTATAAGATCACATAGATAAAAAATGATCCTGCTATACCACTCCTGGGCATATACCCAGAGGATTCCCCACCATGTAATAAGGATACATGCTCTACTATGTTCATAGCAGCCCTATTTATAATTGCCAGATGCTGGAAAGAACCCAGGTATCCCTCAACAGAAGAGTGGATACAAAAAATGTGGTATATCTACACAATGGAGTACTATTCAGCCATTAGAAACAATGAATTCATGAAATTCTTAGGCAAATGGATGGAGCTAGAGAACATCATACTAAGTGAGGTAACCCAGACTCAAAAGGTGACTCATGGTATGCACGCACTAATAAGTGGATATTAACCTAGAAAACTGGAATACCCAAAACATAATCCATACATCAAATGTGGTACAAGAAGAAAGGAAGAGTGGCCCCTTGCTCTGGAAAGACTCAGTGAAGCAGTATAGGGCAAAACCAGAATGGGGAAGTGGGAAGGGGTGGGTGGGAGGACAGGGGGAGAGAAGGGAGCTTTTGGGACTTTTGGGGAGTGGGGGGCTAGAAAAGGGGAAATCATTTGAAATGTAAATAAAAAATATATCGAATAAAAAATAAAAAAGTGAAATAAAATAAAACAAATAAAAATATAAATCTCAAAAAGAGAAAAATAGAAAAAAATGATTGTCTTAAAATCTAGAAGAAAAAATAGAAATTCATGCAGAAGACAACATCCATTAAATATGAATATAGAAGAGACTTTCTATGATATAGTGAAAATGTTAAGCACACAAAGTAAAAACTATGAAAGCAAAGCGTCAATTCACCTACAAAGGTAGAATAATATCAGATCCATCATCAATAACTCACAGAGTTAATAAAGACAGTCTCAATAACAAGAACAAAGAAAGCAGGAATTCCTGTCAAATAACTGGCTGAACAAAAGTCAGGAAGGAATCTACTGTATTCAAAACAGTAAACCAGAAAACCCCTGAAAATATAGGAGAGACAATTGTACTGGCTAGTTTTGTGTGTCAACTTGACACAGGCTGAAGTTATCACAGAGAAAGGAGCTTCAGTTGGGGAAGTGCCTCTATGAGATCCAGCTGTGGAGCATTTTCCCATTTAGTGATCAAGTGGGTAGGGCCCCTTGTGGGTGGTACTACCTTTGGGCTGGTGCTCTTGGATTCTATAAGAGAGCAGGCTGAGCAAGCCAGGGGAAGCAAGCCAGTAAGAAACATCCCTCCATAGCCTCTGCATCAGCTCCTGCTTCCTGACCTGCTTGAGTTCCAGTCCTGACTTCCTTTAGTGATGAACTGCAATGTGGAAGTGTAAGCTCAATAAACCCTTTCCTCTCCAACTTGCGTCTTGGTCATGATGTTTGTGCAGGAATAGAAACCCTGACTAAGACAAATTGGTACCAGCGTAGTGGGGTATTCCTGTGACAACCTGACCATGTTTGGGGGAGGACTGTGGAAGGACTTTGGAACTTTGAGCTAGAAAAGCCATTAGAATATTAAGAGCTCGGTGGAAAGTTCTGTAGGAGCTTGGAAGACAATGTTAAGAACAGTGCAAAAGATGGGGGCCTGGCTTGTGAAATTTCAGAGGGAAGATTAAAGACTCTTACAGTGGCTATGTTTTGATTGTGAAGATTCTGTGGTTTTGGTTAGCTAGGACTGAAGAATCAGATGTAAGTAATAAGATACCAGAACCACTAAGGCAAACCTTTGTGTTACTGGGACTATTGATGCTGGTTAGCCGGAGCTAAGAAATTAGCGGTGATTAAGAAGAGACCAGCATCACTGAGATGAAATATTCTTGGAAGTGTATTCTGAGAGCACAGAGAGTGTGTTCCAGAGATAGCCACAGTTGTATTTTGTGCTGTGACAGGACTTGGTACTGTGTAAGAGTCACCCAGATGGTACTGGTTTTGAAGGCATGAAGGGGTCATGAAGAGCAGCCGAGGCTCTTGGCACAGTGAGAGGCCACGGAAGGCCATTGGTGAAGGTGCAGCCTCAATTGCAATTGATGGCCCAGGACTTGAAGGGGTCATGCATAGGAGCAGAGGCTTGCCACCATGAAGAGAGCCTATGAGAGACTATTGGTGAAGCCTAATTACAGTAGAAGTGAGCAGCATTTTGGAGATGCCAGTGCCATGAGATGACCACCAAGAACAGCAGCAGCAGTGGAGTACAGGCAGCTGGAGCCTAGAAGACACGCTGCGTGCTACAAAGGGCAGAGCTGGAGAAGTGACCCACACCCTTGGAGGAGCCCAGAAGATTGTAAGTTGGATACCAGGCATTGAACCATTAGAGTTTGAGTTTTGCTTTTGGTTGTGACTGATATGTTTCCCTCTTGAAGGAAGAAAGTATTTTAGTGGAGCCCACAGTTAAAAGACTGAATTTTTAAAAGACTTTGAATTTTAAAGATATTAGACATTTTAAGGTGATTGAACTTTTAATATGTAAAGACTGTGGGACTTTTAAAGTAATTTAGATCTTGGGGATGAATTAGAAAGTAAGGGTTGAGGCTTAATAGTGATGTGTTTGCGTGTCAAGTTGACAAGGGGTCAATTGTACTGGCTGGTTCTGTGTGTCAACTTGACACAGGCTGGAGTTATCACAGAGAAAGGAGTTTCAGTTGGGGAAGTGCCTCCATGAGATCCAGCTGTGGGGCATTTTCTCAATTAGTGATCAAGGGAGGAGGGCCCCTTGTGGGTGGTACCACTTTTGGGCTGGTGCTCTTGGGTTCTATAAGAGAGCAGGCCGAGAAAGTCAGGAGAAGCAAGCCAGTAAGAAACATCCCTCCATGGCCTCTGCATCAGCTCCTGCTTCTTGACCTGCTTGAGTTCCGGTCCTGACTTCCTTTAGTGATGAACTGCAATGTTGAAGTATAAGCTGAATAAACCCTTTTTCCTCCCCAACTTGCTTCTTGTTCATAATGTTTGTGCAGGAATAGAAACCCTGACTAAGACAACAATTAAAAAAAGAATGAACAAACAAGAACAAAAATAAACAAAAAACCTTACCTTATTGTAACCAGCCAAAAACTAGACTACAGCCAATTAAACTACAGAAATTAGTAAAGCTTCTGTCAGTAGCAACCTTAACACAAATGGTCTCAATCCTCCACTTAATGATACATAGGTAGGCTGGCTGGATTAAAAATACACCAGACTTTGTATTATCCCAAGAACATACTTTATTGGTAAAGACATCCACAAACTGAGAGGCATAGTACAGAAAACAAGTGCAAGAAAGGTGAAAGTACTCTTGGGTTACCTTTTATAGTGATAATAAGTTATTTCAAATACTCACTCTAATCTCTAGTTAAGTCATCCAAACGAAAAATCAACAAAGAAATCTCTAAGCTTTTTACCACTTTCTTGAGGATGATTTTTTTTATTGCATATACCTTCCCCTTAGAATAATGCCTAAGTTGGTTTTCTCTACTGGCATAACAATATCTAGTATGAGAAGCAGAAGTCACAAAACCAGCACAGCTGCTTGACAAAGTTCCAGTAAAGGTGAGCCAAAAGATGCACTCACTGTGTGCGTTCCTCCCCTCTTTATCTTGATCTCTGTGTGTTGCTTGCTTGAGGCCTTTTAATAGTTGTACAACTTGGGCATATTGGTTGATAGTAAATTTCTGATGAATCACTTACACCTTCTCCCAGGAGTGTGCTTCTAAGCTTCCTTGAAAACGTCCTGAGCTTATTATCCTTTCCACTTTTAGAGTGATATCCTTGTCTGGCCTGTTTGAAGGTCTTCCTTATGCCCCGGAGGTTATGACTCAAATAAAGACACCAGAGATCCCCTTATGAGGCTCTGACTCTTGGAAATCTGCCTCTGTACTTACTAAGAAACAAGATAATCAGAACAAAGTAAACTTAAAAGGGTAAACAAGATTCATTGGGCTATAAGTGTTGGAGGCACATCAGACAGAAAACCTCTTCTTACTGTACACTCAGGCATATAAGACTGGGTATCACATATGGCATGCTCCTCCACATAAAAAAAATGCATCAACAAAGTTATATGTGCTAGAGTTATGTTTGCCATACACAGGAGATTATACTGATGGACAAGGAATGGCATGGAAAAAATGATAAAAGAATGAAGTATTAAGACCTATGTTCTTAGAAATGCTAGAACGTGCAGAACCATTGTAGCATTGTATGATCAAGGAACAATAGAATACCAAGAGTAGACATGGAAATATATTCGACCAAGATATAAACAATGTAGTAGGGCAGAAATTGAATAATAATTGCACCTTATTTGGCCTGAAAATTTTTCATGGGCCTAATAACAATTAGCACTTTGACCATTAAAAGTTGATAGCACACTGCTTGGGACATAGCAATCTATCCAGAATGGCTTGGAGAATTTATTTCTGTCTGTTGCCCTTGAAACCATAATATTATTAAATATTGGGTTATGGGGTTCATAAGTGAAAATTATTGTATAAGATAATTCTATTCTATCATGATTTATCAATTATTATTGAACTTATGACTAAGAGAAAGGTAAGACATATCTGGAGACAAAACTGATATGATCTATGTTTTAGAACCACATGTATCTATCGCTGCCTACTGAATTCAGTCTACTGCCAGCCAGTCAGGCTTCAACATTCCCCCAAACCCTGTGTCTAATTCATTCCTCCCTGATGACTCTTTATCTCCTCTGTGGGACCTGAACATCATTGTAACAGCCCCATTTCAACCCCAACTTAATCTCTCTAACGTTTTTACTTTGCCTATTGTCTTAAGTCAGCTCATAAGACAAACATTGACAGGATCGTTTTATAATGCATAAAACTATAAAATTTTATATAATTACTCATGCAGATTAAATAAATTTGTTGAGACACTTTCTCTTAAACCTCATCAGAAAACCAGACAATTTGGGACTCTACATGTGTCTACAGAAACAGCAAATTTAAAAAGTTTCTCTTTTAATGTCAGCTAACCTGGTTAAAAAAAAATCACTAGGTCACTAGAGTTAATGTTTCTCCATTACTTTCTGCCTTAAGAACAGGTTACCCCTATACTATCCAGACTGACCATGAGGTCTGAGCACTCTTGTCAGAATCTCATAAGTACATGAACGACACACATGTATTGCCATGCTCAGCTATCCCCCAGGAATTTGTGCAGTTGGAACTAGCTAGATTAAAGATTCTGTATTAGTCACCTGTGTTTTCTGACTCTAGATACCTAGTATATTTACAGGGGTAGATTAGAGTATAATTATGATGATATAAAATAATTGGCAGTGAAAAATTAATGAAAAAGACAAATTTTTTTGTTTATATTGTGGAGGCCAAGATATTAAGCATGAGGGTGTGGATAAGCATAAGGGTGTATGTGCAATACAGCAAGGGCGTGTTTCTCTACTTGCACTACCACAGCGGGGAATAAGTTTTCAAATGAAGTTTGGAAAAACATAAACCTTCCAAGAAATAGTAGAATTTTCTATTTTCCATTGTTCTGGGTCTCAAAATACTAGAGAAATAAAACACAAGCAGAATGAACAAAGTACCCTTTTGGCACTCTGTTCTGGAACAGCACTGGAGGGCATCTCCAAATAAATGGCGCCACTGTCTTCATTTGTCTCACTAAAATTAAATAACAAAAATGTCTGTGCACTGTCTACTTCTCCACTTTGTTTTACTTTGTTTTTCACTTTCCAGTGAACTCAATAAGCAAGTTCTAAGGGCCTGTTTTGTGAGTTAGCCAGGAATAACAGCAAACTCGTTTATGATGACATATGCAGGAATAACAGCTAACACATTATATATGATGACATATACACCAGTCCATTTACTCTCTGTCACCAGTACAGGGAAGAACGGTAGATAGATGCAGTGTCTGTGCTTATAAAAGGTATGTGTAATAGACAAATGATGAGGCTCTACAGACACACACACATACAGACTGTGTTCAAAGCCATGGAACAATTATGCTTAGAATTGCTGAAGGTAGAGATTGATGCTTAATCTCTAACCTACATGGAGAGGGCTTTAGTCTTTTGAAGCAATCAGTTAACTCTCCAGATCTGTTCAATTTTAAGGTTATATTTATATTTGTTATTTCTAAAAATTTGTCAGCAAACGCTAAGATTTCATGTCCACCATTGCAGGAATTTTATCTGGCTTGAATTTGCACATGTCTTATGCATTCTAGCATACTCTCTGTGAGTATATCTGTGTGTAATCAGCCTCTTCTTAGGGAAAACTGTTTCTCTAATGTTATCCACTACTTCTGGTTGTAACATTTTTCCCGCTTTTCCATGAAGACTTTAGGACTTAGCCTATGGAATATAATATTATGGCATATTTACAACACTAAGTTACTTTTTTATTGCTATGGTAAACCATTATGACTAAGGCAATTCATAAAAGAAAGCAGTTAATTTGAAGCTTACAGTTTCAGAGAATTAGATTTCAAGGCCACTATGAGACAAGTATGGCACCAGGTAGACAGGAATGGTCCTGGAGCGCTTATAATTTGATCCATAGGTAGTTGTGGCACAGAGATTGGATATAGTGGAAGTCTCCTAAAAACTTACATCCTGCCTCTAGTGAAATACCTCATCCAACAAGACCATGCCTCTAACCTAACCAAAAACTTCTACCAACTAGCACCAGAAAACCCACATACACGTGGAAACTGAAAAATACTCTACTCAATGATACCTTGGTCAAGGAAGAAATAAAGAAAGAAATTAAAGACTTTTTAGAACATAATGAAAATGAAAACACAACATACCCAAATCTATGGGACACAATGAAAGCAGTGCTAAGAGGAAAACTCATAGCCCTGAGTGCCTCCAAAAAGAAAATGGAGAGAGCATACATTACCAGCTTAATGACACACCTGAAAGCCCTAGAACAAAAAGAAGCTATTTCGCCCAGGAGGAGTAGAAGGCAGGAAATCATCAAACTCAGGGCCGAAATCAATCAAGTAGAAACAAAGAGAACCATACAAAAAATCAACAAAACCAGGAGCTGGTTCTTTGAGAAAATCAACAAGATAGATAAACCCTTAGCCAGACTGACCAAAGGGCACAGAGAAAGTATCCAAATTAACAAACTTAGAAATGAAAAGGGAGATATAACAACGGAAACTGAGGAAATCCAAAAAATCATCAGATCCTACTACAAGAGCCTGTACTCAACAAAACTGGAGAATCTGGAGGAAATGGACAATTTCCTTGACAGATACCAAATACCAAAATTAAATCAGGACCAACTAGACCATCTAAACAGTCCCATAATGCCTAAAGAAATAGAAGGAGTCATAGAAAGTCTTCCAACCAAAAAAAGCACAGGACCAGATGGCTTCAGTGCAGAATTCTACCAGACCTTCAAAGAAGAGTTAACACCAATACTCTTCAAACTATTCCACAAAATAGAAACAGAAGGAACACTACCCAATTCCTTCTACGAAGCCACAATTACGCTGATACCAAAGCCACACAAAGATCCAACAAAGAAAGAGAACTTCAGACCAATTTCCCTTATGAACATCGATGCAAAAATACTCAATAAAATTCTTGCCAACCGAATCCAAGAACACATCAAAACAATCATCCACCATGATCAAGTAGGCTTTATCCCGGGAATGCAGGGTTGGTTCAATATACGGAAATCCATCAATACAATCCACTACATAAACAAACTCAAAGAACAAAACCACATGGTCATTTCATTGGATGCTGAAAAAGCATTTGACAAAATTCAGCATCCCTTCATGCTTAAAGTCTTGGAGAGAACAGGAATTCAAGGCCCATACCTAAACATAGTAAAAGGAATATACAGCAAACCGGTAGCCAGCATCAAACTAAATGGAGAGAAACTTGAAGCAATCCCACTGAAATCAGGGACCAGACAAGGCTGCCCCCTTTCTCCTTATCTTTTCAATATTGTACTTGAGGTACTAGCTCAGGCAATTCGACAACATAAGGAGGTCAAAGGGATACAAATTGGAAAGGAAGAAGTCAAACTATCATTATTTGCAGACGACATGATCGTCTACCTAAGTGACCCAAAGAACTCCACTAGAGAGCTCCTACAGCTGATAAACAACTTCAGCAAAGTGGCAGGTTATAAAATCAACTCCAGCAAATCAGTGGCCTTCCTATACTCAAAGGATAAGCAGGCTCAGAAAGAAATTAGGGAAATGACCCCCTTCATATTAGCCACAAACAGTATAAAGTATCTTGGGGTGACTCTTACCAAACATGTGAAAGTTCTGTATGACAAGAACTTCAAGACTCTGAAGAAGGAAATGGAAGAAGACCTCAAAAAAATGGGAAAACTTCCCATGCTCATGGATCGGTAGAATCAATATAGTTAAAATGGCCATTTTGCCTAAAGCACTATACAGATTCAATGCAATACCCATCAAAATCCCAACTCAATTCTTCACAGAGTTAGAAAGAGCAATTATCAAATTCATCTGGAACAACAAAAAACCCAGGATAGCTAAAACTATTCTCAGCAACAAAAGAAAATCTGGGGGAATCAGTATCCCTGACCTCAAGCAATACTACAGAGCAATAGTGTTAAAAACTGCATGGTATTGGTACAGTGACAGGCAGGAGGATCAATGGAACAGGATTGAAGATCCAGAAATGAACCCACACACCTATGGCCACTTGATCCATCCAATGGAAAAAAGATAGCCTTTTCAACAAATGGTGCTGGTTCAACTGGAGGTCAGCATGCAGAAGAATGCGAATTGATCCATCCTTGTCTCCTTGTACTAAGCTCAAATCCAAATGGATCAAGGACCTCCACATAAAGCCAGACACTCTGAAGCTAATAGAAAAGAAACTGGCGAAGACCCTTGAGGACATCAGTACAGGGAGAAAGTTTCTGAACAGAACACCAATAGCGTATGCTCTAAGAGCAAGAATTGACAAATGGGACCTCATAAGGTTACAGAGTTTCTGTAAGGCAAAGGACACCATCAAGAGGACAGATCGGCAACCAACAAATTGGGAAAAGATCTTCACCAATCCTACATCAGATAGAGGGCTAATATCCAATATATATAAAGAACTCAAGAAGTTAGACTCCAGAAAACAGAACAACCCTATTAAAAAATGGGGTACAGAGTTAAACAAAGAATTCTCACCTGAAGAACTTCGGATGGCAGAGAAGCATCTTAAAAAATGCTCAACTTCATTAGTCATTAGGGAAATGCAAATCAAAACAACCCTAAGATTTCATCTTACACCAGTCAGAATGGCTAAGATTAAAAATTCAGGAGACAGCAGGTGTTGGAGAGGGTGTGGAGAAAGAGGAACACTCCTCCACTGCTGGTGGGGTTGCAAATTGGTACAACCACTCTGGAAAGCAGTCTGGCGGTTCCTCCGAAAACTGAGCACCTCACTTCCAGAAGATCCTGCTATACCACTCCTGGGCATATATCCAGAGGATTCCCCACCATGTAATAAGGATACATGCTCTACTATGTTCATAGTAGCCCTATTTATAATTTCCAGATGCTGGAAAGAACCCAGGTATCCCTCAACAGAAGAGTGGATGCAAAAAATGTGGTATATCTACACAATGGAGTACTATTCAGCCATTAGAAACAATGAATTCATGAAATTCTTAGGCAAATGGATGGAGCTAGAGAACATCATACTAAGTGAGGTGACCCAGACTCAAAAGGTGAATCATGATATGCACTCACTAATAAGTGGTTATTAACCTAGGAAACTGGAATACCCAAAACATAATCCACACATCAAATGAGATACAAGAAGAAAGGAGGAGTGGCCCCTGGTTCTGGAAAGACTCAGTGAAACAGTATTCGGCAAAACCAGAATGGGGAAGTGGGACGGGGTGGGAGGGAGGACAGGGGAAGAGAAGGGACTATCGGGGAGTGGGGGGGCTAGAAAAGGGGAAATCACTTGAAATGTAAATAAATTATATCGAATAAAATAATTAAAAGAAAACAAACAAACAAACAAACAAACAAAAAACAAATTCAAGAGCCTCCAAGGGACTGTTCTTATTCAAATCACCACAGGCTGTGAAGTCCAGAGTCTCTTATTCTCTACAAATTGACCAGTTAAGATTTTCTGTGTTAATCACCACCTTTTAAAAGGAGAAAGAAGAAAATCCTTTGGTGAAGGTTGACATATGCTCTAATTTATGGGTATAACAGTAATTCATTGGGAATTATTTAATGTCATCTTCTTTTTATAGAATAATATATTGCGTTATCCCAAAGACCTTTGACCAATTTAACACAGTGCCAGGCATGGGTTTTACTTCAGTAAGTGGATATTATATCCAAGCAAAAAGGTGGTTGATTAATCCAACAGTATTAATAAAACCATTGTATCACTAGGTATATCTTATCGGGTATGTCATTGTTGTAGTTTCTGGCACACACATCTGGTATTTAAATTATTATGCACACCATGACTACTTTGATGACTGGATCAAAAAAAAAGTTTAGATAAATACTTAACAAGTTCTTATCCAACAGAAATATCTATCAATAAACCTTGAGATTTTCAGAGCACAGATTACTTTATTTACAACTTCTAAAACTCTTTTTATCAAGTGGGAGAAAATTTTAATCAGTACACCAATTTTTAACTTCTTGAAGTACATTAATTCAGTCATTAGAATGCCACTTAGCACAGTTTTTATGATCTTACATATGATTCATACATCGAAAGATATCCCACACTATCAAACACAAGTAATTTGGTAGAAGAAAGGGGAGTCAAGGAGACAACTCCTTCTTAATAAGACCTACAAAGCCCTCACTTAAACACAGAAGGGAAATGAAAACAGAAAAGAAAGATATCTTTCCTACAAACACAGAGATGCTACTATGAAATTGATTAAATGGAGGATTTAGAACTGTGAAACAATATTGAAAAACAATAAAAAAAGATTCATCCAGAAAATTCCCCTGCGGTCTTGTCAGTAAGATCCAATAGGAAAAGATGGTATTATCTCACCAGCCAACTAAAGGTAACAGCTTAATTTTTAATATCAACTGTGATAAATATTGAGTAACTGTGTTTTGGTGACAGACTACATACATAATTTTTCAAAGTAACCGTATTTTTCATAGACAATAATATATATATATATATTAGTAATATTTCATTAAATACTTGAGAATACTTTGATGAATAAGTGTTATGAAGAAGCAATTGACTTAAGTTCTTATTACTTAAGTGTCTAAATAATTGTCATTTATATCATATAGTTGATTTATATTAAAGGAGTAGAATTTGGAGCTAAACCACATATAATATTCAACCTAAGCATTTTTATCTTTATTAATTTGGTTATTAGTAATATTTTACATAATACTTGAGAAGATAAAGACTGTAAAAATAAGTGGAATGAACAAGCTATGGACTTAAGTCCTTATTACTTGAGTATCTAAATAATAGTTATTGAAAATAATTGTATCTTGTCAAGAGTCATATAAGAAAGGAAAGGCTAAAGGCAAATAAAGTTTTCTGGAGATGGCCTACTGTTTTTCACATGGCCAACGATGGGCGAGCTCTGAGAGGCAAGGTCCCAGCAGACTTCTTCCAAGGTTTACTTCTTGCTGCTGACATGCTTTTTCCTATTGCTGTTACATAAACTAATGATTCCTTGGCATCAGCCCACCCCATTGAGCAAACTTCCTTCAGATATAAATGTGAACTGAATATTAAGGTGAACCTTCATGACTTAAAGCTGTTTAGATGAATTAATGGCTTTATAAAATTCCTGATTTGATTCAAGTAATTTTAGTAATTTTATAGGAGATTGTTTCAGTTATTTTGCCAAAAAGATGAAATATATTAAGGTCAAGAATAGAATATAACCACTTCTCATTAAATAATAAGGAAAAGCTGCAAAATAAGGAATAAAATGAGCTTTCATAATTAAACTAAAAAGAGAAATATGATTGGAACAAATTTGTAATTTAAGAAAAACATGTGTTAAAGCTCAAGTCCAAGGATGAAGCCACAGGTGCATACTATGAAAAAGCCATGTGAAACTGTTGCTTTGAACTTACCACAAGCTTGTAGAATGACACATTGCTTTGAACTTACTATTGAAATCCTTCTGTAACTCCATTTTATATAACATTTTACCCATAACATAATTTATTCTTACATACAGGATGCTTTGTCTAAAAGTTACAAAAAGGTAAAAGCAATAATAAAATTTGATGTAGTCATGTCCACTACATCCAGAATGTGTGTGTATGGCTTTGGAGACTCTGCCTCACCCTTAAAAATATATGTGAGCAACTTTGAGGGGCTCTGTCCCATCAACAAAATCTGTATATATGTATGTGTCTGTGTCTGTCTATACATACATTGTAGGTATATGTGTATGTATGTAAATATGCATGAACACTTATAAAGTTGATAAGAGAGGTTGTTTGGCCTGACCAGCGTGTGTATATATGAGAGTGTATATATCTTGTCTGTATAAATGACTTACTTATTTTTTCTTTTTTCTATGGTTCATGAAGAGTTAATGAGTCCCAAGGCCCCTACCTGGCCAGTCTGAGGTCCTTGAGGTATAGAGAAGAGAACCTTAACGATTAAGCTTTCTTTTATTTTAATCTCCCAATGCTAACAGAAAGACTTTATTACCAGAAGACAATGGCTTTTGGACTAGCAAAGTGTTATCACAGAAGCATTGAAAAATATATATAAACTTTTTCCTTGCTACTGACTACATAACCATTGCTGCTTTCCTCAAAAAACTGGTGCTGGATGGACCCTGGCAATATTTAGTAAAATGTATTATTAGAGTTGCAGTTACAAATCAATTCTTTTTTTATTTATACAGACTTCTTATGCTCTGTGCTGAAAATATAGTTGTGGAGGGAGAGGAAGCTGGTGTCTGAGTAAAAGCACCAGGGACTGTATGCCCAAGGTATGAAGAAAAACAGTCATTTATGCTATTATCTGACAGAAATGTCAAGAGAAACAGGAACAATAATATAGTTCTGCTTTTAAGACATCAAAATAAAAAAGATGCTCTTTTCCAAATATATTGGTTACCATTTTGTCCTATTAACAGTATCCTTTGCCTTACAGAAGCTTTGCAATTTTATGAAGTCCCATCTGTTGATTCTTGACCATAGAGCATAAGCCAGACTCTTCCCCACTTTCTCCACCATAAGTTTCAGTGTATCTGGTTATATGTGGATGTCCTTGATCTACTTGGATTTGAAATTTATACAAGGAGATAAGTATGGGTTGATTTATATTTTTCTACATGCTGATCTTCAGTTGACCCAACACCGTTTATTAAAAATGCTATCTTTTTTCCATTGGATGGTTTTACTCCTTTGTCAAATATCAAGTACCCTAGGTATGTGAGCTCATTTCTGGGTCTTTGATCCTGTCTCTGTAACAATACCATATAATTTTTGTTACTGTGCTCTGTATTACAGCTTGAGGTCAGGAATGTTGATTCCCCCAGAAGTTATGTTATTGTTAAGAATAGTTTTTGCTCTCCTGGATTTTTAGTTATTCTAAATGAATTTGCAAATTGCTCTTTCTAATTCTATGAAAAATTGAGTTGGAATGTTAATGAGAATTGCACTGAATCTGTAGATTGCTTTTGTCAAAATGGCCATTTTTACTATATTAATCCTTCCAATACATGGGCATGGGAGATTTTTAATTGTCTGAGATTTTTTTGTCTTTGATTTCATTCTTCAGAAATTTGAAATTCTTAATATACAGATCTTTTACTTTCTTGGTTAGAGTGACCCCAAGATATGTAATATTGTTTGTGACTATTGTGAAGGGTGTTGTTTCCCTAATTTCTTGCTCAGCCTGCTTATTCTTTGAGTAGAACAACCAATTCTAAATTTGATAGTGGGCTAATATCTAATATATACAAAAAATTCAAAAAGGCAGACACTAGAGGATCAAATAAACCTAGTCAAAATGGCGTACAGAACTAAACAAATAATTTTCCACTGAGGAACACTGAATGGCCATGAAACACCTAAAGTAATGTTTAATATCATTAGTCTTCAGGAAAATGCAAATCAAAACAACCCTGAAATTCAGCCTCACACCAGTCAGAATGGCTAAGATCAAAAACTCAAGGTACAGCAGATACTGGTGAGGATGTTGAGAAAGAGGACTACTCCTCCATTGTTGGTAGGATTGTAAGCTGATACAACCACTCTGGAAATAATTCTGGCAGTTCCTCAGAAAATTGGACATAGTATTACCTGAGGATACAGCTACAACACTCCTGGGCATATACCCAAATGATTCTCCAACAAATAACAAACACACATGCTTCACTATGTTCATAGCAGCCTTATTTATAATAGCCAGAAGCTGGAAAGAATCCAGATATCCTTCAACAGAGGAATGGATACAGAAAATGTGGTACATTTACACAATGAAGTACTGCTCAGCTGTTAAAAACAATGAATTCTTGAAATTCTTAGGCAAATGGATGGAACTAGAAAATATCATCCTGAGTGCTAACCCAATCACAAAAGAACACACATGGTATGCATTCACTAATAAATGGATATTAACCCCAAAGCTCAATTCACCCAAGATACAATTCACAGACCACCTGAAACTCAAGAAGAAAGAAGACCAAAGACTGGGTGCTTTGGTCTTTCTTTAAAATGGGAACAAAATACTCATGTAAGCAAATATGGAGACAAAATGTAGAGCACAGACTGAAGGAAAGGCCATCCAGAGACTGTCCTACCTGGGGATCAATCCCATACACAGTCACCATAAGCAGACACTATTGTGGATGCCAAAAATGCTTGCTCACAGAAGCCTAATACAGTTCTCTCCTGAGAGGCTCTGCCAGAGCCTGACAAATAGAGGCAGATGCTTGCAGCTAACTATTGGACTGAGCACGGGGTCCCCAATATAGGAGTTAGTGAAAGAACTGAAGGTGCTGAAGGGGTTTGCAACCCTATAGGAATAACAACATCAAACAACCAGATACCCCAGAGCTTCCAGGGACTAAACTACCAAACAATGAATAAACGTTGAGGGACCCATGGCTCCAGCTGTATATGTAGCAGAGGATGGCCTTGTTGGGCGCCAATGAGAGGAGAGGCCCTTAGTCCTGTGAAAGCTCGATTAGTCTCCCAGTATAGGGGAATTCAAGGACAGGGAGGTGAGAGTGGGTATGTGAGTGGATGGGGGAACACCCTTATAGAAACAGGGGGAGGGAGGATGGAATAAGGGGTTTCAGGTGGGGAAAGGAACGGGGATATAATTTGAAATGTAAATAAAAATATCCAATAAAAAATAAAATTAAATGAAGCACAAAGACCACTTTACTCAGAAAGCTGAGGAATGAGAATGACAGATGAGTCCATAAAGAGACTGGGGGGTGGGGCAGGGACCGAAAGAGGGAAAGAGTGTTAAGAACAGCATTAGACATTCAACTTAACATTAGGCCTGCTATGATGAAATAAGGGTTCAGTGCAGATTATTCTCTGTGCAGTGACTAGAATGTGTTGGACTCTTTTAGACCATCTCTATATGTCAGCTACAGAATAAGGTAGCCAGGTCTATCCCATTTTTTTTAGGAGAAACTGGAAGTTAGGTTGATATTACCAGGCACTTTCCAGATCATTCTAGAAACTAGTAACACCAAGTATTCAGATGAACCCTGAGCAATAATGACAAAAACAGAGCATATAGAATATCTCAATATGGGAGAAATTACATAGAAATGATACTTTTCAAAAGATGTGGTTATTTAGAAATGAAACAGTGCCTAAACTCCAAGAAATAAAACTAACTTAGGCTTTCTGAAAAACACAAGCACAGAAAAAGTCATACAAGAAACACAGGAGCAAATACTTTAGTCTCCATCATAGATGGGGCCAGGCGTCAACAAACAGCCACTGTTGACTGAATAAAGAAAATTATCTGTGGTAAAAAGAGTCTTCCTTTACTCTTATGCTTCACATAATTCTGTTATTCTTTTCTGAAAAATCTGGTAAGACAATGAATTAAAGCACAGCCCTATTAGAATTGAGAGAATCAAACTGGCATTCTTTGCAGATGGTATGCTTCCACAGACAACAAGACAAGACAAATGAAAATCTCCACATAAAATGCACAAATAATAAACTCTGAAGAGAAAGCTGTGGAACAATGAAATAAGACTTAGTACTATTGTTGGCTTAATTCAATAGTGGATTAAGTAACCCTGAAATCAAAACAAATCTCACTTATAAAAGCACAAATAAAAACATCTGATCTCTCCCCCTTTATACTAGCTATAAAAAATTAACTATAAATTTAAAAAATACCCACAATGAGAAATAATATAAAAGTAACAAACAAAACAAGAGTACCAAATGGAAGAGTGCAAAGAAATCTCATGTTCAGGGCTGGACAATGTGATACTATTAAGAGATTCATATAACACAAAGCTTTTTACGAATGTACTATAATCTAATATAATGGCTATCATGATACCAAGAAAAGTCCCTACAAAAATCTGGTAAAATGTTCAAAAATTTATATAGAACTGCACAAATACATGCATCTGCACAAACAACACAACACAACACACACACACACACACACACAGAGAGAGAGAGAGAGAGAGAGAGAGAGAGAGAGAGAGAGAGAGAGAGAGAGGTATACATGTGTGCACATACACACACAAGTGCCCACAATAAAATAAGTAATTTCTTCAATGAATAAAGTTGGAAGAATTATGCTATTTGACTTCAAAACATACCACGAAGCTTTAATAGCCAAAGCATTTTGATATTGACATAAAAACAGGTGCAGTCCAATGGAATGGAATTGAAATTCCAGAAGCAAACTCATTCATTGGCAGCTGAATCATAGCCAAATGACTTTGACACATTTAGTGAGAATATATTCTGGGAAAGGGGCAGTGCTTTAAACACATGGTAGTGGGAAATTGACTTTATCCATATCAAAATACAAATGGGGATCTTTATATGTCCTTAGCTAAAAAAACTCAACTCAAATATATTAATGTCTTGAATGTAAGTCCTGGAACTAGCCTATTATAACAGAACATAAGGTCAATGTGTTTTCAGTTTCTAAGAGCATAGAAACAAGTAAAAATAGACATATCAAGTTGCACTAAATGAGAAAGGTTTTACAGAGTGAAGTCAAGAGTCAACAGGATAGAAAAAGCACTGCATTACAGAAGATACTTAGAAATAGCATATTTGAAAAGAAGTTATGTTTAGACTTCTAAGTAATTCTAAAAGCTCAGCAGAAATGAAAGACCACCACAAAAGCAAATCAGAAACAAAAATTGCATATCAGTTGAACACAGAAAGACTTAAACATATCACAAAATCTGAAATAACCTGCTCTGGTGAACATATAGGGAACATGAGAAAGGGAAAAATGAAAGGTGAATATGATCAAGGTACCTTACTCATAGGCTCAAAAAAAAAGTATCCTAATTGAAATATATTATTCTTCACATTGCACATATATTAATAATAAATAAAATAGGACTAACTGTAGAATATTATTTAAACTATAGATTATTTTGCCCACATACAAACAGTATGTAATTTTCTCAACCAATTTAATATGATGGATCCAAGAATCCTGTCTTGGTGTTCTGACTAAAATCAGTATGTCAAACAAAAATCTGTATGCCCATGTCCATTGCCCACAGTAGGCAAGATGGATACAACTTCAAGGTCCATCCAAAGTTAGTGAATTGAGTTTAGACCATCCTGGGCTAAAGGATAAGATGCTGTCCAAAAAGAATAAAACAAAAAGTAAGTCTGGAAAGACAGCTCGCTGGCTAAAGTGATTGTTGGACAGAATGAAGAACAGACCTGGGGGCATACAATTCCAAGTATATTCTAGGCAGCTCTGTGGCCCACCTGTTATCTAGTGTGGGAGGCAGGAACAGGAAATCCTCAAAGCAAGCCACCTGGTCAGACTAGCCAATACATTAAGCAGAATTCAGAGAAAATGGCCTCAGTCCATAATGTGGGGATTTACAGACCTAAGTCTAAATGAACACACAAACATACTCATATGCATCCATCTCTGTCTCTCTCTGTGTCTCTCTCTGTCTCTCTGTCTCTCTTTCTCTCTCACACACATCTAATATTGCTACTTACACAAGAAGAGGATATTTTTGAGCCATCTAAGAGTAATGGAGTACTGCTATTTGCTACAATATGGGTGTTACATTAAGAATAAGATATTGAGCATATGAAAATAAAAATTAATGATCTCTTGAATACAGCTACCAGGGTTAGAGAGATAGCTCAGCAGTTAATACTATTCAATGCTCTTACAGAGCATTCTAGGTTTCTGCCCACATCAGGCAGCTCACAACTACCTGTAACTCCAGCTACAGATGATCCAGTGCCCTCGTCTGGACTCCTGGGTACCTGCCTTTGCATTCCTACTCTCTCACACACAGACACACAATCACAATTAGTAAGAATAAAATTTTAATATGGAATTTTAAAATGCCAGTTTTCTAGAAGTTGAAAATAGAACTGTGGATATCAAAGAGGAGGGAGGGGAAGTTGCAGGTGTTGTCATAGGGTTAGGAATGGATAGTTACTTATGCTTTCATACAAGTAGGCTCTGGGGTGCAATCACAGAATAAGATGACTTTAGTTAATTACATGTTCTATATATGAAAAGGCTAAAAGAATTTTTAAAGCTTCTACCATAAAGTAATAACAAATAATTGACATGATAAATGTGTCTAACCAGATTTAAGCATTATATAATTACCACAAGAATCTATCCATTATGCGGTACCTAACTAATAGCATAATTCCTATTTTGTATATTAATTAAAAGTAATATTAGAAAGTGCATATTGTAACTGCCATGTAAAATTATTCATTAAAACAACTTACTTTACTAACTCATTAATTTTTATAGATTTATTATTGATTTTCTTTGAGTTACTGCATATTATTCATCCCGAGACAGTAATTTTTCACTTATATAGCACTGAAATTATTCTATGATATTTATTTGAAAAGTATTTCCTGAAAAGTATATTTAATTGCCTTTATATAACAAAAATGCACCTGGGAAATAAATGCTACCAAGGTTTCTGTTACTTGTATTATTTACAAAACAATAACATATAATATAGTCACTTATATGAAGATATGTGATACTCACAAGGTAAATGCATAGCATATATATTTAAATTATGAATGCATTATGTTTAAATTATTAAAATACATATCTTCCACCTCATTACTATATTAATTTAATAACACAGAGATAGAAATATTTATCTTAGGTACCCTTCTAACTTTTTAAAATTTTATTTTTAACTTTATTTATAAGTGTTATGTATATGTCCATTAGCTTGTTTGTGCACGTGTGCAGTGTCTGTGCAAACTAGAAGAGAATATCAGAACTGCTGGAGCTGGAGTCCTAAGTTCTTATGAGCTACCCTTCTAAGTGCTTGGAGTTAAACTTGAGTCTTCTGCAAAAATAGTATGTGCTCTTAACTGCCGAGTCATCTCTAAAACTTGTCTTTCTAATTTTTACTTAATGACAACATGGCTTCAAAGGATACATACCTCAATATAGAAAGTAAGTAGCTACTTTCTAAGAACAAAGAAGAAAGATTCTTGCATTTCTGAAACTATAAAAACATTTAAAGTGGAAAATCAGAATTGTTGCACTTTTTATTTTGTATTTTCATTGCCAGGAAATGGTGAAGAAGGAAGGAAGGAAGGAAGGAAGGAAGGAAGGAAGGAAGGAAGGAAGGAAGCAAGCAAGCCAGCCAGTAAGGCAGGGAGAGAGACAGAGAGAGAGAGAGAGAGAGAGAGAGAGAGAGAGAGAGAGAGAGAGAGACAGAGAGACAGAGAGACAGAGAAAGAGAAAGAATTGAAATTTATTACAGGGCAGAAACTAGAAATTTATGACATACAACTCTGTGTTGGAAAACACTCATTTTTTCCACTATATATTATCCTCACCAGGAGGCTTAACATGGACTTTTAAGATTTACTATAAATCTTATTACTAAAATATAGATAGATCACACACAAATGACAGAATCCCATTTCATTACTGCTTAGGAAAAATAAATTATTTTAGAGACATATGTGTCACTTTAAGGACATCATTGAGTAGGTGATAGTTGATTTAACATGGGAAAATTTGAAAATAACCCATAAATGGATGAAGTTTTAATAAAAAAGAATCTAAGCTGTAATAAATCTTTTCTTCAGAACATGGGATGACAGAAGTGGATGCCATTGTGTTAAATAAAATAAGCCAATCATAGTAACATCTATATGACCTCACTCATTCACAGCATCTAAAAAAGAAAAAAGAAAAAGAAAGAAAGAAAGAAAGAAAGAAAGAAAGAAAGAAAGAAAGAAAGAAAGAAAGAAAGAAAGAAGGAAGGAAGGAAGGAAGGAAGGAAGGAAGGAAGGAAGGAAGGAAGGAAGGAAGAAAGAAAGAAAGAAAGAAAGAAAGAAAGAAAGAAAGAAAGAAAGAAAGAAAGAAAGAAAGAAAGAAAAAAGAAAGAAAGGAGGGAAGGAAGGAAGAAAAGAAAGAAAGAAAAAAAGGAATGAAAGGAGAAAAAAAGAATAAAGGGTGTATTAAAAATTGGTAAAATAGTAAAACATTGACTGTCTATGCCTAAACAGTAGAGTAAAGGGAAGATTGGAGAATGGTTGGTTAATTCATTTAAATATGAATAAAACCTTTTGTTAATACTGTTTGACTGAACAACAGAAAGATAATAAATTGTGATAATTTAATGTATATTGTTATATTTATTATATTATATATCAACTCAAAAGAAAGGATTTTGAATAATTTCATCATAAAATGATAAAAACTTGATGAAGTACGTATGTTTACCCTGATTTAAACATTACCTTTTTATGTATGCAATAAAACAATAAACACACAACATTTTCATTAGTCAGTTAAAATATCTTTACAATAAATTTGGAAAATGTGTCAGAATGTGACTAATAATTGTTTTTAAGTCTTTTCCTAGGTGAATTTTCAAGACAAGACTCAGATCAATAAGAAAACACGACTGTGCATATTTCTACTCAACAGAAAAATGAATGTCTGTCAGCAAATAGTGCTAGAAGGTAAATGTACTGTTTTCAATTCCCAGTCACCAGTTCAGTTTAAAAAAGTTGAGGCTAACTCAGCGGAGAACTAGAGAAAGAGTTCAACAACTAGAAAAATATTGGCTCAGAAGATCTTGCTACAGTTCACAAACTTTGGAAGAAAAAGGATTTATGATAACAGATATTTCTCCTACCTTCAGGGACAAGAAAAACAAAAATGATTTGAGTAAGCAGACTTTCAGAAGCCAAAAATTTGAACCATAGCATTAGAGGGTAAAAAACAAAAACAAAAACAAAAAATAACACCAAAAAACAAAAAGACGCATTTTATTTTTCTGACTTTAAAAAAAAAAAGTTTCTTTTTTAAAGGATGTTTTATTAAATATTTTCTTTAATTTCATTTCCAATGTTTTTTTCCTTTCCAAGTTTCCCCCATGGAAACTTCCCCATGCCATTCCTCCTGTCTATGAGGTGTTCCTGCACCCACCCACCCAATTTCCCCTCCCCACCCTCTCATTCACCTACACTGGGGCATCAAGCTTTCACAGGAAAAATGGCCTCTCCTCCCATCAATGGCCAACAAGGCCAGCCTCTACTACATATGCAGCTGGAACCATGAATCTTTTCATGTGTACCCAGTCTTTGATCTTTCTTCTTGAGCTTCATGTGGTCTGTGAATTTAACTTGGGCAGTCTGAACTTTTGGGCTCATACCCACTTATCAGTAAGTGCATACTATTTCTGTTATGATTGGGTTACCTCACTCAGGATGATATTTTCTAGGTCCATCCATTTGCCTAAGAATTTCATAAATTCATTGTTTTTAATAGCAGAGTAGTACTCCATTGTGTAAATGTACCACAGTTTCTGCATCCATTCCTCTATTGAGGGACATCTGGGTTCTTTCCAGCTTCTGACTACTATAAATAAAGCTGCTATGAACATAGTGGAACATGTGTCTTGTTCTTGTGATATGTTGGAGAATCTTTTGGATATATGCTCAGGAGTGGTATAGTTGGGTCCTCAGGTAATACTAGGTCCAGTTTTCCAAGGAACTGCTAGACTGATTTCCAGAATGGTTGTACCAGCTTGCAATCCCACCAGCAATGGAAGAGTGTTCCTCTTTCTCCACATTCTCTCCCGCATCTGCTGTCACCTATGTTTTTGATCTTAGCCATTCTGATTGGTGTGAATCCCAGGGTTGTTTTCATTTGCATTTTCCTGATGATATTAAAGTGAAACCAAAAAATAACTTCTAAACCTAATAAACAACTTCATCAAAGTGGCTGGATATAAAATGAACTCAAATCAGTAGCCTTCCTCTACTCAAAGGATAAACAGGCTGAGAAAGATTAGGGAAATGACACCCTCCACAATAGTCACAAATAATATTATATACCTTGGGGTGACTTTAACTAAGCAAGTGAAAGCTCTGTATAACAAGAACTTCAAGCCTCTGGAAAAAAAAGTTGAAGATCTCAGAAGATGGAAAGATCTCCCATGCTCATGGATTGGCAGGATTAATATGGTAAAAATGGCCATCTTGCCAAAAGCAATCTATAGATTCAGTGTAATGCCCATCAAAATTCCAAATCAATTCTTCATACGTCTAGAAAGAGCAGTAATGATAATCATTTTTGGTAACCTAATCATGTACTTTCATGTTTCATTCTTAAATTTTTTCAGTAGGTAAACTCTGTTCTTTACGGATTATTTTTCATAAAATAAAGAAAGAAAATTTAAAGATTGCAAAAACTAGACTGAAGTTATTTTACTGTCAAGGTATCCAAAAATAGAAAGTTAAAGCTTTGTATAAAAATTTATTAAAGCCGTCGATAACTCAGGACTTCTCTGTTCAGCTATGGGTCATGTGTTTGGTTTTCTTATGGGTTGTTTTAGATTTAATTTTACTTCTGTTAGGTTCATTGACTCTTAGCTAAGACCATTAAACATCACAGTAATATTCAAAAGTTGAAAAGAGGAAAATGAACTTTTCTTTCTCATTCTTTATCTTCTTGTCAGGAAATGATTACTTTGTTTGAAAGACAATCTGATGAATTCTCCTATCACTGAAAAGTATCCTAAGGCCTTGAATATTAATGCTCCATTTCAGCAAACAAACTAATTTTGATTTGAGAAAAAGAGATAATATATATAGGATTTGATAAGAAACCAATACCATTTGCAAGATAAATTTCAGTCCTTCAGAGTATTTATATCCCATGAAGATAGGATGAGATCTTCATTTTCTATTTTTCTATTTAGTAAAAAGAAAAAAATAAATCTTTTAGTCTGAAAAAATGTTTGAATTTAACAAAGATAATACAAGAGAAAAATCTATTTAAATAATACCATAATAAAACCAAGAATATAGCTTGCTCTATGTATACATTACTCACTAGTAAGCTCATCTGCCCATGTAATCAATATTTCTATTTGAAGTTGAAGTGACTTTACTTGGAGGATGTACTTGATACTTTTCTATTTCTATGAGAAAACATAACAAGCAGAAGCAACACAAAAAGCAATAGTTATTTTGACTTACAGCTCCAGTAGGGAGTCTATAATTACAAGGAAGGAATGGGAGCAGGAAGCCGGAGCAGGAAGCTAAGAGATCCTAACCTGCAAGCATGGCATAGAAAGTGACCAAGAAGTAGGAGAACACTATAAACTGCCAATGCATACTTCCAAGGCAGCACTTCTAAAGGTTCATGACACCTCACAAAAAAATAAATAAATAAATAAATAAATAAATAAATAAATAAATAAACATCACCTAAAGATTCCAGTGGGTAGGGAACATTCCTATTCAAATCACCACAGCGGTATATAAAGTTTCATCAGAAAATAAGGATGAAGAGTGAACAGAAATTGTACTGAATTGGGCTTGTAGATATATTTGGTGAAGATGTCAAGCGAGGCATGTATATGGGACAGGAAAGTATTCTGTGAGATTCTATCCACTAGGAATGAAAGGGAGGCTAAGCCATAACCACTAAATCTCAAAAATGTGGCTTCCTGAACAAAGGCAAGAGCAACTGATGCAAACAGGGATGGTAGAGCTCCGACATGGCTCTACCTCTAGATAAAGATCTAAGGACAATTAAGGACTGTCAAGACAGGGAGAATTAATATTCTCCAGAGATGAGCCCTTTAAGTGACTATCAAATACCAAGTGATCAGCCCTAAAATTGTGTGCACACAAGGAAAACTGAATAGACCTAGTAGATAGCATTTATATCTACTAGGTCTACTATATACTACTATGATACATTTACCTACATGCATATGAAATTTTTAAAAAAAGAGGCTGTGGTTTTAAAGAGGATGGGGACATAGAAGTGTATTTCAATTAAAATATAGTAAACAGTTTTAGATTATCCAATTAAGTTATCTTACTATTTATACACTTTATTCCCCCTACATATCATGTCCCCATATTTATTTGTAATTTTTAAGATACTTTCAGTAATAGTTACTTAAAGTCGCTGCACATGCGAGTCACCCTTTTCTTTTGTTGCCTATTACTTCTCTCAAAAGGAATGGTATTTTTCTGATTTTTCACATCTATAGCAGTCTTTATATTATTATTATTATCATCATTATTATTATTATTATTTTAAAAACTAGAAGTGATACTTTGTAGTAATGCATTAGTTTTCTCTGAGTATGTTTTTTTCCAACACATGTTGACATCATGACATCATGTTGTTTAATCCCTTCAATCTCATGAAAAAGCATTGATTGGTATTGATTAGGTAGTTATGTGGATTATGAGCAAATAAATAGGGAGGCTTATTACTCTTTGTACACTTATTTTAAGTGTTTTCTTCTCTACTTTCCTCCTCTCCAGTTTCTTCATTCTCTGATATTTGGCCTTTTAGTCAAATAAATTGTTCTGTCTGTCTCTTTTAATTCGTATATGCTCACACCAGCTGGGGAGATGTCTTGGGGATTTTTTTCATCTCACTTTTTCCACTTAAAGGATTCAGCTTTTTCCTGTACATCTCTGCTTTTATTGTCTCCTGGTTGTACTCAACAAATTATTTTTCATGTGTTAAGTTTAGAGTTTATCATTTTAGAAGCATGGTAGGTAGTTTTGATATAACCCTATTTCATCATTACCAGAAATGGAATCTCAATATCTTTGACATATGTTGGAATGTTAAAAGAAATGCAATTGAACAAATACATGCATATAGCAGAAATACATATGTCTCAAGTTTATGTTAAAATATTATAAATATTGTAGATGTAGATAAGGAGTTATACAGAAATAATAAATATTTTTGCTGATTTTGGATGTAAGTGACATAAACATGATTCTATACTTACAGTCAGCACTGAAATTCTCCTAAACATTGGTTAACATTTAACATCTATCTGCAATGTTAAAACCCATTTCAAGGATAAATTAAAGAACAGAATTATGAGCCAATCAAAATATTTATGCAAAAAAGCCATGCAGCCAGTTATATTCCAATTAAAACTAAAGCTGCAAATTTGGGTCCTTGATAGAACCCATCCCCTTCCTTACTCCAAAAGGAGACTAAATTTCAGACACATACACAGACATGCACCCCCACACAATGCTTTTACAGTCAAATACACAGAAAAATTCAGTTCTTACTTTAGACATGTTTAAATATTATTCCAATATTTGAAAACCTAGAAACATGAAGGCTTGTGTATTAGACATTTATTCTTGTGTGACTAATTCAAATTAATGCTCACAAGACAGTTTTTAAAAAGGAAATGTAAATAAATGTGTATATATATTGAGTACTTTGTAAAAATGAATTTTTAAAATAAAAAATAATCACCTAAAATGTTATCAAAATGTTTCAAATATTCTAGAATATTTGGTATTACTCTATTAGGGCATGTTTTAAAACTCAAGTTAGACTATAGTGCCATTCTTGTTTGTTTACTGTATTCGTTGTTGACTTTGATGTTGTTGTTCTTTTGCTTTTTTTAAGACCTTAGATATTGTCAAAATAATTAATCAATAAAAATTAAGACATTGGTTTAGTGGACACATTCCCTCTGCCATGCTGAGAAAAACTTACAGTAAACAGTTAAGTCTAAAATTGTAATCAAAGTGTGAGCAGTGTGAAGTCTAAAACAAAATTCTGCATTTCAGAATAACTGAAAAGACTAAGGAAATTCTCAGCATACCAACAGTTGATTTAGATTATGTTATCCATTCAATATTAAGACCATAGATTAGCATATATGTTTTTAATGGGGCAGTATTCTTTTAAATACACTTATTCTCTCAAACATTGCATCCACACAGTGGTGGTTTCTACATCCTGCACTTCTCTCAGTTGTCATGTGCGCCTCCCCTCTCCTGGATACATTCTTCCTCAGTTTCTGTACAGAAAAGAGCAGGCATCCCCAGGATATCAACCAATCCCAGAATAACATGTTTCAAAAAGACTAGAAACAAACCCTCATATCAAGGCTAGACAAAGCAACCCAGTAGGAGAAAAAGCACCCCATGAACAGGCAAAAGTGTCATAGACACCTCCGATTTCTTTAAGAGTGGTGCAGTATTATTTTCCTTAGTGTTTGTTGTGCACAGTGGATCATATTTGCCATAAGGATATCTAGAGGAAAGAAAGGTGTCATCTCACTAGTTTGCTGTAAAGTTGCCACATTAGGGCACAGAAAGCCTAGAAACTACAACTGGAAATAAAGGAAGAGATCTGGGCCTTCTCAGCAAGCGAAATAGAGTGCCTGGAGTTGGAATGCCCCCACAGAGCTATAAGAAATGAGAGAAAGGGTTGTATCAAGACAGCAGAGGAACAGCAAACAGAGACAAAAATCACGCAGGTCTGAAAAGCCATCCCACATAAATATCAGTCTTTCAAGGCATCTGAAAATACTGACTGCAATAAAGATAAAATAATTAATACTCTAATTCTGCCTTTAAAGCACTACTGTGCTAATCACACAAACAGGAAATATACTTCTATCAAGCAATAGAAAAAAGAAAGGTATTCTCATTGCCTGGAACTGTTATTACTCAATACAGCAAAAGGAATTTTCTAGAGAAACACCTGTTCTCTAAGAATAGAACCCCAATTAATTCTATAACTCTAGGAAGACTAGTTAGAGTGACCATATTTTCCCAGTAAAGAAGCCCACACTCTGTAATCAGAGAGCTATTTTTCTTTAATAACCTTTTATAATGTCCAAAAAAAATGAAGCGCAAAATCTCTATTTTATTTTTGGCAAGATAATTTGGTTGTGAAAGACACCAACTCCATTCATGTGCTAATGACTTCTTTAATTAAAAGTACTAAAAATCACTTTGAGTTTGCTGATGAAAACATGTTATGAACTTATTTTGAAATTTATGCTAGGGCACCAGTAGCAAAGATGGAAACAAGGAAAGCCAAGGAGCACAGGGAAGGAAACAAGAAGCATTTCTTTCATTTTATTTACATTTTCGGACTTACTCCTCTTTCACCTTCTAATCAATAAAGCGAAGCTGCATTATAGCAGATTTGAAAAGACAGAGCAATGTGCCAACTTCCCCCAGAGCACAATCTCTTCTAAAACAGACTGTAGAAATCCTTCCCAAAAGGCAAAGACTTTTGATAAGTATGTTCTAAAGAGACATCTTGTTATTCCCTTCAAAATGTATGTGTTGAAACATTAGCACCTATTATGACTGTACTAAAAGTCCAGTTCTTTAGAAAATGACCTTGTAAGGAAAACCTATATAAATGTAATTAATTGGTTCGTTTATAAGAGACTGCAGCGGGTTGGTCTACCCTTCTTCTATATGAGGAGACAGAGCAAAGGTGCTTACAGAAGGAAACAGGGTTGCTAACCTCATATGAGATCAGCTAGTGTTTTGATCTTGGCCTTACCAGTCTTCAGAGCTATGATGAATGAATTTATATTCTTTATAAGCTAATTTGCTTCTGGTGTTATAGTGTAAGACCCATAAAAACAAGGGTGTCCCAGCACCCCATGCCTCAGATGGTGATACCCAAATCACACTTGAGAAACAGTTTTGATGCAACAGCAAGAGGATTTTTGTTCCAGAGGCTCTGGGGTTCACAGTCATACACCTCGCAGGGGTAGAGGACTGTGGGACCCTGAGTGCAGAATTGGGACAGCTTTTATGGGTTTCCAACAAAGCCCACGCATCACAAACCAATCATTCCTTAGTATCGAGAGCCCACCATGTAGTACAAGCCAATCGATTTATACCACCCCATAGGCCAATCAGTTTAAATTATTCGAGCCCATGCTCTGTGGACCAATCAATTTCCTTTTTCTTGGAGGTCTATACCTGAGTGAGCTCTTACCTTACTGGGCCAGGATCTCTACTCAAGACCCTTTTGCCTAGCTCCTAACAAAGGGCAGGCTTTGGAATGCAACCTTTCACCTAGCTTCTGACAAAGATCTGGCTCTGGAATTTGAGGTGTTTTGGATTCCTTAGAAGGCTGGAGTTAGAGCTTCTTTGGAGCGAGATAGCATTTTAAACTTTTGACTTCTTGGGGTCATTTGAGAGTTAGGCACTGAGGATTTTTAGGCTGTAATTCTCATCTTTTCAATAGTAGCTGACAGACCATACCATATTCAAGTTTCTATTTTAAAATTGATGATGTTATTAAAGCTTTTAATTACTAGTTTTCTGCATTTTATATTCCATATCATCTTTCCGTCAAGGTTTTCCTGGGTATTCTTATTTCTTAATTTCCTGGGTTATTCTTAATCTACATTTGAGACAGTAAAAATTCTAAGGATCTTGTGACTTCAAATAGTTTAATGTCAGGAAGTAGCAGAAAACCATCACTGTCAGAATACATGAAAAAATTAAATCTGAAGGTAGTGTGCATAGAGCAAGCTGTCAATAACAATTCGTTCATAGTAATCCAGATAAAACCAAACCTCATTCTTTGTAAATAGCCTTTCAACGTTATGTCAAGTCAACATATAATTTTGTTGAGGAAGCAAGGTTCCCTTTTATACACAGTGCATGTTTCTAATGCTTAAAAGACTGACAGTTCTTACAGCCTCTACAAGGAAATTTACTGTTGTAGTAGGGTAAAACTATGAGTCAAGGATGGCTTCAATGAAATGTTTCATTTTCACAAATTGATATTGTTTGCTTTCTACTCACATCTATCAGCAGGATACTTTGAGTGACAGCTGTAGTCTAATGTGACTGACATCCCTATAAAAAGTGAAATCTGGACACAGAGAAATTTTTTTCCTCCTTTTAAACCATGTCTTACTGGATAATTCTTTTGTGAGAGCTGTTTCTACTAGCTTTCTCTCTCATTAAAGAGGAGACACGTGGTGCATTCCCCTTTGACCTTTCTTTTCAAGGGCAAGTTAATGTAGCACAGACTTATTGAGTCCCTACTGTAGACCAGTCACTATTATCCTATTTGACATGTTGTCACATAAGTCAGCTTTCTCACCTACAACCAGATTATTAGTTCCAGAAAAAAATTGTCCACAAAGCACACCATAGAGGGAAGCCAACAGGAAGGTCCACATGGATGATTACATCCAAGGCCAATGGAGCATTTAATTTGGACCAAAAGTAAATACTGGTTAAATCTCTTGACAGTTTTTAATAAGTACATATTGTACTGATTGGAACAAGATGATAAAAGAAATCAGAAAGCTACAGCAATAGGCTATCTGAGTTCAGCGGCTCAGTATCCCCATTACTAAGTAAGTCATTTCACATGGCTTGCTAAAGGAACAGTGACCCTGTGACACAGTAACTGCCATTACCTGTAGGTACCATTCACTTGTCTAGTGAATGGAATAGCTAAAATGTCTAATTTACAGACCAAACCATTGGCTAACACTGAAGATAATACATTGGGCATAAACTAGTTTTAAAATCAATGTCTTTAATTTCAATCAAAGATACTCCAGGGCAGGCCCAATGCTCAGGAGTTGATGGTCTACACAAATCATACTCTATGTTGTTCTTGCTTCTTTTAAGTGAGAGAAGAACTGTGTAGTTGTGTGGATAAAGAATACACAGAAGTCTGAGAGAAGTTGAAAGGATATGATTAAAATATACAGTGTAAAATTTTCAAAGAATTTAATTTTAAAACAAAATAAGTCTAAGATATTTTACATGCTCATTATATCGTTACAAAAGCTTAATATTTGATTAGTTGTTTACTTATGAAATGACTTTTAGATATGAGGTTAGACACACTTAAGTCATCTCATTCTCAGATTTCTGTCTCCAGTTTTCAAATTCTAATCTTCCAAAGATCTCCCAAAGATATAAAAAGCAGTCAATCCTTTTTGTTACATTTAGGATAACCTCTTAATTTTTTTGTAAATGTCGATTCAAGATGATAAATTTTATACTGTAACAGTGTTTCATAATCTAAATTATGATTAAGTAAAGTATTGTGGAGAATTGTCTTATTATATAATGAAAAACTTGATTATTGTTGATATTAAATAAGACATGTATTTAAGTTACATAGAAATTACCATATTTCTTCTTTTTAAGAGTTACTTGATTATGGTCAAGTAAATAACTGGAAACCTAGGTTACCACCACAAAGATTGAAAGCTCCCATTGTTTTTTCTTTTCAGTTGTCTCAGCAGGGTTAGTCTGGTAGTGAGTGCTAAGCAGTAGGGGAGTTAAGACCCACATACCTTTGCAGAGCTTTGGGTTGTCTGTGTTGGAAACATTCAGAAAGAAAGATCTGTTTCTATGGAAACAGGCACAGCTACTATTGTTTTAGTTTGTCACTCAACACAGCAATGTTTGCCTTTGGAGGCTGGGTTGAGAATTTTGAGCAACATTTTGTTGTGGTTTCAAGAGATTGGATGGTAGTGCTGCTATGGTTACCAGGGTTTTTGTCTTAGGGGAAATTTGAAGATAAAGTACTTGCTCTAATGCCAATATAAATTGTAAATAACTAACAAAGGAGAGCAAAGAGAAGAAAGGAAACTGTAGTATCTAACTCCCTTCAAGGACAATGCTAACACAGTTTGCCGTTGTCTATGCCTTTGATTGTCATGATGGTGGAGTGTTTGAACTTGAGAGGTAAAAAGACATAGCAGCTAAAGAACTTTTAAAAAGAAATAGGAAGAAAATAAAAATCAGAACATGAATTCAAGGCTCAGTGCAGGAGTATAGGACAATACCAGAACAGGGAAGTGGGAAGGGGTGGATGGGGGGACAGGGGGAGGGAAGAGGTCTTATGGGATTTTCAGGAAGTGGGGAGCCAGGAAAGGGGAAATCATGTGAAATGTAAATAAAAATATATCGAATAAAAAAAAGAAAAAAATCAGAACATATTTAAGCAAAATAAACCTGGCACAGAAAGGAAAACTGCATAGTTTGAATGATGCCTAGAATCTAGAAGAGTTGTCATATGCACATTGAAAGCAGAATAGGACTGGACACAGACTCAGGCAAGGAGAGGAAGAAAGGCAGCAAAGGATAATCAGAGGGCATCAAGTGTCACTTCTGGTGTGGGTCTCTAGTGAGATGACTGCAGATGGTGACACCTGATTGTGCATTTCACAAAAGTAGGCTTTTGGATATTTTGTTATCAGGAAATAAATATTTTTAGAGATACACATTTAACCTGGTTTAACTATCATATAATATGGTCACATATCAATAGGCATATGATGTTTTTGTAATTTTAATATACCAGTGAAAATAAGCAGAAATCTACATAAAATAAAATTAATAAGAAAAGAAAATACTTTAAAGGCAGGTATAAAGTATTATTCACATATTCAATGTTTTCCTCTGTCAGTCTACATGTGTGGATCACTGGATGTGAGGTTCTCTTATGGAACTGAACATGTTGCCCTCAGAATGAATATATAAAGGCATACCAACAAACAGGGCAGCCTTCCAAGGTGGTGTTTTTACTGTGATACCATGAGGTAGGAACTCTTGAATGGGTCTAGTATTTTCACAGAAGAGTGAGGACCCTTTGACACCTTCTCTCAAGTGAGAGTATAGCATGTAGTAAAATAAATTTGGTTCGACCAGAATTCTTCCCTTCATTTTGTATGAGGACACACATCAAAGCCATCATTTTGGAAGGAGACAGCTTTGTTTACAAGCTACAAAATCTACGCACACTTTGTCCGGAATTTTCCAATCTGAAATACTGTGAGAAATAATTTTGCATTTTTGATGAATTACCAAGGCTACAGTATTCTGTTATAGCAATAAAATGAACTAAGACATTTCAACAATCAATTCTCTTTCTTACTGCAATCATAATATCTCCCAGTTTTGACAACTTCAGGTAGTAAATAAACAAAAAGAAAAAAAAAGCTAGGTAAGAAGGAAATATGTAGGCTTGATTTACTCTTTCTTTCTTTCCTCATAGCTCCAAAGTCGATGTAAAACATAAGAAAACGGTAATTAAGAATTATGTATAAAGTCATAACCAACATTTTTATCTTTTCTCTAATTTTATCTGTATAGTATCTTTCCACCACAAACCTCAAATTTGTTAAAATAAATTTGTATTCCAGAAAATTATTTTCAAACATGAGAAATTGTAATATAAATTGCAGCAAAAACAGTGTTTTCTTCCATCTTTTTATCTTTGTATTTTCCTAATATCAGATTGTACAAAATATATTACCATTATTATTTCATGGAGCGTCATTAAACATTTTGAATAGGTTGTTATTGTTAGTAGGTCCAGGAACTTAGCAGCTAGTTAACACTCTTATCTAATGTCAGATACTGAGTTTTAGTATTATGTTCTATTACAGATCATCCTTTCATTTAAACCTCCAATATATAGATTCCACTAGTTGATGTAACTTTGTACTTGGGAAGTATCAATTCAACTTCAACAGTGTGGTTTCTAAATAAGATTTACATAATGCCAATGCTATTTGACACACCAGTGTGGACAGAAGAATTTCACATGGTGGTCCTAACCCTAAATGAAGAACTGAAGGCAATGAATGGCCACTGAGAGAGAGGGAATCAGTTTTCTCTAGAGAGTAACCCCTTTGTATCTACTCTGAGGTGGTAAACCTCACATGAATATATCAACAACCATAAAGGAACTCAAAGCAATGCATGTGTGCATATGCATGCAACAAAAATAATTAAAGGAGACATGCATTTGAGAGAGAGAGAGACATGAATGGGGGAGGTCTCAGAGAAAGCTGATGAGAGAAAGCAGGGGGTAGAGATGTAAATAAAGTATTCATACATAAAATTATCAAAAAATTTAAAAGTTTGTTAATTTTTAAAGTCTTATAAATAATAAAAGCAGTCATCTTCCTGGGTGTGTTTGATGCTTTTAAAGCTTTGCATGGTTATAATGCATTTTTTTCATCATAGTTAACATTTAATGAACAAACATTGTCATATGTATAATCTAGTAACAGATTATGAATATGAATACTGTAAAATCTTATATTGGATTATTGTTTTGGATAATATAGTAATAGCAAAATATATTAATATATATTTTTATATATTTGTATGTTATCATACATATGTATTCAGTATATGCATATATGGATATATATACATATATGAATATATATGGATAATTTTTGCCTTCAAATTGGATAAATAAAGCCGTAGTTAGTAAGGCATTAAATAGCACTCAGATATCTTTAGAAAAATCCTGTGGTTTTGCTCATATGGCAGGACAGATTGTTCAACCCACTAAAATATTAAGACTACTCACTCTCTAGGCCCTTTTCAACAGTGTATGTTCTATAAAAATAACATCCTTCAACTCCAACACTCAGATTAAGCAGAGTAAGCCTACAAAAAAAATTATACTCTCTCTTTCCTTTTATCTGGACTTTTGCTTCATTGATATACATTTTTCTTTTAGTTATTTGTTTGTTTAAATCCCAAACACTGCCATCTTCCCAATCCCCCCTTCCCATATAGTCTCTCCCCAATACCCATCTCCTTCCCAGAGAGGGTACTCCCTGTCCGCACAATACTCCCTACCATGATAAATCTTGTCTCTTCAGGATTATCTGCATTCTCTCCCATGGAGGTAAGACAAGACAGTCATATTGGTCATATTGAAGAATGGTCATATTGTAGACAGGCTACAGTTTTAGGGACAGCCTACAGTTGTTGACGGTCCCACATGAACACTGAGCTACATATCTACCACATGTGTGCTGGGGCATCAGTCAAGCCCATATATGTTCTATGGTTGGCGACACAGTCTCTAAGAGCTCCCAGGGGTAATGGTTAGTTGATTGTTGAATTTCCTGTGGAGTTCCTATCTCCTTCATGACTTTCCATCCTTCCCCCAACTCTACCATAAGAATCGCTGACCTCAGGCCAATGTTTGGCTTTGGGTATCTACATCTGTCTCAGTCAGTTGTTGGGTAGAGTCTCTCAGAGGAAACTTATGCTAGGATCTTATCTGAAAGCATAGCAGAGTGTCATTAATAGTGTCAGGGATTCGCCATGGGAAGTTGGATTGGTTATTGGTTCCCATTACTCAGTCTCTGCTCTATCTTTGTCCCTGCATTTCTTTTAAACAGTGTAAATTGTGGATCAAAAGCTTAACGGGTGGATTGGACCCCCCCTCCGCTGGGGGTCCTGCCTGGTTATGGAAAGTGGCCTCTTCAGGTTCCATGTCTGCACTGTTAGGTATCTAGGCTAATGTCACCTGCATTGATTCCTGCGAGCCTCCCCATCTGGTTTGCTGGGGTTTCTTCCAACCCCCCCCCATACCCAACAACTGCAGATATTCATTCATTCTACTGGCCCTCTTGTCCTCTTTCCTGTCTCTTCCCACACCTGATTGTACTCCCCCCATTTCCCTCCCCTTCTTCTCTCACAGAAAGTTTCCTCCTTTCATCTGTCTTCCATAACTATTTTTATTACCTGTTCTAATAGAGATTCAAGCATCCTTACTTGGGCCTTCCTTCTTGTTTAACTTCTTTGGGTCTCTAGGATATAAAATGGGTATCCTGTACTTTATAGCTAATATCCACTTATCAGTGAGAACATACCATGCATGTCCTTCTGGGTTTGGGTTACCACACTCATGATATTTTCTGGTTCTATCCATTTGCCTGAGAAATTCAGCATGTCCTTGTTTTTAATACTTGAATAGTATTCCATTATGTAAATGAACTAAATTTTCTGTATCCATTCTCTGGCTGAGAGCCATCCGTGTTGTTTCCAGCTTCTGGAAATTATGAAAAAAGTTGCTATGAGCACAATGGAGCACAGGTCCTTATGGTATTGAGGAGCATCATTTGGGTATATGCCCAGGAGCAGATATTTATGTCTTCACGTCGAATTATTTCTAATTTTCTGAAAAACTACCAGATCAATTTCCAGAGTGTTTGTACAAGTTTGCAATCATACCAAAAATGGAAACATGTTCCTCTTTCTCCATATTTTTGCCAGCATCTGCTCTCCCCTGAGATTTTGGTCATATTCGTTCTCATTGGTGTAGGGTACAATCTCGGTGTTCTTCGGATTTGCATTTCCCTGAAGACTAAAGATAATGAACATTTATTTAAGTGCTTCTCGGCCCTTTGCTATTCTTCTGTTGAGAATTCTCTGTTTAGCTCTGTACCCCATCTTAAAATTGGGTTATTTGGTTTGTTAAAATCTAACTTCTTGATTTCTTTACATATTTTGGATGTAATCCCTCTGTTAGATCTGGAGTTAGCGAAGAACATTTCCCAATTTGTAGGCTGTTCTTTTGTACTATTGACAGTGTTATTTGCCTTACAGAAGCTTTTTAGTTTCAAGTAGTTCCATTTGTCAATTGCTGATCTTAGAGTCTGAGTCATTGGTGTTCTGTTTGGGAAACTGTCTCCTGTATCATTGTGTTCAAGGATACGTCCCAATTTCTCTTCCATTAGATTTTGTGTATCTGGTTTTATGGTGAGGTCCTTTATCCATTTAGACTTGAGTTTTGTGTTGGGTAATAAATATCAATCTATTTACATTCTTCTATGTACAAACATCGAGTTGGACCAGTACTATTTGTTGAAGATGCTTTCTTTTTTTTTCCATTGTATGGTTTTGGCTTCTTTGTCAAAAATCCATAGGTATCCATAGATGTGGAGTTATTTCTGGCTATTTGATTCTATACCACTGATTAAACTGTCCTTTCTCTGTACCAATACCATGTGTATTTTATGACTATTGCAGGGCAGTATAGCTTGAGGTCAGGGATGGTGATTCCTCCAGAAGTTTGTTTATTGTTTAAGATTGTTTTAGCTATCCTGGGTTTTTTGTTCTGTGTTAATGTTGAGAATAGACCTTACAAGGTCTGTAAAAAATTGTGTTGAAATTTTAATGGGAATTGCATCGAATTTGTAGATTTCTTTTGGTAAGGTGGGCATTTTTACTATGTTAATCCTACTGATTCATTAGCATTGGAGATCTTTCCATTATTTTTCAATTTCTTCAAGGACTTAAAGTCTTACACAACTTCCACCTGCACGGTTAGAGTTACTCCAAGATATTGTGTATTATTTGTGTATATTTCTTTCTCAACCTGTTTATTGTTTATATAAAGGAAGACTACTGATGCCTTTCTGTTAATTGTATCTCCAGTCACTTTGCTGAAGATATCTATCAGCTGAGGAGATCTTTTTAATATTATTCCTTTCCTCTGTACATGTAGTGTTGTGGTTGTTATGTGGCAGGCATATTTTCTGTACCGATACAATCTATTTGGTTTTCTGTAAGCTTATAGTATGTTTATAGGTATTTCATTCTTTAGGTTTGGGAAATTTTCTTCTATGATTTTGTTGAAGATATTCTCTGGCCCTTTGAACTTGGAATCGCCACTGTCTTCTATTCCTTTTATTCATTTTTCTTTTTTCTTTTTAATACTTTATGAATTATTATCAAATATAATGGTTGTATTCATAATTTAAGTAAGTAACTAATATATTCACATCATTTGTGGAATATTTATTTTCTTTTTATTGGATGTTTTCTTTATTTACATTTCATTTATTTTCAAAACAAAAATTTAATTCTTCTTTTTCCTTAAGATGACCCTTAAGTAATATATATCATTGATCTTTTTCTTTTTTATTATACATTTTCTTTATTTACATTTCAAATGTTATCCCCTTTCCTGGTTCCCCAGCCCCATAATTCCCCTATACCATACCCCTTCCCCTGCTTCTATGAGAGTGTGCCACCACCCACCCATCCACTCCCACCTCCCCACCCTCACATTCCCCTACACTGGGGCGTCAAGCCTTCACAGAACCAAGGACCTCTCCTCACATTAATGCCCAAAAAGGCCATCCTCTGCTACATATGCAGCTGGAGCCATGAGTCCCTCCATATGTACTCTTAGTTGGTGATTTAGTCCCTAGGAGCTCTGAGGTGTCTGGTGGGTTGAGAATATTGTTTTTCCTATGGGGTTATAAACCCCTTCAGCTCCTTTAGTTCTTTCTCTAACTCCTCCACTGGGGACCTCATGCTCAGTCCAAAGTTTGGCTGTGAGCATCTGCCTCTGTATTTGTCAGGCTCTGGCAGAGCTTCTCAGGAGACAGCTATATCAGGATCCTGTCAGCATGCACTTCTTAGCATCCACAATAGTGTCTGTGTTTGGTGACTGTATATGGGATGGATCCCCAGGTGGGGCAGAGTCTGGGTGGCCTTTCCTTCAGTATCTGCTCTGCACTTTGTCTCCATAGCTGCTTCAATAAGTATTTTGTTCCCCGTTGTGAGCAAAATTTCCTGAATGTTTTGATAGGAACCGTTTACTTTTGACATTTTCTCTAATTGATGTATCGGTTTCTTCTACTGAAATCTTCTACCCCATGTCTTGTATCCTGTTTGTGATCCTTTCATCTGTACTTCCTGTTCTGTCTTCTCTGTCTTCTGTGTTTCCCATCTCCACAGTTGCTGTCATTTGCATTTTCTTGATTGTTTCAATTTCCATTTTTAGGTTTTGGACAGTTGTGTCATTAAAGGCCTTTATCATCTTTATGAGATGAAATTTAAGGTCACAGTCTTGCTCTTCAAGTGTGTTAGGATACCTAGGGCTTGCTGTAGTTTGAAAGCTGGGTTCTGATGGTCTCATATTGCACTGGTTTCTGTTAATTCAGATCTTGTGTTTGTCTTTTGCCATCTGGTTTGTCTCTGGATTTGGCTGGCTTGGATGTCCTGTGTTGGAGTAGAGCTCCCAGGAGGTAGTGGAGCTGTGGTGTAGCTACCAAAGATTCTAGGTGGACATGTGACCCCGAAGGAAGACAGAGATGGGGTCCAAGGGGGCAGGGAGAATGGGGGTGGTCTCAGCTGTGTGTCCCAGGAGGTAGGCAGATCAGATTGGGAGCAGGTTTCTTGGTGTGATGTGGGGAGTTGTGTGCTGATCCACTATGGTAGGTGGAGTTGTAGAGGGGGAGCTAGAGTGCCTTCTTAAACTTATGGTTCTATTCCCATCCATCTTCTCTCATGTCTCCTCCATCCTTTGCTACAGTCTCCTCCATCCAGGGCTCTTGTCCTGATCCACAGGTAAACACTGGAAGATCTATGAGGTTCCAAGTCTCTGGGCTGAGGTTCCTGCCATTCACATAGTGATATACAAACACTCTAAAAGTAACTTTTCCCAAAGTTTTATTCACAGAGCAAATAGTAGAACATTTTTAATTGTTCAAAAATAACATTTTAACTATTTTAGTTAGAATTAAAGCAAATTAAGAGAACATTTTTAAAGTGGTAAATACATATGCAGCCAAAGTATGTTCATCATGAAATACTGAGAAAATAATTTGATTTATGGCTGTGTGTACCCAGAAAGGGAATGTGTGTGCAAAGGCTCATTGACAGATTAGAACAGCAATGTTGTGGAGAGATTGGAATGTTGCAGGTGCAGAGCCTAAACTACCTTAAATAAGTTTTAGCCCTTCCTTAGCCATTCTTTATCTATCTCTATATCAGAATTAAAGTTCTGTGTCTAGTAGATGAAAACTCTTTGGAAGCTATTACCTTCTTATCTACTACCAACTACAAACCCAAATGCTAAGAATGTTTTTTTTTATATTTTTATTTTCTATATTCTTTGTTTACATTCCAAATGATTTCCCCTTTCTTGGATCCCCCCTCCCCATATGTCCCATAAACCTTCTTCTCCCATCCCTTCTCCAATCACCTCCCTCCTTTTTCTCTGTCCTTATATTCCCTTCCAATGCTAGATCGATCCTTTCCAGGATCAGGACCTTCTCCATACTTCTCCATACTTCTTCATGGAAGTCATTTGTTATGGAATTTGTGCCTTGGGTATTCAGGGCTTCTGGGCTAATTAATATCCACTTATCAGAGATTGCATTCCATGTGTATTCTTTTGTGATTGGGTTACCTCACTTAGGATGATATTTTCCAGATCAAACCATTTGCCTAAAAGTTTTGTGAATTCATTGTTTCTAATTGCTGAGTAGTATTCCATTGTATAAATATACCACATTTTTTGAATACATTCCTCCTATGAGGGGCATCTGGGTTCTTTCCAGCTTCTGGCTATTATAAATAAGGCTGCTATGAACATAATGGAGCATGTGTCTTTATTGCATGCCAGGGAATCCTTTGGGTATATTCCCAGGAGAGGTATAGCAGGGTCCTCTGGAAGTCTCATGTCTAGTTTTCTGAGGAACCTCCAGACTGATTTCCACAGTGGTTGTAACATCTTACAGCCCCACCAGCAGTGGAGGAGTGTTCCTCTTTCTCCACATCCTCGCCAACACCTGCTGTCTCCTGAGTTTTTGACCTTAGCCATTCTGACTGGTGTAAGGTGAAATCTCAGGGTTGTTTTGATCTGCATTTCCCTAATGGCTAATGATGTTGAGTACTTCTTAAGGTGCCTCTCGGCCATCTGAATTTCTTCAGGTGAAAATTCTTTGTTAAGATCTGTACCCCATTTTTTAATAGGGTTATTTGGTTCCCTGGGGTCTAACTTCTTGAGTTCTTTGTATATATTGGATATTAGCCCTCTATCAGATGTGGGGTTGGTGAATATCCTTTCCCAATTTGATGGTTGCTGTTTTGTCCTTTTAACAGTGTCCTTTGCCTTACAGAAACTTTGTAATTTTATGAGGTCCCATTTGTCAATTCTTGATCTTAAAGCATAAGCTATTGGTTATCTCTTCAGGAACTTTTCCCCTGTGCCCATGTCCTCAAGGGTCTTCCCCAGTTTCTTTTCTATTAGTTTCAGTATGTCTGGTTTTACATGGAGGTCCTTGATCCACTTGGAGTGAAGTTTAGTACATGGAGATAAGAATGGATCAATTCACATTTTTCTGCATGCTGCCCTCCAATTGATCCAGCACCATTTGCTGAAAAGGCTATCTTTTTTCCACTGATGTTTTTGGCTCCTTTGTCAAAGATCAAGTGACCATAGATGTGTGGATTCATTTCTGGATCTTCGATTCTATTCCATTGGTCCACTTGTCTGTCACTGTGCCAATACCATGCAGTTTTTAACACTATTGCTCTGTAGTATTACTTGAAGTCAGGGATACTGATTCCCCCAGAATTTCTTTTGTTGTTGAGAACAGTTTTAGCTATCCTGGGTTTCTTGGTATTCCAGATGAATTTGAAAATTGCTTTTTCTAACTCTGTGAAGAACTGTGTTGGGATTTTGATGAGGATTGCATTGAATCTGTAGATCGCTTTTGGCAAGATGGCCATTTTAACTATATTAATCCTGCCAATCCACGAGCATGGCAGATTTTTCATTTTCTGAGGTCTTCTTCTATTTCCTTCTTCAGAGACCTGAAGTTCTTGTCATATAGATCTTTCATTTGCTTGGTTAGAGTCACACTAAGATATTTTATATTGTTTGTGGCTATTTTTAAGGGTGTCATTTCCCTAACTTCTTTCTCAGCCTGCTTTTCCTTTGAGTATAGGAAGGCATCTGATTTGCTTGAGTTGATTTTATAACCAGCCACTTTGCTGAAGTTGTTTATCAGCTGTAGGAGTTTTCGGTGGAGGTTTTTGGGTCACTTAAATAGACTATCATGTCATCTGCAAATAGTGATAATTTGACTTCTTCCTTTATAATTTGTATCCCCTTGACCTCCTTATGTTGTCTAATTGCTTTAGCTAGAACTTCAAGTAGTATATTGAAAAGATATGGAGAAAGAGAACAGCCTTGTCTAGTCCCTGATTTTAGTGGGATTGCATCAAGTTTCTCTCCATATAGTTTGATGTTGGCTACCGGTTTGCTGTATATTGCTTTAATGATGTTTAGGTATGGGCCTTGAATTCCTGTTCTTTCCAATACTTTTAGAATGAAAGGATGCTGGATTTTGTCAAATGCTTTTTTCTGCATCTAATGAGATGATCATATGGTTTTTTTCTTTAATTTTGTAGTGGATAGCATTGATGGATTTCCTTATATTGAACTATCCCTGCATCCCTGGGATGAAGCCTACTTGATCATGGTGGATGATCATTTTGATGTATTCTTGGATTCAGTTGGCAAGAATTTTATTAAGTATTTTTGCATCAATATCCATAAGAGAAATTTGCCTGAAGTTCTCTTTCTTTGTTGGATCTTTGTGTGGTTTTGGTATGAGCGTAATTGTGGCTTCATAGAACGAGTTGGGTAGAGTTCCTTCTGTTTCTATTTTGTGGAATAGTTTGAAGAATATTGGTGTTAGGTCTTCTATGAAGGTCTGATAGAACTCTGCACTGAAGCCATCTGATCCAGTCCTTTTTTTGGTTGGGAGACTTTCTATGACCCTTTTTATTTCTTCAGGTGTTATGGGACTGTTTAGTTGATCTGCTTGATCCGGATTTAGTTTTGGTGTCAGATATCTGTCTAGGAAACTGTCCATTTCCTCCAGATTCTCCAGCTGTGTTGAGTATAGGTTTTTGTAGTAGGATCTAATGATTTTTTTAATTTCCTCAGTTTCTGTTGTTATATCTCCCTTTTCATTTCTAAGTTTGTTAATCTGGATACTGTCTCTGTGCCCTTTGGTTAGTCTGGCTAAGGGTTTATCTATCTTGTTGATTTTTCTCAAAGAACCACCTCCTGGTTTTGCTGATTCTTTGTATGGTTCTCTTTGTTTCTACTTGATTCATTTTGGCCCTAAGTTTGATGATTTCCTGCCTTCTACTCCTCCTGGGTGAAATAGCTTCTTTTTGTTCCAGGGCTTTCAGGTGTGTCATTAAGCTGGAAGTGTATGCTCTCTCCATTTTGTTTTTGGAGGCAATCAGAGCTATGAGTTTTCCTCTTAGCACTGCTTTCATTGTGTCCCATAGATTTGGGTATGTTGTGTCTTCATTTTCATTGTGTTCTAAAAAGTCTTTAATTTCTTTCCTTATTTCTTCCTTGACCAAGGTATCATTGAGTAGAATATTGTTCAGTTTCCACGTGTATGTGGGTTTTCTGTTGTTTTTGTTGCTATTGAAGACCACTTTTACTCCATAGTGATCTGATAGGAGGCATGGGATTAGTTCAATCTTCTTATATTTGTTGAGGTCTGTCTTGTGACCAATTATATGGTCGATTTTGGAGAAGGTACCATGAGGTACTGAGAAAAAGGTATATTCTTTTGCTTTAGGATAGAAGGTTCTATATATATATCTGTTAAATCTAATTGGTCCAAAGCTTCAATTAGTTTCATTGTATCCCTGTTTTGTTTCTGTTTTCCTGATCGGTCCACTGAGGAAAGTGCACTATTGAAGTCACCCACAATTATTGTGTTAGGTGCAATGTGTGCATTGAGCTTTAATAAAGTTTCTTTTACGAAAGAGGGTGCCCTTGCATTTGGAGCATAGATGTTCAGGATTGAGTGTTCTTCTTATTGTATTTTTCCTTTGACCAGCAAAAAGTGTCCCTCAGAGTCTCTTTTGATGACTTTGGGTTGAAAGTCAATTTTATCTGATATTAAAATGGCTACTCCAGCTTGTTTCCTGAGACCATTTGCTTGTAAAATTGTCTTCCAGCCTTTTACTCTAAGGTAGTGTTTGTCTTTGACCCTGAGGTGTGTTTCCTGTAAGCAGCAAAATGTAGGGTCCTGTTTACGTATCCAGTCGGTTAGTCTATGTCTTTTTATTGGGGCATTGAGTCCATTGATGTTAAGAGATATTAAGGAATAGTGATTGTTACTTCCTGTCATTTTTGACATTATTTTTTAAATTTGATTGGTTAACTTCTTTCGGGTTTAATGAAAGGTTACTATCTTGCTTTTTCCAGGGTGAAGTTTCCCTCCTTGTATTGGTGTTTTCCTCCTATTATCCTTTGTAGGGCTGGGTTTGTGGATAGATATTGGGTAAACTTGGTTTTGTCATGGAATATCTTAGTTTCTCCATCTATGGTGATTGAGAGTTTTGCTGGATATAGTAGTTTTGGCTGATATTTGTGTTCTCTTAGAGTCTGCATGAGATCTGCCCAGGATCTTCTAGCCTTCATAGTCTCAGGTGAAAAGTCTCCTGTGATTCTGATAGGTCTTCCTTTATATATTACTTGGCCTTTTTCTCTTACTGCCTTTAATATTCTTTCTTTGTTTAGTACATTTGGGGTTTTGATTATTATGTGACGGGAAGTATTTCTGTTCTGGTCCAGTCTGTTTGGAGTTCTGTAGGCTTCTTGTATATTCATGGGCATCTCTCTCTTTAGGTTAGGGAAGTTTTCTTCCATAATTTTATTGAAGATATTTGCTGGCCCTTTAAGTTGTAAATCTTCACTCTCATCTATGCATATAATCCTTAGGTTTGGTCTTTTCATTGTGTCCTGGATTTCCTGGATATTTTGGGTTACAAGTTTTTTGCATTTTGCATTTTCTTTAACTGTTGAGTCCATGTTTTCTATGGTATCTTCAGCATCTGAGATTCTTTCTTCTATCTCTTGTATTCTGTTGTTGATATTTGCATCTCTGTCCCCTGATTTCTTCCCAAGGCTTTCTATCTCCAAAGTTGTCTCCCTTTGAGTTTTCGTAGTTGTTTCTACTTCTGATTTTAGATCCTGGATGGTTTTGCTTAGCTCCTTCACTTGCTTGTTTGTGCTTTCCTGTAATTCCTTAAGAGATTTTTGTGTTTCCTCTTTCATGACCTCAGCCTGTTGACCAAAGTTCTCTTGTATTTCTTTAAGTGTTTTTTGTGTTTCCTCATCATTTGCTTTTGTATTCTCCTGGATTTCTTTCAATGATTTTTGTGTTTCCCTTGCAAGGGCTTCTAACTTTTGATCCATTTTCTCCTGAATTTCTTTAAGTATGTCCTTCATGTGTTTCTGTACCAGTATCATTACCAGTGATTTTAAATCCAAATCTTGTTTTACTGGTGTGATGGGGTATTCTGGACATGCTGGTAAAGGAGAATTGTGTTCAGATGTTGCCATATTGCCTTGATTTCTGTTAGTGAAGTTCCTGCGTTTGCCCTTTGCCATCTAGTTCTCACTGGTGTTAGTTGGTCTTGTCAATGCTGGACTCACCAGTGCTAGCTTGCCCTTCCCAGGTGGTCTCTGGTGCACAGCTTACCTCCTACACTGCCAGGCTGATCTGGATCTGGAAGTGGAGAGATCTGAGGGCTCCCACCAGAGGCCTCAGGACTGGATCCTAAGTTCTGTGCCACCAGAGCAAGCTGTGCACTCCCAGTCTGCCTCCAGGTGCACACCAGGTCTTCTGCACTTCCTGGAGACCGAGTGCTGTGGTTCAGGCTGTTCAGATCCCAAAGCAGATACCTGGAGGCTCCTGCTGTGGCCTGCTGGATTCACCAGAGCACACTGACTTCTCCCAGCTGGACTCCCGGAAGTCCCTCTTGCCTCTTGCAGGACCTGGAGATGTAGCATTGCAGCCCAGGCTGATCTGGATCTGGAAGAGGAGAGATCTGAGGGCTCTTGCCAGAGGCCTCAGGACTGGAACCAAAGCTCTGTGTCACTGGTGCAAGCTGTGTGCTCCCAGACTGCCTCCGGGTGCACACCAGGTCTCCCGCACTTCCTGGAGACTGAGTGCTGTGACCCAGGCTGTTCAGATCCCAAAGCAGACACCTGGAGGCTCCTGCCGGGACCCGCTGGATTCAACAAAGCACACTGACTTCTCCCAGCTGGCTGCCCGGAAGCCCCTCTTGCCTCTTGCCTCTTGCCTCTTGCAGGACCTGGGGATGTAGAGTTGCAGCCCAGGCTGATCTGGATCCGGAAGCGGAGAGATCTGAGGGTTCCTGCCAGAGGCTGGAACCTAAGCTCAGTGCCACCGGAGCAAGCTGTCGATAAGAATGTTATTAGATAGGATCTGAGGTCTTTCAGAGAGATTCTTGAATCTTGTTGTAACCTTTTTTTTTCCTTTCCATCAATGTAACTGAAAGTTATTTAACTTATGACTTTCTTTGATCTGTTACTGTAAAACTTTATGAAGCTGTGTCTACATTGAAACATGAATTTTAGGGAAATCTAAACCTATTTTCCCAGGCCATTATAAATAAAATTTGTCTGTAGTATAATCTATTTTTCCTTGGATTGAAAGCTGTATTATTTTGCATTAAAACAGACTCATAGTTAAAAGAAATGTAGTGCATGTGTGTTCAAACAAATTCCTATCAATAACGATGTTCGTGTGTGTATGTGTGTGTGTGTGTGTTTGTGTGTTTGATATGGAGAAACAGCTAATACCAAGATTCAATGAAAATGAGAAGCAGACCTTGATTTAGTATTTTTGCATAAGTATAATTATGTATCTATAAGAAAGAATAAAAGACAATGAACATCAGAAAAAAATTGGTAATTCTCATCTGACCATTTAATTAGAATTAAAGTTACAGCTTTAAGAGTATAAGACATTTATACTTAAATTTCATTACTATTATTCCAATATTCATAATGTTTGATTTATAACATATATTATATTATATGTTATATGTTATATGTTTATATATATATATATGGAAAATTATTTTTCACAAATAAGTAGTGTTCAGGATTCAATTTATTTCTTATATTCATTCTTGCTATTGCTAAATCATTTACTTAATCATTGCTTTCAAAATGATTTCATGAGCCTATAACAGCTATGGACTCACATCACTCTAGAAGCTAAAGAATAGATGGGAGCTGAGTAAGGTGGACTCCCGAGTGACCATGGCGTGTACAATGTAAAGCTATATACTTGCAACTGGAGTACTGTGATGAAATTTTAAGGTATTTAAAAAATACTAATTAAATACTATGTTAAGGTGTACTACAAACAGACATTTTTTAAAATTAGGCTAAGTCAAAACTTCCAAAATAAAACTCTCACACAAACCTTCATGGGGTAATAGATAGATTAATATACCTATGTGCCATGTTTGCATGTATAAATTCTTCTAGCTATGTCTGTGAGAGGTTATCAAAGGTGAGTAAGCTAAAGCAAAAGACAAAATATGCTATTTGTCTCAGTATCAAACGCGTGCATCACTCAGTGCAATGAGAATAATGGAAGACAATTGTTAGGTAGAGACATTTTATCTTTTTCTGGGCTAGATTATTTTCCTCTGCCTCCAGATACAAGGGCCCCTAGTTCTTCCTTCAGTTCAAACTGAATTATACCACTACCTTCCCTGCCTCTCAGCCTGAGAGCGGAATATTGATGTAGGATACATGTCCCTCAACAATGTGTAACCCAGATTGTTTAATCTCTCTACATTCATGTACATAAAATATTTGCATGCATATATATGTGTGGAGGCATGCATATCCATGTGCAATGACATCTACACACAGATACAACACAGCAGCATGCACTACTGTCCTCCAACAATAAACCATTATTGGCGAGTTTGGCCTAAATTTAGAGTGAGCAACGTTTTAATGACCTTGGGTCCATCAAAACCTTGGGATAGGAGTTTTATTGCTGATATTCAATATTTTTATTATTATTAATTAAGTATATGTTATACATAATAAACTCTATGCTTCTTTTTTAAAGATTATATTATTTATTTATTTTTATTTTATTTTATTAAATATTTGTCTCATGTATGTAAGTACACTGTCTTCTCTTCAGACACACCAGAAGAGGGCATCAGATCCAATTACAGATGGTTGTGAGCCATCATGTGGTTGCTGGTAATTGAACTCAGGACCTCTGGAAATGTAGTCAGTGCTCTTAACCACTGAGTCATCTCTCCAGCCCCTATTGCTTCTTCTTCTTCTGTGCAATATGAATAAAATATAGTGCTTTATTTGAAGATGAGGAAGTGATTTAGAATATTGGAGTAAGTTAAGCAAAGCTGTGAAACTTTCACAAGGCAGTGGTAAGCACTCAAACCCAGTTCTTCATATTGAAACCCATTTTCCTACTATATTGTGTGATTCTGTGAAACTTAGGCTAGATGCCTAGACTAAAGCTTTATGAAATTATTTGGACTCTAGAATATGTACATGGAGCACACAATATTTTTTAGGTATCTTGAAACAATATCTGCCCAAGAGTGGTATAACTGGGTCCACAGGTAGTACTATGTCTAATTTTCTGAGGAATCAGCAAACTTATTTCCAGGGTGGTTTACCAGCTTGCAATCCCACCAACAATGGGAAAGTGTTCCTTTTTCCCCACCTCTTCTCCAGGACCTGCTGTTCACTGGGTTTTTCATCTTAGCCATTCTGACAGGTATAAGGTGGAATGTCAGTGTTGTTTTGATTTGCATTTCCCTGATAACTAATGATGCTGAATGTTTCTTTAGGTGCTATAGAGCCATTCGAGATTCCTCAGTTGAGAATTCCCTGTTTAGCTCTGTATCCCATTTTTTAATAGGGGTATTTGATTCTCTGTAGATTAACTTTTTGCGTTCTTTGTGTACATTGCATATTAGCCCTCAATCGGATGTAGGGTTAGTAAAGATCTTTCCCAATTTGTTGGTTGCCATTTTGTCCTATTGACCATGTCCTTTGCCTTACAGAAGCTTTGCAGTTTTATGAGATTCCATTTGTAGATTCTTGTTCTTAGAGCATAAGTCATTGGTGTTCTATTCAGGAACTTTCCCCCTATGACCATGTGTTCAAGATTCATCCCCACTTTCTCCTCTATAAGCTTCAATGTGTCTGATGTTATATTGTCAATTTTGGAGAAGGTCCCATGTGGTGCTGAGAAGAATTCTTTTGCTTTAGGGCGGAATGTTCTATAAATATCTGTTAGATCCATGTTGTCCATAACTTCAGTTAGTTTCACTGTATCTCTGTTTAATGTCTGATTCCATTATTTCTCATTTTTGACAGTGGGGTGTTGAAGTCTCCCACTATTATTGTGTGGGGTGCAATGTGTGCTTTGAGCTTTATTAAAGTGGATCAAGGACCTCCACATAAAACCAGACACACTGAAACTAATAGAAAAGAAACTGGGGAAGACCCTTGAGGACATGGGCACAGGGGAAATGTTCCTGAACAGAACACTAATAGCCTATGCTCTAAGATCAAGAATTGACAAATGGGACCTCATAAAATTACAAAGTTTCTGTAAGGCAAAGGACATTGTCAAAAGGACAAAACAACAACCAACAAATTTGGAAGAGATCTTCACCAACCCTATATCTTCAGAGGGCTAAGATCCAATATATATAAACAACTCAAGATGTTAGACTCCAGAGAACCAAATAACCCTATTAAAAATGGGGTACAGAACTAAACAAAGAATTTTCACCTGAAGAACTTCGAATGGCTGAGAAGCACCTTACAGGGGAAGAGAAGGGGGCTTACGGGATTTTCAGGGAGTGGGGGGCTAGAAAAGGGGAAATCATTTGAAATGTAAATAAATTATATCGAATAAAAAATAAAAAAAAAGAAATGTTCACCATCGTTAGTCATTAGGGGAATGCAAATCAAAACAACCCTGAGATTTCACCTCACACCAGTCAGAATGGCTAAGATTAAAAATTCAGGATATAGCAAGTTTTGGCAAGGATATGGAGAAAGAGGGACACTCTTCCACTGCTGGTGGGAATGCAAGTTGGTACAACCACTTTGGAGATCAGTCTGGTGGTTCCACAGAAAACTGGGCATGACACTTCTGGAGGACCCTGCTATACCACTCCTGGGCATATACCCAGAGGATTTCCCTTCATGCAATAAGGACATATGCTCTACTATGTTCATAGCAGGCTTATTTATAATAGCCAGAACCTGGAAAGAACCCAGATGTCCCTCAATGGAGGAATGGATACAGAAAATGTGGTATATTTACACAATGGAATACTACTCAGCAATTAAAAACAATGAATTCATGAAGTTTTTAGGCAAATGGTTGGAACTGGAAAATATCATCTTAAGTGAGGTAACTCATTCATAAAAGAACACACATGGAATGCAGTCACTGATAAGTGGACATTGGCCCAGAAGCTCTGAATACCCAAGACACAATTTACACATCCCCAAGAAGAACAAAGGAGAGGGCCCTGGTCCTGGAAAGGTTTGATCCAGCATTATAGGGGAGACCAGGACAGAAAAGTGGGAGGGGTTGATTGGGGAATGGGCAGAGGGAAGAGAGCTTATGGGATTTATGGGGAGGGGGAAAGTGGGAAAGGGAAAATCATTTGGAATATAAACAAGGAATATAGAAAATTTTAAAAAAAAGTTTCTTTTATGAATGTGGGTGCCCTTCACATTCGGAGCATACATGTTCAAAATTGAGAGATCATCTTGGTAGACTTTTCCTTTGACCAGTATGAAGTGTCCCTCCTTTTCTTTTTTGATAACTTTTGCTTGAAAGTCAATTTTCTCTGATAAAAAGCTACTCCATCTTGTTTCTTGGGACCATTTACTTGGAAAATTTTTTTTTATCCTTTGACTCTTAAATAGTGACTGTCTTTATCACGGAGGTGGGTTTCTTGTATGCAGCAAAACGTTGGGTCCTCTTTATGCATCCAGTCTGTTAGTTTATGTCTTTTTTATAGGGGAATTGAAACCATTGATAGTAAGAGATATTAAGGAAATGTGATTGTTCCTTATTGTTATCTTCATAGTTAAAAGTAAAATTCTGTTGTGTAGCTATTTTCTATTGGATTTGTGGAAAGATTACCTTATTAATTTTTCCATGGTGTGGTTTCCTGCCTTGTATTGGTATTTTCCACCCATTATCCTTTGAAGAGCTGAATTTATGGAAAGATATTATGTAAATTTGCTTTTGTCATGGAGTGTCTTGTTTTCTCCATCTATGGTAATTGAATGTTTTTGCTCCGTATTGTAGTCTGGACTGACATTTATGTTCTCTTAGGGTCTGTATGACATATGCCCAGGCTCTTCTGGTTTTCATAGTCTCTGGTGAGAAGTCTGGTGTAATTCTGATAGGTCTGCCTTTATTTGTTACTTGACCTTTTCCTCTCACTGCTTTTAATATTCTTTCTTTGTTTAGTGCATTTGGTGTTTTGAATATTATGTGACGGGAGGAATTTCTGCTCTGGTCCAATCTGTTTGGAGTTCTGTAAGCTTCTTGTATGTGCACAGGCATCTCTTTCTTTAAGTTAGGGAAGTTTTCATCTATAATTTTGTTGAAGATATTTACTGGGCTTTTAAGTTGTAAATCCTCGCTTTCTTCTATATGTATAATCCTTAGGTTTGGTCTTCTCATTGTGTCTTGGATTTCCTGGATGTTTTCGGTTAAAAGCTTTTAGCATTTTGCATTTTTGTTGACTATTGAATCAATGTTCTCTATGGAATCTTCAGCATCCAAGATTCTTTCTTCTATCTCTTGTATTCTGTTGTTGATGTTTGCATCTATGACTCCTGAATTCTTTCCAAGGTTTTCTATCTTCAGAGATGTCTCACTTTGCGATTTCTTTGTTGATTCTATTTCCAGTTTCAGATCCTGGATAGTTTTGTTCAGTTCCTTCACTTGTTTGTTTTTTCCTCAAATTCTTTAAGGAATTTTTGTGATTCCTCCTTAAGGGCTTCTACCTGTTGACCCATGTTCTCCTGTGTTTCTTTCAGGGATTTTTGTAATTCCTCTTTAAGGGCTTCTTCGTGTTGGTCCATGTTCTCCCATAACTCCCTATGGGATTTTTGTATTGCCTCTTTAAGAACTTCTACCTGTTGTCCCATGCTCTCCTGTATTTTTGTGTTTCCTCTTTAAAGGTTTCTACCTTTTGATCCTCTTATATTTTTTAAGGGACTTTTTGTGCTTCTACCTGGTGATCCATGTTCTCCTGTATTTCTTTAAGGGAGCTATTTATGTCCATCTTGAAGTCCTCCAGCAAAATGAGATGGGATTTTAAATCTAGCTCTTGCTTTTTTAATGTGATGGAGTATGCAGGATTTGCTGTTGTGGGAGAACTGGGTTCTGATGATGCCATGTTGCCTTGGTTTCTGTTGGTAGTGATCTTGCATTTGCCTTTGGCTATCTCCTTATCTCTGGTGTTAGTTGGTCTTGCTGTCTCTATCCTCTCTGAACTGCAGGCCTGTGTTTCTGTACTCCTGGAATTCCCTTTCTCTCCAATGCCCTTCAAACAGCTGGCTCTCCAGGAAGTGTCAGGTGATGGAATCTCCCCATGGCAGGCTTGACAAGGGTCGAATGGCCTGAAGGCTGTTATTTCTCAAATGTTTTGCTGTTGCTGGATCTTGAATGCTCTGCTGATGCTGGTTCTCAAACACCCTGCTTCTATGCCAAGTTTGAATGCCCTACTGGTGCCAGTTCTGGAATGATCTGCTCCTGCCAGTTCTCTAGAGAGTATCAGAAAGTAAAATCCTTCCTGTGTCAGAAGGGGTGCAAGACTACCACATCCAAAGGAATGGGGCAATGGCGGCAGAGGAGGGAGGGGTAGAAAGGAAGGAAGGGGAGTAGTGATCTGTAGGTTGCTAGGTAGTGAGTCCCAGAGTGGCTCTAGGCCTCTAGGGGTGCAGGTTACTGAATAACCTGCTCCTCCCAGTTCTCTAGAGAGTATCAGGAAGTAGGATCCTCCCCGGGCCAGATGTGGCACAGGTCTACCACATCGGATGGAAGGGGGCAGTGACCGTGATTTCATATCTTAATGAACCTTTACAAGTTAAGGGTGTTTGTGACAATAACACTCTAGAGAAGAAGTGTAGGAGGTTTATAATAAACACAGAAGAGGCCAATTAGAGGGACACATTTCCTGCTAAAGGCATAGGCAGCATACTCCACCCCAACTAAATATCAGGGCCAGAATTTCAGTGCTGTGTGATAAATCCTATTTCAAAGGAACACCACCGAAACAATGATACTCTAGTCAATGTCATTGTCACCAAAATACTAAACACAGTGTTTATGTATAGACAAGTATTACTTATAAAGTGATGAAGCAGCATGCATAAATTATTTACTAGATACACCCTTCACATAGTGTACTCATTTGTAAGATAAAATGCAAACATGTATAAAGCATGAATTATGTTGGCATGGGGTGATAGCTTACTCAAGAATGTACTGATCATTCAAGCATGGAGACTTGAATTTGACCCCTCAGCATCTACTTAAGGTACCAAGGTGTGGCAATGCATGCCTGTAATCCTAGTACTCTATAGCTGGATACTGGAGGATTGGTGTCCAAATAATCTAGTCAATCAACAAATTTCAATTTCACTGACTATCTCAAAAAAAAAAAGGGAAAAAAGGGAAAGTAATTGAGGATGATGCTTGACCTTGGGCTACCACAGTCCATACACATTACCATTCACAAGTACAATATGCACATATGCATACAGATATGTGAATAAATATAAATGATAGTAAGCATAGTTTATTTAATATTACTTAGTGTATAATAAAAATCAGAGGGGTGGAGAGATGCCTCATTGGTTAAGAGGATATAGTACTTCTGCAGAGGACCAGATTTAGTTCCCAAAAAACAGCAGTTCACAACCATCTGGGATTCCTGATGCATGGGATCTTCTGCCCTCTTCTGGCTTTTATGAGTAATTCATGTGTGTGGTACACAGCTAAACTTAAAGGCAAAATACCCAAACACAAAAAAATAAAACATGCTTGTAAAAACTGGAATTATAATTCAAGATGAAATTATGCATAACTTTTACAAATGTCCTTTAAACTAGCAAATAGCAATGACATAAAATATTACCATAAAGATCTGTACATGACAAGTGGACAGTTTATCCATAAAAAGGGAGAGAAAATGAGATTGAAAACCATATTTGTTGAACAAGCTGCAGCTGTGTATAACTTATATCTAATCGCTCATCTCAAACACATTATCCAGCAGGCAGAACAAAGGTAGGTAATTTGCAATGATCTACTGTGGTGATTTACAAATCACTACATAAAAATACACTTAACTCATGTTAAAGTTTTAACCCCCCAATTAAGCCCCAGAGCACTCAAATTAATGTCGATTTAACCTAAATTTCCTTTGTTGGTTTTAGAAAATGTTGTAAAGTAAATTAGTCCAAGAGAATATAAAAAACATTGGTAGGAAAGCAGAATTTATAACTAAGTTCCTCCAGAATGGTCATAAAGACCCAGTCAAGTGTGATATTCAATGGTAATAATTACAGACAAGAATTCCACCTCTTGTTTCACTGATGAGTTGTTTGCACTTAAGTCAATAACACAGTCCATGCTAAGTATTGAAATGTTCTGTTCCTATTGCTTGCATTAACCTTAAACAGCAAAGATCTGAATAAAGCATTGCGTCTTTAGTTCCAGGCAAAGAAATTTTATATCTTGTGACTATTTGTTAAATTATATATAACAATTATTTTCATAGTGTTTATATTGAATTTGGTACACTAAATAACCCAGAGATGGGTTTAAAAATATGAATGATGTGCATAGTCTATCTCATTATTTCCAAAACACATCTGACAGTTTCTAGTTTTGAGTATTTGAAGACGATCTACAACCAATCCCCTATGCGTACCAAAAAAAAAATGGCTGTCTATAAAAATCTGAGTGTGCAATATACTCTATGCTATAAGGATGTACTTTCTGTTTCTTGGATCAAAAACTCTACTTGACATGACCATAAACTCTATTTATAATAAAATGTGAGGTGGAGAAAAGTCCCTCAAAACCTAAGTGCATTTTGGGTGCTCTAGAAACTGACTGTAATTTTTTGGTTCTCTACTTTCTTCATTCACACTTGCTCTGGGTTAGAATTGCAAACCACTGTCCATTTGTTCCATGAATTTACACCATGTGACACCAATGAGGGAAAAGCATATTTCCTCTTCCTATTCATGTCATAGTAGACAAGTGACTTGCTTTACCCAGGAAGAAGTAGACAAGGTGACAGTATCTCAATATCTGGAAACACACTGCAGGGTGTTCATAATTCTGCCCTCTTTTGGATTTCATGCCCATATGCAGCATGGATGTCTGCCTAATAATGATTAGCAAAAAAAATTTATACAAATGACCCACATGCCACAGAAAAAGAAAAATACTATTAATAAGGCCCAGTATGTTTGTTAGGCAACACAAGCTGACTTTTAATATACTCAAAGAATGTTTCATCATTGCTAAAGTGATGTTATTGAAGTTAGAGCTTGCTACTCTTGAAGAATTCTGCCTCCATTACCCAGATTAAGGAGCTTATAGGCATCTGTAATTTCAGTTACAGGGGATCTGACACCTTCTTCTGGCATCTGTGGGCACCTGCATGGACATGAATATACTAACATGCTAACATGCACACACAAGCACACATACATACACACACACACACAATAGAAATAAATCTTTAATAAAAGGTTTCTGTAGCATTGCTTCTGCTATGAATGTGTAACACACCCTAACAATTGTTCTCTTCTGCGCTATAGGAGATCATTTATAAAGGAGGACCAGGGCTGATCTTTGTACAATTACAAATTATGCATGTGTCTATCTTCTGGAGTCTGGGGTGAGCCCATATAGAATACCCTATATATCATGTATAATCACCATAAGTATGTAGAGACCAGAAGATAACCTCAAGTGTTATCTTCACTAATACAATCAACTCCTTTGACAATCTCTCCACTAGCTTGAAGCTCACCAGTTTGTAGTGATGGTTAGTCACTAATGTCTATGGGTCCTGTATCTACCTCCTCAATGCTGGGATTAAAAGCACACACTACCCTGCATGCACTTTTATATGGGGTCTATAGATTCAAATAAGCTTCTCATTATTTGTAAAGCTAGCACTTTTCTGGCTGAAGTAAATCCCCAGCCAGGACTGAGTTTCTAAGAGGAATGAGTATTGCCATACACTTGCTCACTGTAGTTTGATTTCAATTAAATATTTGACCTAATGAGACTGACTATCTATGTGTTAATGGGGGCACCTGAAGGTTTTTACACAAATGTGTGCAAACTGGATATCATCATCAAACAATCATATGCATTCACTTACATAGTTTTGAGGAAACCATGATTTCCACTTCTTTGCATTATCCAGGTTGTCAATGCCTGACTCAAGTTAGATTTCTGTTGGATACAATGTAGAGCCTGATTTCAATTCAAATAATGGAGAAATAGAAAATATGTTATCTTCAAGTACAATTTCCCTTGAATATCAACACTCAGCTATAAAAGAATTTATTGCTTAAGAGAGCAATTATAAAAGCATATGCAAAATAGATACTTAAATTTTCTTTTTGTGTAATTTTCTAGTAAAAGTGAATATCATTATGACATAATTATAGTTTTTCCAAACCCCAACATAAAATTAACATTTCAAAGATATAATAGAATTATATTATTTTCCTACAAGACATAATATTTTATATATTTGTACTAAATGTGTAATTTCCCAAGCCTCTTGTGTAATTCAATGTAGAATCCTTCAATTTTAACAATAGTAAATTTTTAACGAACAAGTTTAATCATATATTTTTACCTAAATTTGACACAAAAAATTTCTGAAATTAGAGAGGAAAACGGATCTCTTCTGATGTCATGTTTAAAGTCAAATTCACAGTCTCATATGAAGTTATTGTTTCAAATTATTGAACTCAGCAATTTTTTCTTAGTGAAAATCAGACACACACATACAGAACCAAGTATGCACAGACACAAATACACACAAACACATACAACCCACACAAATACAGTCACACTCCACTCCTTCCATATATATTAACACAGAGAGACCACACATACATATGCACACACTCCATACACACACACACACACACACACACACACACACATACACACACACACACACACACACATATACACACAGGACTACTCCTGGTATAATCACTGTGATCCCATCTCAACATTTGGAAATCTGACTTCAGGAGTATCATGAGTTCCAGACTAGCCTGGGATATATTAGAATACTCTACTTAAAGAAAATTAAAACACACACATAATGCCATATATGTAAATTTTAATATTTATATTCAATGTTAATATTGTATTTCTAATTACATCTTATGACCTATGTTCTAGATATGATGCACAATTTTCTAACTACAAATGCTATACTTCTATTCTTGAAAATTACTGAACAAAATGTAAACAAGATTAGCCATGCTCCAAACTCAAGATACTTGCTGTTGTTGTTGTATGGCTCTATTCCTGTATAGAGTTTAATTTCTAGAATAATGTTATTAATATCTCTATGTTGCTTTTCTTCTCAATATATTTAAGCATTTCCCATTAAGATAAATTTTAAAATCATTCTCAATAATCTTCCATCATATTCTACCTAAGTAACAACTTGTACAATGGCATTTTGGTTCAAGTTGTTATAACAAATTTCCATAGACAGTGCCACTAGAAAGTGGCTTAAATAAAATTGTGTTGGCATACTTTTGAAGGCTAAAGTCAATATTATGGTGAAACACTGCCAGGCTCTGGCGAGGGTGCAATATTCTCACAAGACAGACAGCAAAGAGGAAGCGAGCCTTCTAGTGTCTCTTAAGAAGAGTACAAATTTTATTCATGGTACAACTGTCCCTCTGAGGCTCCACACTCTAATTTACCATCACAATGGGTTTTAGGACTTCAAACTGCATTTGAGAGAGCACAAATATTGATCCCATGGAGAATTTCCTCCATGAATGTCATCTTCTCATTATCATGTATCTCCTTCCCATGTATCTCCTTCAGAACTTGGTGCTGTTCTTAGCACAACCTTTGTTCTCCCTCTAGCCTAACAGTATTGTTTGACCATAACACCTCTGGAGTGACTCTGTGCTCTTCTGGGGATGTCATTCTATCATACTCCACACACAGCACCATCTAAGACTCTCTGAGACCTACTGGAAATTAGACTTTAATACTACATGTTTGACCTTAAGAACACATCAAATAATTCTATTATCATAGACTTGTTGCAAGAGGTAAATACACCTATGCTGAAAATTTGTTTTCCATATTAGTGGACTTGTTCTCCTACCATGACATCTACAATACTAATTTTACCTTTATACAGTCAATTTGTTGGCTTAGAATGCTTCATTAATTCATGATTATAATTACCATCACAAACTGATATTACTTATGCTTATTAGACATAGTTTTATTTTGTCTATACACTAGTTGGTAGCTTCTGCAAAGTTACAGACTTTTATACCACAGAATTAAAAACAAACCTCACAAAATGAATTGTATTAATATAGTAGTTAGAATACTATCACTCTACTCATCTTTTTCATGTTTTTATTTACCGTTTCGCCAAGTCCCTTTGAAGTAGATATTATTATCAATTCCCTTTGAAAGATAAGAAACAAAACATTCAGACTCTTAAAGATCTTTCTCATGCTGCACTATTAATAAGGATTAAGGGGTGAGTTTGAATTCAGGGCCAGTAGCTCCAATGGGATGACAGTAAGAGACTGTGGTCTGTTAAGAGGTATGCAGTAACTGAATGGGCTGAGCCAACAAAGGTAGAGAGCTCTTCCACATCAACAGGACCAAGTGAATTCATATTCCTGCACCTCTGGAAAACAAATGCATTTCCTTTGAGACTGAACATTTTTTTCTTAAAGATTTATTTATTTTATTTATATGAGTATACCATAGTTGTCTTCAGACACACCAGAAGAGGGCACCAATTCCCATGCCAGATCTTTGTGAGCCACCATGAGGTTGCTGGGAATTGAACTCAAGAAATTTGGAAGAACGGTCAATGCACTCACTCAAACAGTTAAGTTCACTTAAACACCGAGCCACCTCTACAGCCCAGAGATTGAACTATCTGAGCCAGAAAAATACAGGCAAATACATAGAAGACTGCCACTTTCATTTTCCTACCCTGCTTGTATCATGAGATGTGTAAGTCATCCTCCTTTAGCCAGTTTTCTTATTGGGCTTACTACCCCATATTCCTCTTATAATCATCATCATCGTCGTCATCATCATCATCATCGTCATCATCCTTGTCATCATCACCACCACCACCACCACCACCACCACCATCACCATCACCATCACGGAGGCATCCTCCTCTATACTAGTCATTTTCATTCAGGAAGCAAGTAGCTGTCCTGGCCAGTGTGACTACTCTATAACTTAGGCATGTTACTTTTACATTTTCAATATTATAAAACAACTCAAATGTCTGCTATTAATAATGACAATTTTAGCATTGACATCAAAATTCTGAAATTTACCAGAGCATCCCATTTTTTTCCTATCTTGTACAAGCTGGACTTTAATATCACATTGTGCTAGGAGTTGCTGGCTGGTTACATTATGAAAGGGTACAGAGGTGAATGACTGAAGCAAGTCTCTTTTACCTTGGTTCAGGTGTGCTCTAGTTCTGCTCAAATATATTATATGAGAGTGGGCAGTGGGCATCTCCTTTAATGTTCAAACCTACAGTTCATTCTCTTATGGTACACATAAACTAAAACCTCCCTGTCCTTAAAGGATACCTAGCACATGATTTCCTAATTAAGAACTTCCCTATGCCAGATGGCAAACATCAATATCAGTCCAGAAACATTTTTTTATAGAAAAAAAAAACTATGGAATTCTGGAGCATTTTGGGAGGTGAAACAACTTTCATTTATTTTACATTTTCTTACACATTGGAAGTCCTATTTTCATAATCCCTTACTCTCCTTGCAACTCCACCTGTCAACACAACAGTGCTTAGTTATGCATACCTTCTGTTAAAGATGAACATTACCATCTAGGTACTCTGCTGAGGTGATGATATCTAGACTCTATTACACACTGAATAGGTTTGTCATCCTTTTCTTAAGTCCAGCAACCATGTCACTCAGACCTTGTATTTCATCCCTCAATGTAGAGTCTTGACTTTTGGCAGGTATGAATCATTCTAGGCTCTGGCCATTCTTCCTCTTGCCTTGCTTGATTGTCCATCATTTAAACAATTTGATCATCTGTGGGTCTTAGAGCATAGCTGGGTCCCTTTCCCATAACTATTTTATAAAGTTACATTTATTTATTGTTTATTCTCTCTGTGTATCTATGTCTCTCTTACATGTGTGTGTGTGTGTGTGTGTGTGTGTGTGTGTGTGTGTGTATCTGTGTGTGTGTGCATATGCACTCATGCAAGCCATAAAGTGCTTGTATGGGGACTGGACTCAGTTCTATCAGGCTTTATGTCAAGGAATTCTTCCAGCTCAGCCATATCATTGGTTCCGTATTGATACATTTAATATTTTTGTACCATGAAGGATATTATATCTTATATCCCAATAATTATTCTTAAGTTATAAGTAAAAGTTGGTTCGATTAATTTAATATTTATGTATTTATTATCGGCAACTACATCTTTTTGAACTGTTCTGTGATCTATATTTCTCTAGTTTCTCATTGTGTTTAACACTGATTACATAAGTATAGTTGATGGCTTCTCATAAAACACTACATTTAGAGTACTTTTCAAAAACTGGATTTTCCTTATTTTTCATATAACTCTTTGACTATTTGTGTTTGATTGAAATTAATAACAAGAACTAGCTTCAGATTTATAATCATCCATTTTGTTTGTTAATTTAAAACTTTATTTTATCATCTATTTTACCAAATTCATGCATCACACCACCAGTTTCTATAATAACTTGAATAGAATGTAAAGAACATTAATTTTCAGTCACTTGTTAGTTTTTAATATAAATGTTTTTATTATTAGCCTGTGAATTTTTAAATTTACTTATGTATAAACACATATATTTATTGATATTAACTTTTAGCCACAAATATTTAATAATTTTCATCATTGCTTTTTTAATACTTCTTTAAGACCTGTGAGTTTTTAAAATGTATTTTGATCATATTCACTACCATCCCAGGATCTTTGCAGGACCACTTCTTCTTTCTTATCCACATTGTGCACATTTTTTAAAATTTTCTTTTTTTTTTTTTTGGTTATTTTACTTATTTACATTTCAAATGTTAGCCCCCTGCCCAGTTTCCACTCTCCCTTCCCCCTCCTCCATGATTCTATGAGGGTGCTCCTCTGCCCACCCACCCATGCCTGCCTCAGTTCCCTAACATTCCCCTACCCTTATCGAGCCTCCACAAGACCAGGGGTTCCCCTCCCAGTGATGCCTGATGAGGCTGTCTTCTGCCATATACCCAGCTGGAGCCATGTGTGATTTTTTTTTAACTCCACAAAACCACTTGCTCAGTGTGTTGTCTTCTGGTGTAGTGTGCTAGACTTATGAGGGGTAGACTTGTGGAGGGTTCTCACAAGGCCAAAATCCAACCTACCATGTGATCCCTCTAGACCCTTCTGGATATAAATCCCAAGGACTCCACATCCCTACTGTGGAGATGCCTGCTTATCTGTGTTCACTGATGCTCTACTAAAATAGCCAGGAGTTAGAAATGGCTTAGATGTCCATCAACTGATGAATGGATAAAGAAAAATTCCTGTACTTTCAAATTTTATTTAATTGTTTAAAAAAATGAAATTTGCAGGAAATGACTAGAGCTGGAAACAATCATTCTGAGTGATGTAATTAGGGTCCAAAAAAACAAGCATCACTTATTTTCTCTCATCTGTGGAGGTTAGCTTTCAACCTTCAGATATACAATTTTTCAAGTGGAATGCCTGTAGTGGTCAGGAAATTTTCAAAGGGACAGGGAGAGGGATTTTCAAGGAAGGGGAGATAGATTGCATGGGTATCAAAAGGAATAACAAAAATACTTTGTTCTTAGTTGACCCTTCAAATTAGTTGAGTGTCTGTGTGTTCAACATTGTAGTTATTCAACAAGTAAATATTCATCAGTCACTATGTCCAATGTTCTATGCTCATTATTGTGAATATAATGATAATCAGAAATATAGTCTTTGTTCCCAATGAATATTAGCCCAGTAAGGAAGTCAAATACATAACCACACATGTGAATACGGACTCTCAACAAGCGCAAAGGCCCAAAGGAGAGAAATCTGCAATACAAACAAATGGTTTTGCCAAGATTACAAAGGATTCTTTGAAAAGGAGCTAAAAGCATATAAATTATGAACTTTATAATTCATTAACCAATGAAAAAGTAGTGGGGTGTTTTAAGAAAGAAGGAAAATAGCATGGTGAACTCCAGGACTGAAGGCACCTATACTTTGAGGTCAAAGTAAAAGGGCAGTAAGAGCAGCTAGGTGAAACCCAGCAGGATGTGAGAACCCAGAGAGACTCACAGAAGGCAGAAGGCAGACTCATGTTTGGAGTCTTTAAGGCCCTTTGAGATAGCCTTGGAGCAAATACAATGAAAGTCCTTGAAAGTTTTCTTCTACAATTTTGTTGAAGATATTTACTGGCCCTTTAAGTTGTAAATTTTCACTATCAAAGGGTGGAGCAGAGTCTGAGGGAAAGACCATCCAAAGACTACCCACTCAGGGATCTATCCCATATACAGTTACAAAACCCAGACACTATTATCGATGCCCACAAGTACCTGCTGATCCGAGCCTGATAAAGTTGTCACCTGGGAGGCTCTGTTAGTGCATGAGAAATACAGAGGGGAGCTCTCTCAGCCAGCCATTGAACTGAGCACAGGGTTCCCAATAAAGGAGCTAGAGAAAGGACATAAGGAGCTGAAGGGGTTTGCAGCACCTCAGGAGGAACAACAATATGAGTCACCTAGTACTCCTAGAGTTCCCAGGGACAAAACCATCAACCAAAGAGTACACATGGAGTTATCCATGGCTCCAGACACATAGGCAGCAGAAGATAGTCTTTTTAGACACCAAAGGGAAGAGAGGCCCTTGGTCCTGGAAAGACATGATATCATAGTGTAGAGGAATACCAGACAGGAAAGTGGGGGAGGATTGATTGGAGAAGGGGAGATGGCTTATAGGATTTTCCGGGGGTGGGGGCAGGACAGGGGACAACATTTGAAATGTAAATAAAGAATATATCTAATTTTAAAAAAATGAAAAGAAAAGCCTTGGAAGGCTTTAAAGATGAGTTCAGACTGGCAGAGCAGTGTGATAGATACAAATTATATATGGCTATTTAAATTTAAATATAATACATTGTAAAATTTAATATTTCATTGTACTAACCATGTTATAAGAGCTGAACAGAAACCTGTGGCTGCTAACTACTTTCAGATGCAATAAATGCAAAATATCCATATCCTCATAACATTTTATTGCTAGCACAGCTCCAAGGGTGATTTCAGGACCCTAACGTGGAGATCCCCTGAGGTCCAAATAGAAATGGACCATGCCACAGGCTCAAGCTACAGTTTAAATTTATTCTTAGGCAACTTGTATGTATGTACATGCTTTAGAACAATAGTTCTAGGAGGTAAGCGGTCATTTAATGGAATCGTATTGGTAATTCACTACAGTGAGTGGGGAGACAAACATCATTAAATGGCCATACCAAGGATAATGACAGAAGAAATGCCAATATTGCTAGGTAAAACACCAATTTGGACCTTAGTTTTACGAGAACTGAGATCCCTTTTGAAACTGTGAAATACATAGAGCACCTGCTTCATATCAAATGCTTTGTACTGGAAGGGGGGAAAGGACAGCTTTACAATTCTTTCCAAACACTATTTTCAGGAGTGCCCCTGCTGCTGGGCTGTCCCCATTCATTGCCTGCATTCTCTCTCTCTAATGCCTTGCTGTTGTGAGGAGGATTGCTACACACCACACGAATAGAATTCAGGCTGTGACATACAAAGCTTAAATTTCTTTTTTTAGGGTTCCCAGCAGAACACTATAATGTGTGAAATGTTATTTGTTCCGTATTAAAAAAAAAAAAAAGTAATGAACTCAGAGCTATCCGGCAATTGTACCTCTCTTTTTCAGGATTATGGTAGCCTATTTATTTTTAACCTTACTATTATGATACAAATAGATCAACTTGTGTTTTTGCTCCTTTCAGAGATATCCTTCCATCCTCCACCCTAATTGCAGAGTTTGTTAACAGGACAAAGTATCTTGCAAAGGCCACCAAAATTTCAGACTTGTTAAAGCAAAGCATTATAACAGTACCCTAGGATAAAATCTTTCCTAAAAAGCTAGACATGTTGAGATTTCATTTTGAACGTAACAACAAAATTGTAACAAAACAATGCACAAAAACCTATAATGCATAATTGATGAAATGTTGGCAGCCACCTCCCACCCCTACCATAGGTTACCATAGTTCTGAAAAATAAAAGCTAAGACACTTTTATAAAAGAGAAAAAAGAGGGACAAGACTGAGGTGAACAGCAGTGACATAACCTCCTAAGGTCATTGCAATCGTTTTAAGGCCTTCCCATGTTTACTTTCAATAAGCACAAAGAAGCTAGAAAAGAGCTTCCCACATACCTAACAGCAGCAGCCAGAAGACCCTCTCAAGCAGTTATTGGCAAATGTGATTAAAGCATTTCTATAGCTTTTTAAATCTATTGTCTGTATTTAAACAAACACCATTACCTCTATAGATATAAACTGGGTTCTTTGGATAAAACAGATATACCCGAGGCTATTTCCTGCTTTGGTCTGAGAAAGCTTACACATCTATATTTATGCTGTACAACAAATGGCCATCTTAACACATATGAACTTAAAAAGGTAACTTCTACATATATAAAAACTGAGTTCTGGTCTATTTGTATATTGGTTTTGTGTGCCTCTGAAATGATTGTTATATACCTTAGGACAAAGTGCTTCCCTATGGGAAAAGCTTAATATTTTTCAGATTTGACTTTCTCTGTGTATTTTCAAAAATAATATTAACAAAAATCCCAACAACTCAATCAGACAAAAGAATCTGATGGTCACCTCAGATTTGGATCTTATCATATGATTAATAATAACCTTGATTACTAAGGTTAAGAAAAGGTTGAAAGAAAGAAAGAAGGATAAACAGGAAAATGGAAATTTTATTAGAGTGAATTAATTCTTTGGAAATACCTCTTAGTTGACAAAAATCTGACCTGTGAGAAGTCAAATATTAGTTCCATTTATAACCACTTGTCCAACAAGAAATAACAGAAACTCATCTTAAAATATATAAAGCATACAACAATAAAGAATGAGTTTATTGATTCTTACAGATTAAAAGTTCAAGGACAGATGCAGTTTGAGGCTAATATGCCTGTCAATCACTGCAAAGAGACAAGCTTTCAACTTCTAAACATTAGTCTAAAAATAAATTGCATTGACAGAAAGTAGGTCTTTGGCTTATATTTGGATGAATCCTAAGACCATGATGGGAGGTTCCCCTGCTTTGAACTAGAATGGAAGGTGGCCTCCATATTAATCTCCTAGAAACTCACATTGAAACCACAGGAAAATGAACAAAAATGAGTATTTGGAAAGCAGAAATGAAAGTCACTCACCTCATCAAATATAATGCAATAGTACTGAAATAGTCTAAGTTGTAGAGTAGTTTTGCTTGTCTTGCTAAAGGTACTAGATAATAACAGTAAATCAGTGAACAGTCTATACTCCAGAGGCTATGCTAAATGCTTTAACCCCATTTCCAATTTTATTGACTATAAAGATAAAAAACTCAAGGTTCAATCAAGTCATATCATTTGCTAAAAACATACTAGCTAGTAAAAGACTGAGCTGGGACACAGAGAGAATATGGAATTATCTTTCCAACAAGTACATAAAGCTAAGAGTCTCAACTATTGTATTGCTTTCTACAGGAACACACATGGGATGGATTTCCATAGAGAATAAGAAAGCCACAAAGTACATACATGAACACTGTGTTTATATCATTTCAATCCCCTTCCAGCTCCTTAGGTGTCCTTCCTACTCCATTTCAAATTCGTGACACCCTTGTAATTATTATTGTTACACACACAAACACACTCACATGTGTGCACACTCATACACACACATAAGTTGATATGTAAATAAGCCTGAATAAGCCATTTAGTGTTGCACTTTTGTACATATGTTTATGGTAGATAGTCTATTGTGGAACATATCCGTGAGAAATACTGGTTATCTCTCAGCTGACATTAAGTACCAAGGGCCCACTAATTAGGTCTTAGAGCATGTGAAATATTATCTATTTATGTTGGCATTTCAACTGGTGTTGATACTATAAAATTATTGATTAGACATTGCTTGGCACTGATTAGCACAGTCAGTTCTCTGCATTTGACCATCTAGGCACTAGGACAATATTAAATAATATTTAAAATTTGAAATTTATGTGCTGATGTCCAGTGTTCCACAGATCTTTAATTTTAAGTTACCACAATGTTATATCCCAAGACAATTCATTCTTCTGTAAGAGTTGGCAATCAGTAGCTGAGAAGCCAAATCCTGCCCTCTGCCTCTGAGAAGCCAAATCCATCCATCTGCCTCTTTGATGGATTTCAAAGGGATATAGTTAATCACACACACACACACACACACACACACACACATACACACACACACACACACATGCACAAGCACATGCATGCGCGGGCGCGTGCACACACACACACAAACATACACACATACACGCACACACACACACACACACCATTTTACTTATTTTATACTGGTTATTCTCATAGTTCTGTTAAGGCAAGAGCTTTGGCCAAAGCCTGTTTCATTATTTAAGTGATAAGATTTGTTTACAATTTCTCTTGACTTGACTTATAAAAAAAGCTTCAAGAAGTTAGTATTAGTTCTATTCTTGCTGAGATTAAAAGCCCAAGGTAACAACATAAAGGCAGGATTTATTTGGCTCATACTCATGGTGTTCAGCATACGGTTGTTTAGCCTCTCACAAGGAAGTATGTCATAGAAAGGCTTTTTACCTTAAGGTGGACAAGAAGCAGGGGAAAAAGAATGGATTGTGAGGCAGGCGAAACTCACAAAGCCTTGCCCCTATGGCCCACCACCTCCAAGCAGGGTCCAGCTCTCAGTGTCCCCAGCCTCCCAAAATAAGACCCAGAGTAGCAACACATAAGACTCTGGATACTGAATCATCAGAAAGATTGTCTACATTGTACATATTTCAGGGCTTCTTTTTGATTGTTTTTTAAACCAGAGTTGAAAAGTTAGAACAAGCACCTAGCAAGTCAAAAATCTTCACTGTGTAGCCCTTTGCAGAGAAATGTTTGCAGAGAAATGGCAACCCCTGTTCTAAGGTGATACATTTTTACAGAAGATATGACATTTTAAAAATTATAAAACTCTGAAATTATCAGTGTCTACAATGGTGTATTTATCAGAACATCTGTTCCAGAGCATTGGAGTAATGACCTACAAGCTCAGGAATGTCCTCTCCTGCTTAGTGCCTCTTATTTCCATATATTTTATGATTGTTTATGCCCCCAAACAAACAGTAAAGGCCCTGAGAACAAATTTGCATTTTCCTGAAAACTATCAACTGGGAGATGAAATAAACTTCTTTGCTCTTGAGAGAGTTTCTTTATATTATTTTATTCGATATAGTTTTTATTTACATTTCAAACGATATCTCCTTTTCTGGCTTCCCACTCCCCAAAAGTCCCATAAACCCTCTTCCCTCCCCTTGTTCCCCCATCCACCCCTTCCCACTTCCCTGTTCTGGTATTGCCCTATACTGCTAAACTGAGTCTTTCCAGAACCAGGGGCCACTCCTCCATTCTTCTTGGACATCGTTTGATGTGTGGATTATGTTTTGGGTATTCCAATTTTCTAGTCTAATATCCACTTATCAGTGAGTGCATACCATGACTGATCTTTGAGACTGGGTTACCTCACTTAGTATGATATTTTCTAGCTCCATCCATTTGTCTAAGAATTTCATGAATTCATTGTTTCTAATGGCTGAATAGTACGCCATTATATGTGTATATATACCACATTTTTTGACCTGGGTTCTTTCCAGCTTCTGGCTATTATAAATAGGGCTGCTATGAACATAGTGGAACACGTATCCTTATTACATGCTGGGGAATCCTCTGGGCATATGCCCAGGAGTGGTATTGCAGGATCTTCTGGAAGTGATGTGCCTAACCGCTGAGCCATCTCACCAGCCCCTTCTTTATATTTTTTAAATTTTAAACCCTTCCTTATTTATCTTTCAGGTGTTTTTACCAACCATGGCTTGTTTCCCTCACACTAAATTACGTACTGATCAGGCATGTTCTATTTGTAGTCATAGCAACACTTGGAGACTAAAGGACTCTGAATATTCACCACATATTCTTTGAAGAATTATCTTGGCATTTGGCATTCATGCTTCCTAATTTCACATTATTGTATTTTGTCCCATCGCTTTAAGCAGTTTGGATTTCGGGTAACCCATATTTTATAAAGAAGGAATTTGCGTTGCAATGGAGCATATTTTTTTCTGCCTCATTCTGAATTAAACTTTAGGAATAAAATTATTTTACATTGCACAGAGATGGGTTACTCTAACCTAACCTAATTGGATGAGGACAGGGATATACTGGTGCAAAATTCAATCTCTGAACTTCATAAGGAATCCTTGATCAAATTTTCAGCAGTTCCATGCTGACAAATCAAATGGAGATTTCTGATGATGTGAAGTGTCTCAGGAATATTTCAATTGTGCTATTTAAATAAATGGTTCATGTTTTATCTTATGGCACCATATTTCACTGTTAAGAAACACAAACCTTACATCTTTTTTTTTAATTTAAAAAATTCAAGACTAAAGACATAAATTTGAAAATCTTCAAAAAGTGCTAATCAACAGACAAAAAATGTATAGATGCTTTTCCTCAATTTGTATTTTCAAGGTAGAATAAGGCAGTTAGCAAGTCTAAGTACAGAACAAATGATTGACAGAAAAAAGAAAAATTGGAAAGGAAAACAAGATGGTGATATGGGTAAGAGATACCCCACTGTTTTTTTTTTTCCTTCAGCAAACTCTTTTTTTTTTTATTCGATATAATTTATTTACATTTCAAATGATTTCCCCTTTTCTGTTTTAAGTAGCGATAAAGTTCCAACATTCAAACTATTTTCTCTGACTTTTACCTCTGTCAGGTGGTAAAATGCTAAGTACATTAATATCTACTATCCAGTGTTGGACTTATTAGCAAATATCTTTAATATGACTCTATCAGAACTTCTGAACTACCATGCTGAATTATTGATTGCTTTACCATTTCTGGATCAACAGGTGGGGTCAAGAGAAGATAAATGTCTAAAGAAGTCATTGGCCATTTAGAAGTACCACAAAAAAAAAGAAGTAACTATACATGTGTGCTTGCTTCAAGATTTTTAACCTACTAAAATTCTAGTTTCCTCATTTGCAAAGTAGAATAATATCTACTATAGATGTAAATAATGAAAAATTACTATTATCATAAAATTCAGTAAGAAAATTATTCATGAAGAAACATAGTGATACAAGTATCAAATAAATAATAGCAGAGTTGTTTCCAATACACTTATTTTATTTATTTGTTTATTATATTTTCATTCATAAACAGTGGTAAGACTGAAGCTATTTTCCAAGGACAATATAATCCAATGGAGTATCTATGAACTCTGGAGTCTTTGATCTTCCCAGGTCCTATGTGGTCTGTATTTAAGTACTGGAAATTCAAAAGAAAATAATGTTTGAAATCATATAGATAGTGAATTAATCCATCTTCCTGCACAGCAATTATTCTTACTCAAGTTATTAGACAGCACAGTAAAACATAATTGAATGTCAACAATAAACTGAAACTATAGTAGTTTCTTAAGAAAAAAGACTAGATATTAATTAAGTAGGAAATTACTTATCTGTTAAATTATTACATCTTTTAGAATATGTTTATGTCCTAATTTTAAAAATTTCTATATCAGTCACACTATTTAATAGTGTAATGATAAAAATTGATATTCTTCTTTAAAAGCAGAGCTCTTCAGACCCATGGAAAGCGCAGTCTGAGAGACAACAGAGAGGGAGCATGGGTTTAGAAGCAGATAACATGGTAATATTGTGCTAGAGAATGTTAAAAGCAAGGTATGTAGTGCATATAGAAGAGCAAAGAGATCCCCTGAGATTCCAAGTTATGACTTTATTATGGGGGGGAATATAGAGAAAATAATCTATGAAGAAAAAATGGATACACATATAAAGGAACCTTACTTTTTGGTTCACAGAAATAATTGTTCACAGAGCTCCCTTACTTTCGCCTCTGCTTTCTTTTTAGCTTTACTCCAGCACAATCCCACAACATCACCTCATTTTTTCTCATTCACAATGCACTTTGTGACACTGAAAAAAAATACAAAAAGGCAGATAAATTTGTATCTGTTTTTGTATAGTAATAATGGACTCTCATGATATTTATTGTTTCTTGTCTAAGTTTCTTTTAACTGTTTCATTCATATTCTCTCCATCTTATTAAATGTTGAAGTTCCTTCCATTGCTTTATAAGAATATAGCACTTTTGTTATCATTAAGATAATGTTATTAAAATAGTTGGGTCAGCCTTCTGTTACACATTTCTCTTTTGAAATATATCTGGGAGAAAAATTACCAGGTCAGAATATTGTAGACATTCACCTTTAATCTTCGAAGTGTTTAGGCCACCAAGATTTCAAAGGAATATTATGGGAAATATTGATACTTCAGAGACTCTTTGGAATAAACTTAATCTGTGTTACATTATAAGATTGACATGAGTCTTTGATGGACATAATTGGTATGCTATAATTTGAATAGAAAATGCCTCTTACACTTTCATATGTTGAAAACTTGGTCCTCAGCTGGAGGGAGAAGATGTTCCAGAAGGTGATAAAACCTTTATAGGGTTAAACATTAACTAGTAACCCTCCCCTCCTCTCTCTTTCTCCCATACTCCCTCTCTCTCTTCTTTACTCCCTCCCTTCTCCCTCTCTGTCCCCCTCTCTCCCCTCCCTCTGTGTTTTTGCTTGTTCTTTTCCTCTACCTTCCTCATCTAACACATCTCACTACCTGAAGTTTCTCTGTCTCTTTGCAAGCACAGAAGGGATGAGTCAGTCAAACATGTACTTCAAATATCTGAAACCATGATTCAGTGTAAATATTGAACTTTTTTCCCTATGTACATCAGATCTTCTGCTGCAGTATGTAGCTTTGAGTATTGCTGTACATCATTGTGTTCCTGATGGGTCCCACACTTCCAACCACCTTCCAAGGGACTCTTTGGATCTGCGAATGAAAGACACAAACACACATTAGTTGATTTTTGAAATTTCTTGGCTAGCACAAAGGTTGGACACTCCTAAACCTAAAGGGGTAGGGAGGACTAGGAAAATTAGAAAATTTGGTTAGAGTTAAGAAAGCTACTTTAGCATCTGTTATCTAGTCTCTGTACTCTTAGATAGCTTGAGGCTTGACTGAAGTTCTGATTGAATCTGTCTGTAAGATTGGATGTGGTGTGATCATTTGGAATCAGTAGCAATTACTGAAGCTGTTCTGGAATCAAGTCTCTAGACTGCATCAGGAAGCAGGGGTCTGGAACAACAGATCAGTTCATCATCTCTAAAGATGAATATTGTCAAAGCTGTATATTGTGTAATATACAAATCTCACAACCAAAATTTTAATTCCATTAAGATATTCCTATGGGTTTTGCAGGGTGCACAGATCAGTTAAGGATGAAGTTTTGCTCATTGTTTGAGCAAATGAAAGAAAATTGTCTTTTTATGAGTTAATTTTATCAATAACCAATTGTAATAAATCTTTTTTCATGCCATATGAAAGGGTACAACAAATCTTAAGGATTCCATAATAAACAAGATTTATTGTCTCATTTTAACTGAAGTTTTGACTAGAAACAATTTTATCTCTCAGTGAGTTAGTAGGCTCTTCCCATGTCAAGGACTCCGCAGATCAAGTTACCTGTCCTATTTGATTTTCTTGAATTTTTCAAGATCTTCATGGGGTCTTGCCCTGTTATATCTGATCCAAATCATTCTGGAAGTGATCCTAAGCCCTTTTTCCTTTCCAGTAAACACAAATACAAAACCTCTCTCCCAAAATAGCATGCACGTTGTCCAGGAACCAGAAATCATTAAAGATATAGCTTGACCCCTCTCCCAGTGGAATTTCAATATAAGCACCAAACTCATAGCCACACTTATCTTGATAATTAAAGCATTTAAAGCAATCTAAACAAACATTAACCATTGAGACAGTGCTTCTTCACCATCTTCTGCTTTTTGAACTATAATTCAAGATCAAAAGCCTCAATATTTTATATATCTACTTTGTTTCCTGGGTTGTGTGCATTTTGTAATAATCTCTTAGGATGAGAAAACTGGGCACTGATTGTTCCCGATATCAGCCTTTGCTGAGGGCAGTAGGCAATTATAGCCAGAGTTTTAACCTGGGTACTGATGGTACCAATAAAAGCACCTAGGAACTGCCATTGATCACATCTACTGACTCTTAAATTTCTATTTTTCTTTCTTTCTTTCTTTCTTTCTTTCTTTCTTTCTTTCTTTCTTTCTTTCTTTCTTTGTTTCTTTTTTCTTTCTTTCTCTCTCTCTCTCTCTTTTCTCTCTCTCTTTCTTTTTCTTTCTTTCTTTCTTTCTTTCTTTCTTTCTTTCTTTCTTTCTTTCTTTCTTTCTTTCTTTCTTTCTTTCTTTCTTTCTTTCTTTCTTTCTTTCTTTCTTCCTATCTTTCTCTTTTAATAGCAGTGGCTGGAAGTCCAGGTGTGTTATGTAAGCTGAGAAATCTGCAAATTTTTCTTTTCTTTCATTTTACTAGGTATTTGCTTTGTTTCCATTTCAAATTCCCTTTACTCACTACCTCTCCGAAAACATCCTATCCCATCCCCTTCCCTTGCTTATCCGCCCCCCCTCTGAGCCTCAATTTCCTGACTTGCATTCCCCTATTCTGGGGAATCAAGTCTTCATATGACCAATGGCCTCTCCTCTCACTGATATCTGAAATGGTCACCTGCTGTTACATATGTAGCTAGAGCCATGGGTCCCTCCATGTGTACTCCTTGTTTGGTGGATTAGTCCCTGGGAGTTCTGGGGGTGGGTACTGGTTGGTACATATTTTTGTTCTTCCTGTAGCTCCTTGGGTCGTTTCTCTAGCTGCTCCATTGGGGACCTTATGCTCAGTCTATTGTTTGGCTGTGAACCGTGGGTATTTTGATCCACCTTCCAATAAGGATCAAAGTATTCACAATTTGATTTTCTCCTTGAGCATCATGTGGTCTGTGATTTGTACCTTGGCTATTCTGAGCTTTGGGGCTAATATCCACTTATCAATGAGTACACAACATTTGTCTTCTTTTGTGATAGAATTATCTCACTCAGGATGAAATTTTCTAGCTCCATCCATTTGCCTAAGAATTACATGAATTTATTGTTTTTAATAGCTGAGTAGTACTCCATTATGTAAATGCACCACAATTTTTGTATCCATTCCTCTGTTGATGGGCATCTGGGCTCTTTCTAGCTTCTGGCTATAATAAATAAGGCTGCTAAGAACATAGTGGAGCATGTGTCCTTATTACATATTGGAGCATCTTTTGGGTATATGTCCAGGATTGGTATAGCTGGATCCTCAGGTAGTGCTATGTCCAATTTTCTGAGGAGCTGCCAAACTGATTTCCAGAGTGGTTTTACCAGCTTGTGATCCTACCAGCAATGAAGGAGTGTTCCTCTTTCTCCACATCCTCTGTAGCATTTGCTGTCCCCTGAGTTTTTGATCTTAGCCATTCTGACTGGTGTGAGGTGGAATTTCAGGGTTGTTTTGATTTGCATTTCCCTGATGATTAAAGATGCTGAACATTTCTTTGGTGTTTTTCAACCATACAGTATTCCTCAGTTGTGAATTCTTTGTTTAGCTCTGCACTCCCTTTTTTAATAAGGTTATTTGTTTCTCTGGAGTCTAACTTCTTGAGTTCTTTCTATATATTGGACATTAGCCCTCTATTGGATGTAGGATTGGTAAAGATATTTTCCCAATCTATTGGTTGCCATTTTCTCCTATTGACAGTGTCCTTTGCCTTACAGAAGCTTTGAAATTTTTATGAGGTTCCATTTGTCAATTCTTGATCTTACAGCATAAGCTATTGATGTTCTATTCAGGAAAATTTCCCCCATGCCCATGTGTACTAGGATCTTCCCCACTTTCTCTTCTATTAGATTCAGTGTGTCAAGTTTTTTTTTTTTTAATTTTTTTTATTCGATATAATTTATTTACATTTCAAATGATTTCCCTTTTCTAGCCCCCCCACTCCCCGAAAGTCCCGTAAGCCCCCTTCTCTTCCCCTGTCCTCCCACCCACCCCTTCCCACTTCCCCGTTCTGGTTTTGCCGAATACTGTTTCACTGAGTCTTTCCAGAACCAGGGGCCACTCCTCCTTTCTTCTTGTACCTCATTTGATGTGTGGATTATGTTTTGGGTATTCCAGTTTTCTAGGATAATATCCACTTATTAGTGAGTGCATACCATGATTCACCTTTTGAGTCTGGGTTACCTCACTTAGTATGATATTCTCTAGCTCCATCCATTTGCCTAAGAATTTCATGAATTCATTGTTTCTAATGGCTGAATAGTACTCCATTGTGTAGATATACCACATTTTTTGCATCCACTCTTCTGTTGAGGGATACCTGGGTTCTTTCCAGCATCTGGCAATTATAAATAGGGCTGCTATGAACATAGTAGAACATGTATCCTTATTACATGGTGGGGAGTCTTCTGGGTATATGCCCAGGAGTGGTATAGCAGGATCTTCTGGAAGTGAGGTGCCCAGTTTTCGGAGGAACCGCCAGACTCTTTCCAGAGTGATTGTAACAATTTGCAACCCCACCAGCAGTGGAGGAGTGTTCCTCTTTCTCCACACCCTCTCCAACACCTGCTGTCTCCTGAATTTTTAATCTTAGCAATTCTGACTGGTGTAAGATGAAATCTTAGGGTTGTTCTGATTTGCATTTCCCTAATGACTAATGAAGTTGAGCATTTTTTAAGATGCTTCTCCGCTATCCGAAGTTCTTCAGGTGAGAATTCTTTGTTTAACTCTGAACCCCATTTTTTAAAAGGGTTGTTTGGTTTTCTGGAGTCTAACTTCTTGAGTTCTTTATATATATTGGATATTAGCCCTCTATCTGATGTAGGATTGGTGAAGATCTTTTCCCAATTTGTTAGTTGCCGATTTGTCCTCTTGATGGTGTCCTTTACCTTATAGAAACTTTGTAATTTTATGAGGTCCCATTTGTCAATTCTTGCTCTTAGAGCATACACTATTGGTGTTCTGTTCAGAAACTTTCTCCCTGTACCAATGTCCTCAAGGGTCTTCCCTAGTTTCTTTTCTATTAGCTTCAGAGTGTCTGGCTTTATGTGGAGGTCCTTGATCCATTTGGATTTGAGCTTAGTACAAGGAGACAAGGATGGATCAATTCGCATTCTTCTGCATGCTGACCTCCAGTTGAACCAGCACCATTTGTTGAAAAGGCTATCTTTTTTCCATTGGATGTTTTCAGCCTCTTTGTCGAGGATCAAGTGGCCATAGGTGTGTGGGTTCATTTCTGAATCTTCAATCCTGTTCCATTGATCCTCCTGCCTGTCACTGTACCAATACCATGCAGTTTTTAACACTATTGCTCTGTAGTATTGCTTGAGGTCAGGGATACTGATTCCCCCAGATTTTCTTTTGTTGCTGAGAATAGTTTTAGCTATCCTGGGTTTTTTGTTGTTCCAGATGAATTTGATAATTACTCTTTCTAACTCTGTGAAGAATTGAATTGGGATTTTGATGGGTATTGCATTGAATCTGTATAGTGCTTTAGGCAAAATGGCCATTTTAACTATATTGATTCTACCGATCCATGAGCATGGGAGGTTTTCCCATTTTTTGATGTCTTCTTCTATTTCCTTCTTCAGAGTCTTGAAGTTCTTGTCATACAGATCTTTCACATGTTTGGTAAGAGTCATCCCAAGATACTTTATACTGCTTGTGGCTATTGTGAAGGGGGTCATTTCCCTAATTTCTTTCTCAGCCTGCTTATCCTTTGAGTATAGGAAGGCCACTGATTTGCTTGAGTTGATTTATAACCTGCCACTTTGCTGAAGTTGTTTATCAGCTGTAGGAGCTCTCTAGTGGAGTTCTTTGGGTCACTTAGGTAGACGATCATGTTGTCTGCAAATAATGATAGTTTGACTTCTTCCTTTCCAATTTGTATCCCTTTGACCTCCTTATGTTGTCGAATTGCCCGAGCTAGTACCTCAAGTACAATATTGAAAAGATAAGGAGAAAGGGGGCAGCCTTGTCTGGTCCCTGATTTCAGTGGGATTGCTTCAAGTTTCTCTCCATTTAGTTTGATGCTGGCTACCGGTTTGCTGTATATTGCTTTTACTATGTTTAGGTATGGGCCTTGAATTCCTGTTCTCTCCAAGACTTTAAGCATGAAAGGATGCTGAATTTTGTCAAATGCTTTTTCAGCATCCAATGAAATGACCATGTGGTTTTGTTCTTTGAGTTTGTTTATGTAGTGGATTGTATTGATGGATTTCCGTATGTTGAACCAACCCTGCATTCCCGGGATAAAGCCTACTTGATCATAGTGGATGATCGTTTTGATGTGTTCTTGGATTCGGTTGGCAAGAATTTTATTGAGTATTTTTGCATCGATGTTCATAAGGGAAATTGGTCTGAAGTTCTCTTTCTTTGTTGGATCTTTGTGTGGCTTTGGTATCAGCGTAATTGTGGCTTCGTAGAAGGAATTGGGTAGTGTTCCTTCTGTTTCTATTTTGTGGAATAGTTTGAAGAGTATTGGTGTTAACTCGTCTTTGAAGGTCTGGTAGAATTCTGCACTGAAGCCATCTGGTCCTGTGCTTTTTTTGGTTGGAAGACTTTCTATTACTCCTTCTATTTCTTTAGGCATTATGGGACTGTTTAGATGGTCTAGTTGGTCCTGATTTAATTTTGGTATTTGGTATCTGTCAAGGAAATTGTCCATTTCCTCCAGATTCTCCAGTTGTGTTGAGTACAGGCTCTTGTAGTAGGATCTGATGATTTTTTGGATTTCCTCAGTTTCCATTGTTATATCTCCCTTTTCATTTCTAAGTTTGTTAATTTGGATACTTTCTCTGTGCCCTTTGGTCAGTCTGGCTAAGGGTTTATGTATCTTTTTGATTTTCTCAAAGAACCAGCTCCTGGTTTTGTTGATTTTTTTGTATGGTTCTCTTTGTTTCTACTTGATTGATTTCGGCCCTGAGTTTGATGATTTCCTGCCTTCTACTCCTCCTGGGCAAAATACCTTCTTTTTGTTCTAGGGCTTTCAGGTGTGTCATTAAGTTGGTAATGTATGCTCTCTCCATTTTCTTTTTGGAGGCACTCAGGGCTATGAGTTTTCCTCTTAGCACTGCTTTCATTGTGTCCCATAGATTTGGGTATGTTGTGTTTTCATTTTCATTGTGTTCTAAAAAGTCTTTAATTTCTTTCTTTATTTCTTCCTTGACCAAGGTATCATTGAGTAGAGTATTGTTCAGTTTCCACGTGTATGTGGGTTTTCTGTTGTTTCTGTTGCTATTGAAGACCACTTTTACTCCATAGTGATCTGATAGGAGGCATGGGATTAGTTCTATCTTCTTATATTTGTTGAGGTCTGTCTTGTGACCAATTATATGGTCGATTTTGGAGAAGGTACCATGAGGTGCTGAGAAAAAGGTATATTCTTTTGTTTTAGGATAGAATGTTCTATATATGTCTGTTAAATCTAATTGGTCCAAAGCTTCAATTTGTTTCATTGTCCCTGTTTAGTTTTTGTTTTCCTGATCGGTCCATTGAGGAAAGTGCAGTGTTGAAGTCACCCACAATTTTTGTGTTAGGTGCAATGTGTGCTTTTAGTTTTAATAAAGTTTCTTTTACAAAAGACGGTGCCCTTTCTTTTGGGGCATAGATGTTCAGGATTGACAGTTCTTCTTTTTGTATTTTTCCTTTGACCAGCAAGAAGTGTCCCTCAGGGTCTCTTTTGATGACTTTGGGTTGAAAGTCAATTTTATCTGATATTAAAATGGCTACTCCAGCTTGCTTCCTGAGACCATTTGCTTGTAAAATTGTCTTCCAGCCTTTTACTCTAAGGTAGTGTTTGTCTTTGACCCTGAGGTGTGTTTCCTGTAAGCAGCAAAATGTAGGGTCCTGTTTACGTATCCATTCAGTTAGTCTGTGTCTTTTTATGGGGGCATTAAATCCATTGATGTTAAGAGATATTAAGGAATAGTGATTGTTACTTCCTATCATTTTTGACGTTATTTTTTAAATTTGAATGCTTAACTTCTTTTGGGTTTGATGAAAGGTTACTATCTTGCTTTTTCCAGGGTGAAGTTTCCCTCCTTGTATTGGTGTTGTCCTCCTATTATCCTTTTTAGGGCTGGGTTTGTGGATAGATATTGGGTAAACTTGGTTTTGTCATGAAATATCTTAGTTTCTCCATCTATGGTGATTGAGAATTTTGCTGGATATAGTAGTTTTGGTTGGCATTTGTGTTTTCTTAGAGTCTGCATGAGATCTGCCCAGGACCTTCTAGCCTTCATAGTCTCAGGTGAAAAGTCTGCTGTGATTCTGATAGGTCTTCCTTTATATGTTACTTGGCCTTTTTCTCTTACTGTCTTTAATATTCTTTCTTTGTTTAGAACATTTGGTGTTTTGATTATTATGTGACAGGAAGTATTTCTGTTCTGGTCCAGTCTGTTTGGAGTTCTGTAGGCTTATTGTATATTCATGGGCATCTCTCTCTTTAGGTTAGGGAAGTTTTCTTCCATAATTTTATTGAAGATATTTGCTGGCCCTTTACGTTGTAAATCTTCACTCTCATCGATGCCTATAATCCTTAGGTTTGGTCTTTTCATTGTGTCCTGGATTTCCTGGATATTTTGGGTTACAAGCTTTTTGCATTTTGCATTTTCTTTAACTGTTGAGTCCATGGTTTCTATGGAATCTTCAGCATCTGAGATTCTTTCTTCTATCTCTTGTATTCTGTTGTTGATAATTGCATCTCTGTCCCCTGATTTCTTCCCAAGGCTTTCTATCTCCAAAGTTGTCTCCCTTTGAGGTTTCGTAGTTGTTTCTACTTCTGATTTTAGATCCTGGATGGTTTTGCTTAGCTCCTTCACTTGCTTGTTTGTGCTTTCCTGTAATTCTTTAAGAGATTTTTGTGTTTCCTCTTTCATGACCTCAGCCTGTTGCCCAAAGTTCTCCTGTATTTCTTTAAGTGTTTTTTGCATTTCCTCCTTGTTGGCTTTTGTATTCTCCTGGATTTCTTTCAATGATTTTTGTGTTTCCCTTGCAAGGGCTTCTAACTTTTGATCCATTTTCTCCTGAATTTCTTTAAGTATGTCCTTCATGTGTTCCTGTACCAGCATCATGACCAGTGATTTTAAATCCAGATCTTGTTTTACTGGTGTGATGGGGTATCCAGGACATGTTGGTAGAGGAGAATTGGGTTCAGATGTTGCCATATTGCCTTGATTTCTGTTAGTGACGTTCCTGCGTTTGCCTTTTGCCATCTAGTTCTCACTGGTGTTAGTTTGTCTTGTCAGTGCTGGACTCACCAGTGCAAGCTGCCCCTTCCCAGTTGGCCTCTGGTGCACAGCTTACCTCCTGCACTGCTTGTAGACAGGGTGCTGCAGCCCAGGCTGTTCAGATCCCAAGGCAGGCACCCAAAGGCTCCCGCTGGGGCCCGCTGGATTCACTGGAGCACACTGACTTCTCCCAGCTGGCCGCCTGGAAGCCCAGCTAGCCTCTTGCAGGACTTGGAGATGTGGTGCTGCCGCCCAGGCTGATCTGGATCCGGAAGCGGAGAGAGTAGAGCTGAGGGCTTCTGCCTGAGGCCTTGCCCCAGATTGTGTCTGTGGACCAGATGGAGCCCGTGTGCACCCCAGGGAGTGCAGACGGTGTATGCTGCTGTGACCTCCCCTGTGTTCTGCTCACTCCGCTGGGCAGCTGATCCGCCAACCGGGCTGGCACACACAAGGTTAGCCTGGCCGCCCAGTCCCTGAGTCCAGGCAAAACCCATGAGGCCAAGGTCCGAGCAAAGTTCCCCTAGGGCTATGACTGTTAATTGGGTCCGCCAGGTGACTAGGATGGTGGGCGTGCGCGCCCGCGCTCCCTGAAAGCGCCGGGAGAGTCTGCTGTGCTAACAACCTCCTGAGCGGGTTGACTCACAGATGGCCCACCAAGCTGCCCAGTTCTTGGGGTCAGTCCTGTGCCTTTTGGGGCCTAGACCCCCGCTTTGTTAGCCTCAGGCTATGCCTGTTACAGGTCTGCCCGCCAGAGCTCTCTGTAGTCCTGCAGGCAAAATGGCGGTGCGCGCGCAGGCCTGGGCAAAAAACCTCCTGGCTGTGTTGGCCCCCCGATGGCCCTCCGACCAGCCCAGGGCCTGGGTGCAGGCCAATGCCTGTCGGGCTCAGACCACCGCGGTGTTGGCCTCGGATTATGTTTGTGTACCTCAGTCTGTCCGATCCCTGGAGTCCGGAACCAAGATGGATGCACCTCTCCTGACTGGTGGGAGGCCGAGTTCTGAAGTGGCTTCCGTGCAGGAAAGGCGCTGCACAACTGCAGCTGCTTGCTGCCCGGCTGGTCAGCGAAGGTCAGTGGCCGTGGGCGCAGGGCCTAACTGGACCCTGTGTCGCCTTGGTTCCACTGCTGATGGCCCTTCAGCTGGACCAGCCACTGCTGTACTGCCACTGCCACCGCCGCCGCCGCCGCCGCCGCCGCCGCCGCCGCCGCCGCCGCCGCCGCTGCCGTAAGTCCCCCAGTGTGTCTAGTTTTATGTGGAGGTCCTTGATTCACTTGGACTTGAGGGAAAATAAGAATAGGGAAATAAGAATGGATCAATTTGCATCCTTCTACATGTTAACTCCCAGTTGAAGCAGCACCATTTGTCAAAAATGCTGTCTTTTTTCCACTGGATGGTTTGTGTTCCTTTGTCAAAGATCAAGTGACCATAGGTAAGAGGGTTGATTTCTGGGTTTTCAATTACATTCCATTAATCTACCTGTCTGTCACTATACCAATACCATGCAGTTTTTATCACTATTGCTCTGTAGTATAGCTTAGCTCAGAGATGGTGATTCTGCCAGAAGTTCTTTTATTGTTAAGAATACTTTTTGCTATCCTGGGTTTTTGTGAATTCAGATAAGATGGAAATTGCTCTAAGTCTATAAAGAATTAAGTTGGAATTTTGGTTGGAATTGCATTGAAACTGAAGATTGCTTTAGGCAAGATGGCCCTTTTTACTGTATTAACCATGCCAATGCATGAGCCTGGAGATCTTTCCATCTTCTGAGATCTTCAATTTCTTTTTTCAGACCCTCGAAGTTCTTGTCATACAGATCTTTCACTTGCTTGGTTAGAGTTACACCAAGGTATTTTATGTTATTTGTGACTATTGTGAAGGGTGTCATTTCCATAATTTCTTTCTCAGCCACTTTATCCTTTGAATATAGGAAGATTACTGATTTGGTTGAGTTAATTTTATATTCAGACACTTTGCAGAAGCTGTTTATCAAGTTTTGGAGTTCTCTCACGGAATTTTTGGGTCACTTAAGTATATTATCATATCATCTCCAAATAGTGATACTTTGACTTCTTCCTTTCCAATTTGAATCCCTTTGACCTCTGTTTATTGTCTAATTACTCTGGCTAAGACTTTGAGTACTATATTGAACAGGTAGGGAGCGAGTGGACAGCCTTGTCTAGTCCCCGATTTCAGTGGGATTGCTTCAAGTTTCTCCCCATTTAGTTTGATATTGGTTACTGGTTTGCTGTATATTGCTTTTGCTATGTTTAAGTATGGGCCTTGAATTCCTGATCTTTCCAAGACATTTATCATGAAGAGGTGTTAGATTTTGTCAAATGCTTTCTCCGCATCTAATGAAATGATCATCTGTTTATTTTTTCTTTGTGTTTGTTTATAATGTGGATTACATTGGTGGATTTCCATATATTGAACCATCCCTGCATCCCTCCATTTTTAGATCCTGGATGGTTTTGTTCAATTCCTTCATCTGTTTGGTTGTTATTTCCTTTAATTCTTTAAGAGCTTCTACCAATTTACCTGTGTTCTCTTGTTTTTCTTTAAGGGAGTTATTTGTGTCCTTCTTGAAGTCCTCTATCAGTATTATGAGCTGTTAGTAAAGTTCTTACATTTGCCTTTCACCACCTGATTATCTCTGGTGTTAGTTGGTCCTGCTGTCTCTGGCTGGCCTTGTCCTTCCTATTGGCTTGCAAGCCTGTCTCAGCACCCCAGGGTGACCTGCTCTCCCCTGACACAGATTGCTGTGGCTTAACCACAGCTCCTTGGTGCAGATGGAGCTCAGAAGGACCCTGTCCCATCTGCTTTGCCCCTCCTGTGTTCCCTGCACTCTTGGCTATACCTGTCTGCTCGGTAGCTGGAGAGAAAATGGTGGGCTCACCTCCAAACCCAGAAGTCAAATCACTCCCTGCAGACCAGTACTCCCCTGGCAGGATCATTACACAGACAGCTGTGGTGCTGCCAAACTCCTGGGTGCAGGTGCAGCCTGAAGAGACCCTGTTCTAGCCACTCTGCCACTCCTGTGTTCCCTGTGCTCCTGGCTGTCCCTGCCTGATTAGTTGAGGGAAATAAAATGGCCTTAACCTTCCTTAAAGCATTTTTTCATTCAATTTCCCTGAATTCTCTCTTACATCAAGCTTAGTATCTCTCTATATTTAAGAACATATAACCAATTACTATTATACACCCTTCTATCCTTAAAAACATATCAATTTTATTATCCCTATTTATGTAGTGGCTGGAGGCAGGCAGCTTTTATTGTATACTTCTCACTGTCTTCCTCCTTGCCTCCAGACAGGGAACTAGCTTTGCACGTACAGAGAACCGCTTTGCACAGCAGAGGCTCCCAGCTTCTCTGCTTAGGCTTTCTCTGACTGCTGTGTTTCTTTGTTCTAGTTTCTCAGCTTGCTTCTTACTCACTCTGCTCACTAGAAACTAATTCTTCCTCCCCAAAGCTATCATTGCATGTGTGGATTTTATCCTATAATCTCTAACTAATTTTACAAATGAGTTCTTGTCTGCCATGTTGGCTGCCATCTGTATTGGTGAGTTTTGCTACACTGCTTTATCCTCTAGGCAGGTCCCAAGCTTCCAGGCACCTTCCCAGAAGCTCTTTGGCTCCATGAATGAAACACAAGCACACACACACACTAGTTTTTTCAGAAACGCCTTGTCTAGCTCAAAGACTAGGCACTCTTAAAACTCCCCCTGCTACTCCAAGCCCAATTGGGAAAATGGCCAGTGGTCACCCACCCAAATTCTCACATGGCTGATTGGCTTTCTTTCCTGCAGCAATAACATCCTGTTCTTCTCCCCTGAGTCATGGCAATTCTCTGAATCCATTTTTTTCCAGTTCCTTGTCTGTGCAAATCTAAAGGTCCTGCCACGTCTCCCTTTGTCCAACCATTGTCCACTGGCATCTTTATTGATCAATCAAAAACCATTTGGTGAAAAGGACCTTCAGCATTTGGACACACAGATTCCCAATTAAATCAAGGCATCAGAACTAATCCCCAAAGGCAGTAACACAATATTCTACCTGAAATAGTACTATTCTTTTTACCACTCAAGTCCTGCATCCTAAGTGGGTGAATCCCTATCACACATTCATGCCTGGCTTATCTTGTTCAGTGTTGTGTTTATGAGTCACTTTTTAAAGGTCACACATTTCCCTTCCATTGTCAATCACTATTTCATTGTATGAGTAGTCCATAAATCATTTATCCCGTTAAGTGTTGGTAACATTTTATATATTTTACATATAAGACAATGACAGTGTGACTATGGTGAATATCCTCCTTACTTATTCTGTAAATGCAATTTGACTCAGATTAATACCTAAAAATGGAATTCCTATGTTCTTAAATGTATATTTAATTTTATAAGGAATGCCAAAACATTTATTTAATTTAAAAAAATATCAGGACTATTTTATTTCTTAATTTTTAAACATTTATTGAAAGAATGGTGCGAACCACAGGGAATAACTTGATGGAGTCCTTATACAATATGCATTCTGGTGACTGAGGTCAGAACATGAGTCTCATCATCATGCTCCATTACATGAACTTTTTCAGTATCAATGAACATCCTAGTTGCTACATACTTTTGAGAATACATAGGATTTCATTCCTAACCTTTCCTTCTCCCAGTTTAAATGATGTCATAATTTTAATTTGTATTTTCCTAATAATTAATGACATTGAACACTTTTTTCACATCTGATATTTATTGATTTTTCTTTGATATCATCCTGAGTATTTGTTCAAGAGGATGATCTGTTTTCAATTGATTCTTTTCCTTTTATTACTTTGTCTCACAGAAGTTCTGTATATTCTCTGTATAAATATGTGTCTAATTTGGGTAGCCACATACTTTGTTTCAAACTGTAGCTTACTCAAATTCTTAAGGTTTGTTTGTCAACTACATGTGTTCCTTTTAATATTGACAAAGCCAATATAGACAGTTTTTGTAATACTCCATGCCTTTTGTATTTTGTCTATGTAATTTGTATAGACAAATGAAAATATTAGTTCCTAAAAGTTTTATCAATTATCTTTCACATGTAGAACTAAGACTGATCTTGAACTTATTCCCTTTTATTGTGAGAGAAATATACCAAACTGATCTAGAAAAAAATTGTTCATAAAAATCGTATCTTTCCCCAGGGATTTACATTAGTACCTTACTTGAAAACTAATAGGTTATACAAGGTGGAACAATAGATAGATGATAGATAAATATCTGATCTTGTTAATCAAATTGCCTTTCCTTAGATCAATAGTTAAGTCTTAGTTTTTGTTCATTTTTTCACTGTTGTGGGTTTTTCCCTTCTTCTGAGGTTGTCATCCACTTGTCTAAAAGGGTGAGGAGAGCACAGGGGAGGGGAGCAGGGGTCCAGGGCCAAGGTTTGGACAGCAGTGAGCATGATGGACTGGCTTCCAGGAACAGTGTCAGTAAGACAGATCAACTTTATTTGGAGTGAATATGGGCTATGGAGACCTTGGGGAGTGGGTAGATATTTCAAGGTTGTGCAAGCTTAGTTAGTTGGGGTTTAGGTACTGGGAATACTTCGTTTACATGAAGAGAAATTCCAAGAACCTCGTCAGCAGGTTCTTATTGGAGAGAGAAAGTTGAACCTGTAATTTGACCAAAGACTATGTGACTATCCTCAGAGATTGGGAAGGTAAAGGTCATGGGCAAGATTATATAGGCTGAAAGCAAGGAGATAGTGTCTCTAACTCTTCCCAGTCTCAGTATGAGATTCTCTGGACACCTCTCAATCACACAAGAGCTTCCAAACAGCTCCCCTGGTCAAACATGTCCACAGATTTTTGTTTTCAAGACAGAGGTATACGTTGTTTAGCCCTTGCTGTCCTAGAACTCACTGTGTATGCCAGGCTGGCCTCAAACCCAGAGAAATCTGTTTGCCTCTGCCTCTATCTCTGTCTCTGTCTCTGCCTCTGCCTCTGCCTCTGCCTCTGCCTCTGCCTCTGCCTCTGCCTCTGCCTCTGCCTCTGCCTCTGCCTCTGCCTCTGCCTACCTCCCAAGCACTGGGGTAAAAAGCGTGCACCACCATTTACTGGCTAGTCTTATTTATTATAGTTATACAGTAATCGTTAAACTAGGATAATGTTTCTTCAAATTACTCATTTAAAATATAGACATTTTTGATATTACAATAATTGCATACAATTTAAGAACAGCACTGTGAGGCTGAAGGATAGCTTAGTGGATAAGAAACCATGCAGTATATATGTGATGATCCAAGTACAAATCCCTTCTACCTATAAAAATCCAAGTCATGGTCATAAACTCTCATAATTCAAGTATCATGTGTATATAGAGGGAATAAAGACAGTTGGAGCTCACTGGATGCCTTAACAGCAAGATAAAAGACTTCATTTCAAGGAATAATACAAAGACTAATAGAGCAGGATACCTAGTTCCCTCCCCTGGTATCTATACAAGCATTCAGTCTGAACCCACTGAACCCACAATGATGTACCCACATTACACACACACACACACACACACACACACACACACACACATCACTGAAATTTTTACAGTGATGGACTACCACTGATAGACCTCTGGATGCTTTTAAGATTTAACATTGTACTTTTGTTAATTTATTTTGTATGTGTCTATGTATTTTGGGTGCATATGTGTATGTGTACCATGTACTTTATGCAGCAGTGACAAGAGAGCATTAGATCTCCTGAATCTGTAATTGTGGAGTGTTGTGACCCAACATGTTGGTGCTGGCAACTGAATCTCTGCAAAAGCAACAAGTGCTCTCTAAGTTACCAAGGCTTCTCCCCATGCCCTTGTTTTTTAAGAAATTTTAATGACAAAATTCTATGTGTTTTCACTGTGTCTATACTATTTTGGTTTTATGAGATTCTTAAAATCAAGGTAGATTCTTCTACCTTCAAATTCAATTTATTTCTCAATCAATGACAACCATCTCAACTGTCCCTTTTATTAAATTCCTATTTATATTTCTAAGATCCCAAGTGAATATCTCCAAACACATATTCCATGCTCATTTTATACATCCTTTCTCAGTTTACAACCTTGACAAACTCCCCACTTCTATTGGGACATTTTCCTTCTAATTATCTGTATTATGAACAGTCAGTTATCTTTTCAGACCTGATGATCCAACCACTCAGCTTCTGATGTGCACACTTTCACATCAGTGAAAAGTGCCCTAACACTTTTCACAGCCAGTGCCCTAACAATGGAACCACTCCCAGTCCAGGACCTGAACCACTGCCAGTTCAATTACAATTACTTTATTTTTATATCATTCCTAATTTGTTAGTTTTCCATTTTCTGTTACATTGTCCATTTTGTCATAAACATACCAACTAAAGGCAATAGTTTACAGGTTCAGCAAGAGGGCTTATCACGTATGTACAACCTGACTGACTCCCTGGAATCCATGTCAAGTGGGAAGGGAAGAACCGTCTTCCCAAAGTTGCTCTCTGACTTTTATACAAGAGCTGTGAAAAGCATATTTGCTTTTCACACAACACATACACATATATTTTTAAAACATTAAAGTTATAAATTACAACTTGAATACATTCATGTTGAATTCCTATATGAAATATGGTTTGCTCATATTTCCTTCCTACTGTTATTGTTATTGCTGTTGCTATTGTTGTTTTGGTTGCTGGTGCTGCTGCTGTTGCTGGTGCATTGTTTAGTATAACCTACACTGAACAGAAATAAAATCTTATACAAACATTTGGAAGCTTTTACTAATTCCATTTCCTGTCAATAAAGAATATTACTGCTATGGTCAAGTTAGGGCATATCACCTTCATCAGACAGAAAGGAATATTTTGTTAAACCAAGCATCAGGCATTAGAACTGGCATGATTACAATTCTCAGTGACATTTAGGATATAAGACCTTCAGACCCCAAGAGAAAGCCTAGGGTATTAAACAAACTTATAATCAAACATCTTTCCCTCAAACACATAAAATGCCAATGTTCAGCCTTACTTTTTATGCTCTCAGTTATTTCTTTAGGAGTTTTGTTTGAAATTCCATTAAGTAAGTGAATCTAAGTGCCGAGACTTTTATCAACTGTATACTCCAATTCTTTAGATGGCATATGTCAATTTTAAACAGGTAATTATGGAATGACTTGATTATGTTAAAGTTAATTTTAACTTTAAAGTTAAATTAAAAAGAAGCCTGTAAAGTTGATTATGGTAAAGTTATTATAGAAAATTCACACATTTAAAATACAGTGTATAAAGCAAGTTGCTTTGATTATAGTGAAATGTGTATTAAAAAATATTACAACCAGCAAAGGTTAAAGGGACTGACCTGAGATTTAAACCTTCAGTCATCAGAGACACATATTATAGTCCACATGTAACAAAACTAAGTGCTTCATAAATAAAAACATCTATGTTTCCAAGGAGATGAAAAGAGAAACTAGAGTCTATGAAAACAAAAGATTTGCAAGAACAAAAATACCACCCATAGCAAATGACACAGAAATCTATAATGTTTTAAGGAAACAAAACAACCAATGAATCCTAACTCACAAGTGACCTTGATGTTTTAACTATCTGAAAACAATGTTACCAACTCTATTATAACTATCTTTTATGACAATTGGAACAAATAGAGGATGAGAACACTTTAGCCAATAGAAATATGAAAAAAGCAACACAATGAAAAATTTAAATCAGAACTGTTCTTCCCTTAATACAGAATTCAGTGGATGCACTCAGTAACAGACTATATGACAGATGAAAATGTCAGTCAACTTAAGGTTAGATCAATAGAAATTACATAGCCTAAGAACAGGAAACAAATTTCATAAAAATTGAAAAAGACTGGGGACCTTTGGAAGAGCCAAACAAAACAAAACAGACATCTAAAGAGTCAAGATATTCTTAAACTGAGATAGAGATTGGGACCACACTGTATTAGAAAAATAACTCTAAAAGTATATTAAACTTAGAGAATCTAGAAGATCACTAAATTCCAGACAAGATATGTGAAACAAGACTGGAGAGGCTATGCAGACACACAAAAATTATTTTACCAAAACATAAAGATGTCACCAAAAGAATAAACAGGTGACTTACAAAACAATAACAGTTTGAAAGACTGTTTCTTACCAAACCCCATCAGAACCAGTTGCCCTGGAATGACTCTGCATGTGTCAAAAAATGTGTCCTCACAACAACAGCAGGAAGCTTGTGACTTGGTTTGTATATCCAGTGAAGAGGAGATATGATATCATAGGGGAAGTGAGTTAAATGCATTGTCAAATCAAGGAATAACAAGACAAACTACCAGACCACCTCAACTATAAGACAGAATGTAAGATTCATTTCAGGGTGAAAATAAAGTACCCTACAAGAAAAACAAAACAAACAAAATAACCCATAATTTTAAATTATAAATGATATGACTGAGAAATATGTAACAAAAAGTATTGTTTAAAAGTAAACTGCATGCTATACCACTCCTGGGCATATACCCAGAGGATTCCCTACCATGTAATAAGGATACATGCTCTACTATGTTCATAGCAGCCCTATTTATAATTGCCAGATGCTGGAAAGAACCCAGGTATCCCCCAACAGAAGAGTGGATGCAAAAAATGTGGTATATCTACACAATGGAGTACTATTCAGCCATTAGAAACAATGAATTCATGAAATTCTTAGGCAAATGGATGGAGCTAGAGAACATCATACTAAGTGAGGTAACCCAGAATCAAAAGGTGAATCATGGTATGCACTCACTAATAAGTGGATATTAACCTAGAAACCTGGAATACCCAAAACATAATCCACACGTCAAATGAGGTACAAGAAGAAAGGAAGAGTGGCCCCTTGTTCTGGAAAGACTCAGTGAAGCAGTATTCAGCAAAACCAGAACGGGGAAGTGGGAAGGGGTGTGTGGGAGGACAGGGGAAGAGAAAGGGGCTTATGGGACTTTCGGGGAGTGGGGGGCTAGAAAAGGGGAAATCATTTGAAATGTAAATAAAAAATTATATCGAAAAAATAAATAAAAAAATAAAATAAAAAGTCAACTGCAACTAGAGTGATGTGGTGAAGAGAGCTTACTGTTCTTGCATGGTCCCATATTTCCAGGATCCACAAACCCACATCGTAGCTCACAATTGCCTTTAAGTCCTGTTCAGCTGGATCAAGCATCACCTTAGTGTCTCTTTGCACCTGCACTCATATACATACCCAGCACACACACACACACACACACATACACACACACACACACACACACACACACACCCTTGATACAGCTTAATACAAATATCAATACCCTATATTGGATTTGAGTACTCATTAGTGAGTGTTCAAAAGGTGTTTTAGTTGCAGTTTCTACATAAATTCATGCATTCACTAGTTAACATCTAGACAAGCTGTAGTTTACTCCTTTTGCCAAGGTAACACCAACATTGGCTACTCAAGGATCTTGGGTGAGACTTGATTATGAATCATCCTCTCAGAAGAACTGTTCCACTTGCAGTCTGCCCTTTTCCAGGCATACCCCGCATTCAGCTAGCTGCCTCAATTAGGACTCAAGAGCTCAGATAACTGACACTACGCTACAACATCTCTGAAAGCCACTGTAGTTTCTCAGCAACCGGCATTAGGGACATTTTTGGTTTTTTTTAACTATTTATAATACAACACATTTTGATAATATACTTTCCCCTCTTCCAACTTCTCCAATATCTTCTCCACCTATCTACCTAAGGAAAGTTACTCTCTCTCTCTCTCTCTCTCTCTCTCTCTCTCTCTCTCTCTCTCTCTCTCTCAAATAAAATTAAAACAATAACAAAACCAAATGAAACACTCCCACAATATTTCCACAAGCAAATAAGCAAAACAGAGTATTTGTTGAGTTACCATCTTTTCCTGACTACAGATGGGGCCTGACCTGGACTTCGGTTGATATACCCAACATTACTCCATTGGAGAAAATGTCCTTTCCTTTCCCAGTATACATCAATTGAAAATAGGTTTTTGGCTATTGGTAGGACTTTGTGTCTACTTCTCCCTCTCAGTGTAAGAATTTCATGTTGTTTGGACATGTTCAGGTCTTTAAGACTATTGCCACAGTGTCTATGAATTCATGTGCACATTACTCTTTTATCTTAAAGATACTGTTTCCTCAGACTCATCCACCACTTCTGGCTCTTACATTCTTTCTACTTCCTCTTCTGAATAGATATCAGTGCCTTGAGGGGAGAAGTATGCTAAAAACTTATCTTTTAGAGTTTAGAGTTCCAAAGTCTTTCACTCTCTGCTCATTGTTCAGTTGTAGGCTGTATTAATCACAACCATTGAAAGTAGAAGCTTCGCTGAGGAAGTCACTAATCTACACATACAGCAGTATATTGGAAAGTAGCCATTTTATAGGTGTGTTCCATTATAGGGAGTTTGTGGAGGAAAAACTGGGAGGGGTTAACATTTGAAATGTAAATAAATACAATAACCAATAAAAATAAAAAAATAAGAAAATTGAAAGACAAAGAAGAAAAGCAAGAAGGAGAAGGAAGAGGACGAGAAGAGGAGGACAAAGTGGAGGAGGAGACAGGGAAGAAGAAGCAAAAGAAGAAGAAACAGAAGAAGAACAACAAGAAGAAAAAAAGACACACATTCAAACACACCCACTTTTGTATGGAAAGTCAAATGATAGTGTTGAACGCTCTTTTATGTCAAGTCTCTAAGATTCATGTATGGATCTAAGTGTACTGTTTATCTGAGCAGGCAAACACAAAAACTAGTAAAACATGATTTGAAATTGAGAAAACATTCATCTATCCCAAAGAATACATAGAGAAACCAGAGTTGGAATGTAAGGAGCCAGTTATTCTCTTGAGCAAATAAACAGACAAAATCTTCCTTGAGAGTCAGTAAAAAAGTCATGCTAGGGAAAGTATTTCAAATTCTTTCCTTAGATTGGGAGAGAGAGAGAGAGAGAGAGAGAGAGAGAGAGAGAGAGAGAGAGAGAGAGAGAGAGAGAGAAGAGGAGAGGAGAGGAGAGGAGAGGAGAGGAGAGGAGAGGAGAGGAGAGGAGAGAAGAGAAGAGAAGAGAAGAGAGAGAAAATATATTCACTCATTCTAAATTTAGGATACTTGAGACTGGTTTAAGATCGAGGGTCTGCTTTATTTTATGTTTATCATTAGAAAAAATTATACAATCAAACTTAGTAATTCCTAGTTATCTCTAGATAGACTTTTGAACAAGTGCCTCATTTATATTCCATTATTATTCACATCTTATTATCACACATTATTTTAGAAGTGTGAAAATACAGAGAATCAAAAAACACTTAAGAGATTAAGGCTGTCCAAGTACTAAGAAAAATGCTGTGAATGACATCTGACCACCGTAGAAGTTCTTTCATCCTAAGAACATGAAAGATTTTTTTTCCCAGGACTCCGAACTTCCTCTTCCTGACCAATTAAATCGGGACATGGCTATGACTTTTTAACCACTTAACTAAGAAAGTGCCTAAGTGAGCTTATCTCAGGCTTTGATAATCGAATGGCAAACTGGATGTCTGGGCATGTGGCAAACAACTGCTGAGAAAGAAGTATTCTTTTATTTTGAGGACTTTTGTTTTTTGTTCTATATAACTGAACAACAAATGGATCTGCAGAAAACCCTATTGACCAAATGATATGATCCAATCTGAGATTAAATACCTCACAAATAAAAGAACAGGGACAGTGGGGACCAATGACAGAAAATCTTATTAACTAGTTGGTCCAGAATCATATTTAATTGATTCATGTGAAAATCAAGTTTGCTTGAATTTTCTCTGTGCTACATGAACTGTTAATACAATCTCAATGCACATACTTGTCCTTTATATGTTATATTTTGTGGCAATTTGGGAAACTATTTCATTATTACTTATAAGTCATCAGAACAGCAAACAAGATCAATATTATCAATACAAGTGACAAAAAGCAAACCTAGAGAAAAAAGTTCCTATGTCTGATATTGGATACAAACAGAATCCTTAATAATGTTTATTGGTTTTGCATTACATGGCATTGTTGTTAACAGTCCTGTCATCCCAGCAATCTATTTGTTAATTGCTATAATGTATTACATAAATATGGGTATACATTATAAAGAAATGTGTCACATGGCAATTTTATCACTGTGTTAACATTCTAGGGTATACTCACATTAACAATAATCATCTGACCTCTTGTGTATGTAAACTAATATACACACCTATATCTCCTAGTTCATAAAATTGTAACCTATACAGCCTATTACTGAGATCTGTGAGAATTGTCAATATAATTAGAAACATTTATGCATATAAATATGTTGACACATAAAAGAAGCACAATTAAAACTAGATTTTTTTTTTTTCTTTTTTTTTTTTTTTTTTTTATTTGATATAATTTATTTACATTTCAAATGATTTCCCCTTTTCTAGCCCCCCCCCCCCCACTCCCCGAAAGTCCCGTAAGCCCCCTTCTCTTCCCCTGTCCTCCCTCCCACCCCTTCCCAGTTCCCCGTTCTGGTTTTGCCAAATACTGTTTCACTGAGTCTTTCCAGAACCAGGGACCACTCCTGCTTTCTTCTTGTATCTCATTTGATGTGTGGATTATGTTTTGGGTATTCCAGTTTTCTAGGTTAATAACCACTTATTAGTGAGTGCATACCATGATTCACCTTTTGAGTCTGGGTTACCTCACTTAGTATGATGTTCTCTAGCTCCATCCATTTGCCTAAGAATTTCATGAATTCATTGTTTCTAATGGCTGAATAGTACTCCATTGTGTAGATATACCACATTTTTTGTATCCACTCTTCTGTTGAGGGATACCTGGGTTCTTTCCAGCATCTGGCAATTATAAATAGGGCTGCTATGAACATAGTAGAGCATGTATCCTTATTACATGGTGGGGAATCCTCTGGGTATATGCCCAGGAGTGGTATAGCAGGATCTTCTGGAAGTGAGGTGCCCAGTTTTCGGAGGAACCGCCAGACTGCTTTCCAGAGTGGTTGTACCAATTTGCAACCCCACCAGCAGTGGAGGAGTGTTCCTCTTTCTCCGCACCCTCTCCAACACCTGCTGTCTCCTGAATTTTTAATCTTAGCCATTCTGACTGGTGTAAGATGAAATCTTAGGGTTGTTTTGATTTGCATTTCCCTAATGACTAATGAAGTGGAGCATTTTTTAAGATGCTTCTCCGCCATCCGAAGTTCTTCAGGTGAGAATTCTTTGTTTAACTCTGTACCCCCATTTTTTAATAGGGTTGTTCGGTTTTCTGGAGTCTAACTTCTTGAGTTCTTTATATATATTGGATATTAGCCCTCTATCTGATGTAGGATTGGTGAAGATCTTTTCCCAATTTGTTGGTTGCCGATCTGTCCTCTTGATGGTGTCCTTTGCCTTACAGAAACTCTGTAACCTTATGAGGTCCCATTTGTCAATTCTTGCTCTTAGAGCATACGCTATTGGTGTTCTGTTCAGAAACTTTCTCCCTGTACCGATGTCCTCAAGGGTCTTCCCCAGTTTCTTTTCTATTAGCTTCAGAGTGTCTGGCTTTATGTGGAGGTCCTTGATCCATTTGGATTTGAGCTTAGTACAAGGAGACAAGGATGGATCAATTCGCATTCTTCTGCATGTTGACCTCCAGTTGAACCAGCACCATTTGTTGAAAAGGCTATCTTTTTTCCATTGGATGTTTTCAGCCTCTTTGTCGAGGATCAAGTGGCCATAGGTGTGTGGGTTCATTTCTGGATCTTCAATCCTGTTCCATTGATCCTCCTGCCTGTCACTGTACCAATACCATGCAGTTTTTAACACTATTGCTCTGTAGTATTGCTTGAGGTCAGGGATACTGATTCCCCCAGATTTTCTTTTGTTGCTGAGAATAGTTTTAGCTATCCTGGGTTTTTTGTTGTTCCAGATGAATTTGATAATTGCTCTTTCTAACTCTGTGAAGAATTGAGTTGGGATTTTGATGGGTATTGCATTGAATCTGTATAGTGCTTTAGGCAAAATGGCCATTTTAACTATATTGATTCTACCGATCCATGAGCATGGGAGGTTTTCCCATTTTTTGAGGTCTTCTTCCATTTCCTTCTTCAGAGTCTTGAAGTTCTTGCCATACAGATCTTTCGCATGTTTGGTAAGAGTCACCCCAAGATACTTTATACTGTTTGTGGCTATTGTGAAGGGGGTCATTTCCCTAATTTCTTTCTCAGCCTGTTTATCCTTTGAGTATAGGAAGGCCACTGATTTGCTTGAGTTGATTTTGTAACCTGCCACTTTGCTGAAGTTGTTTATCAGCTGTAGGAGCTCTCTAGTGGAGTTCTTTGGGTCACTTAGGTAGACGATCATGTCGTCTGCAAATAATGATAGTTTGACTTCCTCCTTTCCAATTTGTATCCCTTTGACCTCCTTATGTTGTCGAATTGCCCGAGCTAGTACCTCAAGTACAATATTGAAAAGATAAGGAGAAAGGGGGCAGCCTTGTCTGGTCCCTGATTTCAGTGGGATTGCTTCAAGTTTCTCTCCGTTTAGTTTGATGCTGGCTACCGGTTTGCTGTATATTGCTTTTACTATGTTTAGGTATGGGCCTTGAATTCCTGTTCTCTCCAAGACTTTAAGCATGAAAGGATGCTGAATTTTGTCAAATGCTTTTTCAGCATCCAATGAAATGACCATGTGGTTTTGTTCTTTGAGTTTGTTTATGTAGTGGATTGTATTGATGGATTTCCGTATATTGAACCAACCCTGCATTCCCGGGATAAAGCCTACTTGATCATGGTGGATGATCGCTTTGATGTGTTCTTGGATTCGGTTGGCAAGAATTTTGTTGAGTATTTTTGCATCGATGTTCATAAGGGAAATTGGTCTGAAGTTCTCTTTCTTTGTTGGATCTTTGTGTGGCTTTGGTATCAGCGTAATTGTGGCTTCGTAGAAGGAATTGGGTAGTGTTCCTTCTGTTTCTATTTTGTGGAATAGTTTGAAGAGTATTGGTGTTAACTCTTCTTTGAAGGTCTGGTAGAATTCTGCACTGAAACCATCTGGTCCTGTGCTTTTTTTGGTTGGAAGACTTTCTATGACTCCTTCTATTTCTTTAGGCTTTATGGGACTGTTTAGATGGTCTAGTTGGTCCTGATTTAATTTTGGTATTTGGTATCTGTCAAGGAAATTGTCCATTTCCTCCAGATTCTCCAGTTGTGTTGAGTACAGGCTCTTGTAGTAGGATCTGATGATTTTTTGGATTTCCTCAGTTTCCGTTGTTATGTCTCCCTTTTCATTTCTAAGTTTGTTAATTTGGATACTTTCTCTGTGCCCTTTGGTCAGTCTGGCTAAGGGTTTATCTATCTTGTTGATTTTCTCAAAGAACCAGCTCCTAGTTTTGTTGATTTTTTGTATGGTTCTCTTTGTTTCTACTTGATTGATTTCGGCCCTGAGTTTGATGATTTCCTGCCTTCTACTCCTCCTGGGTGAAATAGCTTCTTTTTGTTCTAGGGCTTTCAGGTGTGTCATTAAGTTGGTAATGTATGCTCTCTCCATTTTCTTTTTGGAGGCACTCAGGGCTATGAGTTTTCCTCTTAGCACTGCTTTCATTGTGTCCCATAGATTTGGGTATGTTGTGTTTTCATTTTCATTGTGTTCTAAAAAGTCTTTAATTTCTTTCTTTATTTCTTCCTTGACCAAGGTGTCATTGAGTAGAATATTGTTCAATTTCCACGTGTATGTGGGTTTTCTGTTGTTTCTGTTGCTATTGAAGACCACTTTTATTCCATAGTGATCAGATAGGAGGCATGGGATTAGTTCTATCTTTTTATATTTGTTGAGGTCTGTCTTGTGACCAATTATATGGTCGATTTTGGAGAAGGTACCATGAGGTGCTGAAAAAAAGGTATATTCTTTTGTTTTAGGATAGAATGTTCTATATATATCAGTTAAGTCTAATTGGTCCAAAGCTTCAATTAGTTTCATTGTGTCCTTGTTTAGTTTCTGTTTTCCTGATCGGTCCATTGAAGAAAGTGCAGTGTTGAAGTCACCCACAATTATTGTGTTAGGTGTAATGTGTGCTTTGAGTTTTAATAGAGTTTCTTTTATGAAAGAGGGTGCCCTTGCATTTGGAGCATAGATGTTCAGGATTGAGAGTTCTTCTTGTTGTATTTTTCCTTTGACCAGCAAGAAGTGTCCCTCAGAGTCTCTTTTGATGACTTTGGGTTGAAAGTCAATTTTATCTGATATTAAAATGGCTACTCCAGCTTGTTTCCTGAGACCATTTGCTTGTAAAATTGTCTTCCAGCCTTTTACTCTAAGGTAGTGTTTGTCTTTGACCCTGAGGTGTGTTTCCTGTAAGCAGCAAAATGTAGGGTCCTGTTTACGTATCCAGTCAGTTAGTCTGTGTCTTTTTATTGGGGCATTGAGTCCATTGATGTTAAGAGATATTAAGGAATAGTGATTGTTACTTCCTATCATTTTTGACGTTATTTTTTAAATTTGATTGCTTAACTTCTTTTGGGTTTGATGAAAGGTTACTATCTTGCTTTTTTCAGGGTGGAGTTTCCCTCCTTGTATTGGTGTTGTCCTCCTATTATCCTTTTTAGGGCTGGGTTTGTGGATAGATATTGGGTGAACTTGGTTTTGTCGTGAAATATCTTAGTTTCTCCATCTATGGTGATTGAGAGTTTTGCTGGATATAGTAGTTTTGGTTGGCATTTGTGTTCTCTTAGAGTCTGCATGAGATCTGCCCAGGACCTTCTAGCCTTCATAGTCTCAGGTGAAAAGTCTGCTGTGATTCTGATAGGTCTTCCTTTATATGTTACTTGGCCTTTTTCTCTTACTGCCTTTAGTATTCTTTCTTTGTTTAGAACATTTGGTGTTTTGATTATTATGTGACGGGAAGTATTTCTGTTCTGGTCCAGTCTGTTTGGAGTTCTGTAGGCTTCTTGTATATTCATGGGCATCTCTCTCTTTAGGTTAGGGAAGTTTTCTTCCATAATTTTATTGAAGATATTTGCTGGCCCTTTAAGTTGTAAATCTTCACTCTCATCTATGCCTATAATCCTTAGGTTTGGTCTTCTCATTGTGTCCTGGATTTCCTGGATATTTTGGGTTACAAGCTTTTTGCACTTTGCATTTTCTTTAACTGTTGAGTCCATGGTTTCTATGGAATCTTCAGCATCTGAGATTCTTTCTTCTATCTCTTGTATTCTGTTGTTGATATTTGCATCTCTGTCCCCTGATTTCTTCCCAAGGCTTTCTATCTCCAAAGTTGTCTCCCTTTGAGTTTTCTTAGTTGTTTCTACTTCTGATTTTAGATCCTGGATGGTTTTGCTTAGCTCCTTCCCTTGCATGTTTGTGTTTTCCTGTAATTCTTTAAGAGATTTTTGTGTTTCCTCTTTCATGAGCTCAGCCTGTTGACCAAAGTTCTCCTGTATTTCTTTAAGAGATTTTTGTGTTTCGTCTTTCATGACCTCAGCCTGTTGAGCAAAGTTCTCCTGTATTTCTTTAAGTGTTTTTTGCATTTCCTCCTTGTTGGCTTTTGTATTCTCCTGGATTTCTTTCAATGATTTTTGTGTTTCCCTTGCAAGGGCTTCTAACTTTTGATCCATTTTCTCCTCAATGGCCTTCATGTGTTCCTGTACCAGCATCATGACCAGTGATTTTAAATCCAAATCTTGTTTTACTGGTGTGATGGGGTATCCAGGACTTGCTGGTAGAGGAGAATTTGGTTCAGATGTTGCCATATTGCCTTGATTTCTGTTAGTGACGTTTCTGCGTTTGCCTTTTGCCATCTAGCTCTCACTGGTGTTACTTGGTCTTGTCAGTGCTGGACTCACCAGTGCAAGCTGCCCCTTCCCCGTTGGCCTCTGGTGCACAGCTTACACTCTGCACTGCCTATAGACAGGGTGCTGTTGTCCAGGCTGTTCAGATCCCGAAGCAGGCACCTGAAGGCTCCCGCTGGGGCCCGCAGGATTTATTGGAGCACACCGACTTCTCCCAGCTGGCCGCCCGGAAGCCCCCACTAGCCTCTTGAGGGACCTGGAGATGTGGCGGCCACCCAGGCTGATCTGAAGCGGAGAGAGTTGGGCTGGGGGCTTCTGCCTGAGGCCTTGCCCCAGATTGTGTCTGTGGACCAGGTGGAACCCGTGTGCACCCCCAGGGAGCTCCGAAGGTGAATGTTGCTGTGACCTCCCCTGTGCTCCGCTCACTCCGCTGGGCAGCCGATTTCCCCAACCGGGCTGGCGCACACTAGGTTAGCCTTGTCGCCTGGGCCCTGAGTCCAGGCAAACGCCTGGGAGGCCAAGGTCCGAGCAAAGTTCCCCTAGGGCTATGTCTGTTATTTGGGTCCGCCAGGTGACCCGGATGGCGGGCGTGCGCGTCCGCGCTCCGCGAAAGCACCGGGAGAGTCTGTTGTGCTAATAACCTCCTGGGCTGGTTGACACACAGATGGCCCACCAAGCCGCCCAGTTCTTGGGGTCAGTCCTGTGCCTTTTGGGGCCTAGACCCCCGTTTTGTTAGCCTCAGGCTACGCTTGTTAGCAGTCTCTGCCCTCCCAAGCACTCTGGCTCCTGTAGGCAAAATGGCGGCGCGTGCACCGGCCGGGGCAAAAAAAAAACTCCTGGCTGGGTTGGCGCCCCGATGGCCACTCGAACAGCCCAGGGCCTGGGTGCAGGCCAACGCCCGTCTGGCTCCGACCCCTGCGGTGTTGGGCCTAGGATTATGTTTGTGTACCTCGGTCTGACCGATCTCTGGAGCCCGGGATCAAGATGGCGGTGAGTCTCTCCTGACTGGCGGGCAGCCGAGTTCTGAAGTGGCTTCCGTGCAGCGAAAGGCTCCGCAGAACCGCAGTTGCTTGCCGCCCGGCTGGTCAGCGAAGGTCAGTGGTCGTGGGCGCAGGGCCTAACTGGACCCTGTGTCGCCTTGGTTCCACCGCTGATGGCCCTTCAGCTGGAGCAGCCACTGCTACCGCCGCCGCCGCCGCCGCCGCCGCCCTAAAACTAGATTTGATATGAAGTATTCAGCCCCTTTATCATCTTATGTGATGCTCATTGTAAGATGGTGCTGATTAGTGTGAGAAGATTATTACTGCTATATTGCACAGAATTATTCCTACCTAAAGGAAATTCAGGGACAAAGAATGTAACAGAGACTAAAGGAAAGGCCATCCAGAGACTGTCCCACCTAGGGATCTATCCCATCTATTCAAACCAAACCCAGATACTATTTCTGATGACAAGAAGCACTTGCTGACAGGAGCCTGGTATGGCTGTTCCCTGAGAGGCTCTGAAAGAGCCTGACCAATACAGATGTGCATACTCACAGCCAACCCTCAGATTGAGATGGGGACCCCAATGGAGGAGTTAGCGGAAGGAATGAAGGAGCTAAAGAGGTTTGCAACCCTGTAGGAAGAACAACAATATCAACCAACCAGTCACCCCAGAGTTCCAGGACACTAAACCACCAACCAGAGTACACATGGAGGGACCCCTAGCTCCAGGTGCATATGCAGCAGAGGATTGCCTTATCTGGCACTAGTGGGAGGAGATGTCTTGGTTCTGTGCCTAGATGCCCCAGCATATGGGAAAGTTAGTGTAGGTGGGTGGGGGAGCTCCCTCATAGAAGCAGGGGAAATGATGGGAAAGGGGATTTGGGGAGGCAAAAACCTGGAAGAAGGATAATATTTGAAATGTAAATAACTAAAATAACCAATAAAAATAAAGATAAAGGATTATAATTAATATTTAACTGGGAATAAAGAAACTATAGGTATAGGAAGGACTTCATCAACTCTGAAAATAAGGAAATAATGGTGCAGAATAGAGAGTGAGATGTACAGAAATAAGGGGTGGCAGTCCATGTTCTCTCATAACACAGACATATGACATATGAGCCATATGTTTAACTCTTGAGTTCCTAAATATAATTTACAATGAATTCAGATAAAAACATTAATGGAGATAGTAAAAATTATCATTCCTCTGTTGGATGCATCTATGTTGTAAGACTTCCTTTCTTGTCCTAGAGTCTATGTCTGAGCACACAGGACATATCCATGCTGAAAACTAAAGGTTTCTCTTCTGAAGTTAGAGAGTAGAATGAAGAGATAAAACATGGAGGTGAATACATAAGGATATAAAATTCCAGCCTTGCCTTCTACTATAGAAAGATACATTCTTGCCAAAAGAGTGCAAAATATGGTCATGTGACATACAAAGTCAAATGACAGACTCTGAAAGTGACATTTTCAATAGGAGCTTAAACAAAGATGGATAGTATTTTTGCACAAGGAATTGCATATACAAAGATTCTACAAAGATAAGGAGACAAAAATGTCTCCTTTGGATTAAGAGGTTATGTCTAGACAAGTCAGAATGAAAGGAGACATGACTGAAGGCGTAGCAGCTGATGCAAGCCTTCCAAAACTGAAAGATTGACCGTGAATTGCTTTTTGAAAAAAAATTCTATTCTTTACAAACACACAGTATACACAGTTTTCCCATATGAATTACCTTCTTATTTTTTTTAAAAAAATGTATAGAGTTGTTTTTCACATATATATTTATACTTTTTTCTCTTTCTGGTATCTCATCTAAAATTTTCTTTTGCCAGTGCAGGCTACTTTAAGATAATGCCTTCCTGCACTAGTCTTTCTGAGACGTATACACTGCGCATGTAGGAAATAACTTTAGCCAATCTAAAGCAGCTTCTTTTTAAGGATGAAGAAGCCAAGTTTACTTCATGATTCACACAAGGTTGCTTGGTTAAAGAGGAAGAAATAATTCATTATTTCCTATATATCACAGTTTGCTAACCAAAGCCCAATTTTGCTAATTGGCAATCCATCCATTGTTAATCCATCCATAATCTTCATTGAGTCTCCAGTCTTCCTAAACCTCTGTTAAGCAGTGGAGTCCACATCATGCTGCACACAACCATACCAACAGAGCACAGATGTGAAGCCCAGCAGATTAGATAGCTGCAAAGATTTTCACATTTTATCTCTGATACATCTATGTCTGAATGTACAAAGATATGAGCAACAACCAGTTGGAATTGACTGAATTTGACTACATGCATCCAAAACAAAATTTCCATTCTTGTATAGCAAAAACTTGTAAATTCATACATATTAGGTAAAAGTCTCAGGTCAACAGATTTTTGAAAAACAGAGACTTGCCTATAGACTTATTTTGATAGATGCATGACCACAGAAAGGTAATCTTTGTGATTTGTTAAACAAAAGGATTTGTTATTAGAAAAATGAGTGACTTTCCCTTTACTTTTGAATAAGTTAAGCTTTCACAGTGAATTGCCTAGCAATAGGCAACCTGTAGGCTGAAATTTGTTGTAGCAAATTTCTGATTTTTTCCTTTATTTTAATTTTTTTTCAAATTAAATTTAGAATTTGAATCTCTTGCCATTTGCCTGTCATATTTCACTTATTACCATTTTTGGTGAGAAAATGGGTTAGAAATATTTAGCAACTATAACTGGAGTCATCTTTTATCTATCGTGAATTCATTATGCCATTAAAATATTGCTTTTGAATAGAGTATCATCTAAGATGTAATATAAAATAAAAGCAGCTGGTTATCTGTGTTATGGATACATCAATAATTTTATGATTAAAACTGTTGTAATAACAATATAAAAATAAATGATATATACAAAATAAGCATATTCTTAATTTCAGTATTTGCCAATATTACTTTTATGTAACTGATACTTCTAGAGACCCGTGTATGTTCTAACAACTTCAAACAGCATAAGAGCTCCCACTGGTGAGGATATAGATAAAGTTCTTGGGATTTTAGTCATTTTCCCTCTAGTTAGTTATATTAAGATGTTTTAATTGAAATATAATTTTATTACATTTTACCCATTAAAACCATTCTGAGAATAATATTTCTTGGCAAGTAAGATTGCTTCCCACATTCTCTTTGGCTTCAGATCACTTTATGTCCTGATTTGATCCATATGTGTATCAGTAATCTCTTATAGAAAGTTTGCATGTCCTGAGCTTTGCAATTGCCCTTAATCTTGTTGATCAACAAACTAAAGATCAATATGATTCACCATAACATATTTGTCTCATAGATACACAGATTAATTAATATATGCATGTGATATATGTGTGAGTGTATATATATATGTATATACATATATATATATATATAACAAATAGTTGATTAGTAGATTATAGAGAGATAATATATGGTTATGTTATTGATGATGATAGGTAGATAGATGATAGATGTAGATTATAGATAATAGCCAGATGACAGATAGATTCTTTATTTATTAGATATATTCTTGATTTACATTTCAAATAATTTCCCCTTTCCTGCACCCCCTTTCTCCAAAAGTCCCACAAACCTTCTTCCCTCCCCCTGTTCCCCAATCAACTCTTTCCCACTTCCCTGTCCTAGTATTCCCCTATACTGCTACATTGAATATTTCCAGGACCAGGGGCCTATCCTTCATTCTTCTTGGACATCATTTGATATGTGAATTTTTTCTTGGGTATTCCGAGCTTCTGTGCTAATATCCACTTATCAGTGAGTGCATACCATGTGTGTTCTTTTGTGATTGGGTTACCTCACTTCGCATGATATTTTCCAGTTCCACCCATTTGCCTAAGAATTTCATGAATTCATTGTTTTTAAAAGTGCAAATAGTATTAAAAGTTTTTATAATAGTAGTATGTAATACTATTTAATAATATTATAATAGTAGTATGTAATAGTATTTAACAGTTTTAATAGTACTCCATTGGGTATATATACCACATTTTCTGTAACCATTCTTCCATTGAGGGGCATCTGGGTTCTCTTCAGCTTCAAGCTATTATAAATAGGGCTGCTATGAACATAGTGGAGCATGTGTTCTTATTACATGCTGGGGAATCCTCTGGGTATATGCCCAAGAGTGGTATAACAGGGTCCTCCAGTACTATCATGCCCAGTTTTCTGAGGAACCAACAGACTGATTTCCAGAGTGGTTATACCAGCTGGCAATCCCACCAGCAGTAAAGGAGTATTCCTCTTTTTCTACATCTTTGCAAGCATCTGTTTTCGCCTTGAGTTTTTGATCTTAGCCATTCTGACTGGTGTGAGGTGAAATCTCAGGGTTGTTTTGATTTGCATTTCCCTGATGACTAAGAATGTTGAACATTTCTTTAGGTGCTTCTCAGCCATTCAATAATTTCTCAGGTGAAAATTCTTTGTTTAGCTCTGTACCCCAATTGTTAATAGAGTTATTAGGCGCTTTGGAGTCTACTTTCTTGTGTTCTTTGTATATATTGAATATTAGCCCTCTGTCGGATGTAGGGTTGATAAAGATCTTTTCCCAATGTGTTGGTTGCCATTTTGTCCTATTGACAGTGTTCTTTGCCTTACAGAAACGTTGTAATCTTATGAGGTCCCATTTGTCAATTCTTGATCTTAGAGCATAAGCTGTTGGTGTTTTATTCAGGAAATTATCCCCTGTAACCATGTGCTCGAGGCACTTTCCCAGTTTCTTTTCTATTAGTTTCAGCGTGTCTGGTTTTCTGTGGAGGTCCTTGATCCACTTGGACTTGACCTTAGTATAAGGAGATAAGATTGGATCGATTTGCATTCTTCTGCAGGCTGTCCTGCAGAAGAATCGAGTTGAACAGCACCATCTGTTGAAAATTTAATCAGGATCAGATAGACCATCTAAATGGACCTATAACCCCTAAAGAAATAGAAGTAGTCATTGACAGTCTCCCAACCAAAAAAATCACAGGACCAGATGGCTTTAGTGTAGAATTCTATCAGACATTCAAAGGAGACCTAATGCCAATACTCTTCAAACTATTCCACAAAATAGAAACAGAAGGAACATTACCCAACTTGTTCTGTGAAGTCACAATTTCACTGATACCAAAATCACACAAAGATCCAAGAAAAAAGAGAACCTTAGACCAATTTCCCTTATGAATATTAATGCAAATGTACTCAATAAAATTCTTGCCAACTGAATCCAAGAACACATCAAAACAATCATTCACCATGATCAAGTCGGCTTCGTCCCAGGGATGCAGGGATGGCTCAATATATGGAATTCCATCAATATAATCCACTACATAAACAAACTCAGAGGAAAAAAACCACATGGTCATTTCATTAGATGCTGAAAAAGCATTTGACAAAATTCAGCATCCTTTCATGTTAAAGGTCTTGGAAAGAAATGGAATTCATGGCCCATACCTAAACACAATAAAAGCAATATACAGCAAACCCGTAGCCAACACCAAACTAAATGGAGAGAAAGTTGAAGCAATCCCACTAAAATCAGGGACTAGACAAGGCTACCCTCTCTCTTCATATTTATTCAATATAGTATTATAGACTTAGAAAAGGCAATTCTGAAATTCATCTGGAATAACAAAAAACCAAGGATAGCTAAAACCATTCTCAACAGTAAAAGAACTTCTGGGGGAATCAGTATCCCAGACCTCAAATAGTACTACAGAGCAATTGTGTTAAACACTGCATGGTATTGGTACAGTGATAGGCAAGTAGATCAATGGAATATAATTGAAGAACCAGACATGAACCCACAGAATGATGGTTACTTCATCTTTGATAAAGGAGCTACAAACATCCAGTTGAAAACAGCCTCTTCAACAAATGGTGCTGGTTCAACTCGAGGTCAGCATGCAAAAGAGTGAAAATTGATCCATTCTTATCTCCTTGTACTAAGCTCAAGTCCAAGTGGATCAAGAAACTCCACCTCAAACCAGCCACACTGAAACTAATAGAAAAGAAACTGGGGAAGACCCTTGAGGACATAGGCACAGGGGAAAATTTCCTCAACAGAATACCAATAGCATATGCTCTAAGATCAAGAATTGACAAATGGGACCTCATTAAACTACAAAGTTTCTGTAAGGCAAAGGACATTGTCAAAAGGACAAAATGACAACCAACAAATTGGGAAAAGATTTTTACCAACACTACATCCGACAGAGGTCCGATATCCAAGATATACAAAGAACTCAAGAAGGTAGACTCTAGAGAGCCAAATATCTCCCTTAAAAAGTGGGATATAGAACTAAACAAAGAATTTTCACCTGAGGAATATCGAATGGCTGAGAAGCACCTAAAGAAATGTTCAACATACTTAGTCATCAGGGAAATGCAAATCAAAACAACCCTGAGATTTCACCTCACACCAGTCAGAATGACTATGATCAAAAAGTCAAGATAAAACAGGTGCTGGTGAGGATGTGGAGAAAGAGAAACCCTCCTCCACTGCTGGTGGAGTTCCAAGCTGGTACTACCACTCTGGAAGTCAGTCTGGCAGTCCTTCAGAAAACTGGGAATAATACTTCCAGAGGACCCCATTATACCACTCCTGGGCATATACCCAGAGGATTCCTCAGCATGTAATAAGGATACATGCTCCACTATGTTCATAGAAGCCCTATTTATAATAACCAGAAGCTGGAAAGAACCCAGATGTCCCTCAATGGACGAATGGATATAGAAAATATGGTGTATATGCACAATAGAGTACTATTTAGCCATTAGAAACAATGAAATCATGAAATTCTTAGACAAATGGATGAAACTGGCAACATCATCCTAAGTGAGGTAACCCAGTCTCAAAAGAACACTCATGGTATGCACTCACTGACAAATGGATATTAGCCCAGAAGCTTGGAATACCCAAGATACAATGCACATATCAAATGATGCCCAAGAAGAAAGAAGGAGTGGCCCCTGATCCTGGAAAAGCTCAGTGCAGCAGTGTCGGGGAATACCAGGACAGGAAAGTGGGAAGGGGTGGACTGGGAAACAGGGAGAGGGAAGAGGGCTTATGAGAATTTCAGGGAGGGGGAATCCAGGAAAGGGAAACTCACTTGAAAAATAAATAAAAAATATATCGCATAAAAAACAAAAAACAAAAAACAAAAGAAAAGGCTATCTTTTTTCCACTAGATGGTTATAGATCCTTTGTCAAAGATCAAGTGACCGTAGGTGTGTGGGTTCATTTCTGAGTCTTCAATTCTATTACATTGATCTACCTGCCTGTAACTGTACCAATACCATGCAGTGTTTAACACAATTGCTCTGTAGTACTATTTGAGGTCTGGGATACTGATTCCCCTAGAAGTCCTTTTACTTTTGAGAATAGTTTTAGCTATCCTGGGTTTTTTGTTATTCCAGATGAATTTGAGAATTGCTCTTTCTAAGTCTATGAAGAATTGAGTTGGGATTTTGATGGGGATTGCATTGAATCAGTATATTGCTTTTGGCAAGATGGCCATTTTAACTATATTAATCCTGCCAATCCACACACATGGAATATTTTTCCATTTTATGAGGTCTTCTTCAATTTCCTTCTTCAGAGACCTGAAATTCTTGTCACACAGATCTTTCACTCGTTTTGTTAGAGTCACACCAAGATACTTTATATTGTTTGTGGCTATTGTGAAGGGTGTAACTTCCAAAATTTCTTTCTCAGCCTGCTTATCCTTTGAGTATAGGAAGGCTACTGATTTGCTTGAGTTGATTTTATAACCAGCCACTTTGCTGAAGTTGTTTATCATCTGTAGGAGTTCTCTGGTGGAATTTTTTGGGTCACTTAATTATACTATCATATCATCTGCCAATAGTGATAGTTTGACTTCTTCCTTTCCAATTTGTATCCCTTTGACCTTCTTTTGTTTTCTAATTGCTCTAGCTAGAACTTCAAATACTATATTGAATAAATATGGAGAGGGATGGCAGTCTTGTCTAGTCCCTGATTTTAGTGGAATTGCTTGACAGATAGATTCTTATAGCCAGATAGAAGATAGATAGATGACTGATAAAGATAGACAGATAGTGGAGAAATGACACATAAAATCATAGAGAAATGATATATGACAGAATAGATAATAGGAAAGTAGGAGGATGATAGATAAATGATTAATAGATGGCTTGGCAAAAAGGTGATATATAGATAACATACAGATAAAAGATGATACATAAAAAATTATCGATGATAGTCAAATTGAAGATACCTAAAATAAATGGCACAATATGTTACTATGCTATAAATGACAATTAGATAACCAATAGACCATACATGTGATCTTTTCCCCAAAGGATGTCACTCTAAAATTCAATAATCAACTCAATTCTTATATTAACATTACTTAGTAAAAAAATTCTGAAACCTTAATATCTTCCCTAGAAATGAATGTACATTCTTATATCAATCCTTTCTTATTCTCTATTTTCTTTTGTACTGGGGTGACTTTCTGATATTTGAGGAATTCTTGTTGAAACTCATTTTCTTTAGAGGCTTTTAGTACTACTTTCTCTTCTCCAGCATTTCAGACCCTAAATAAACATGTCATTCAAGCAACAGAATTTATTTCCTTAAGACAGTTCACACACGTGTCCTATTTATTGGTGTGGTTTGTTAGTATTTGCATTTCAGTCTTCAGATCACGGGGTCTGAGGAAAGAGATGTGAACGCATTCTAACCTCCCAGTTTGAGATTTAAGCAAACTTATGTAAATGAGTTTTATCTCTTTTGTGCTCTGTGGTTGAAGTTCTTTCTGATTTCCTCTAATGTGCTTTATAATATTATTGTAGCACATTATTTCTTGAGAGGTTTATTGTTAATCTTTATGTTTCTAAGTGTCACTTGGGAGGAATAAAACTCCACATTAAACTAAATGCTTGAGTAAAATTGGTAAACCCTCATTATTTATAAATTAGCAGTTTTTAGAACAAATTTTGCTATACTATGAATTATATAGGCATTAAAGGGACAATTTATTTTTCTACTGCTATTGTACAGTCATATCTTAACACCTAATTTAAAAATGATTTCCTTTCTTTTGGGTACCATATCACCACTGCACAGGGTGGAAAATTGCTACCAAAGCACTCGGTGGTGAACAGATGTCATCATAGCTCTGCCCCAATCACACTACTCAATGCCACATCTGACTACTTCTTGCCCCTGTGGTCTTTGGTAGAGACATTTTTCTTTAATGAGGGTTTACCAATTTTACTCAAAAAATTATGCCATTTCCTGACTGTACAAATGGAACATGTTAATTACTTTTCTCACTGTCATGATCAAATAAGACAAGAAGCAATTTTTCTCTTTTAAGTGAAAAGGTTTACTTTTTATCAAGTTACAGTCCAATGGAACAACAGAAGCAGTTGCTGGCTGTGCTCTAGGCTTTTGGTGTTGCTTGATCACATGTGAGTAGATCAAGAAATCTTCTAGACTAGAAGGCCAGGCTATAAACCTCAAGAGAGCCAGTGTGGCTTGTTACCTAATACAGTGCTCACAGCTCAAGCCTCATGAACTGAGTTGATCACCAGATCTTATGTAAAGGTGAAAAAAGAGAATCAACTCTACAATATTGTTCTGTGACCTCTACACATACTGTTGCACACCCACATTCAATCACATTACACACACACACACACACACACACACACACACACACACACACTAATGATGAAAATGTAGAGATAAACCCTAAGTTCCAACCCTACTCATGAATATCTTTCAGGAATCAAGGTCAAGTCAAATGACATTCTAGCATGGAGTGGAAAGGAATTCATGAGACATGGCTTTTGGGGAAAGAATAGTCAGTTTAAGTTTTTCCATTATAATGTTATTGATTATTTGGGAATTTCCTTTGATGCATCCTAATCACACGTACTTCCTAATCCTCCCAGGTCAACCCCCCCAACACTTGAGACCTCCCTTAAGGAAAAAATAGCAATTTTAATTTGTGTTCCCCATGTACTTACTTGAGCATGGTCAAACTCCCATTGGCCAGCAGCCCATTAATGAAAACAGTCCCTTTCCCACCCCAACTCCTGCTAGAAGCCATCAACTATGAAGAGCTACACTTCAGCATCCCTATCACAATTTTTAAGAGATTTCTGCATTTGCTTCCTTTTTAGACTATTTCTCTTGTAGGAGGAGTGTGAGACGATCTCAGAACCCTTCTGCTTCTCATTTTCAACTGTGAGTCTTCAGTCATTAATACTACTGAAAATGAAGCTTCTTACCCTTTTTTACAGTTAATTGCAGCAGAGATCATGAACCTCTACATGGTTTCTGACAACAGCAGACACTACAAACATTCACATCTGGTGGCAGCATGGACCATGGACCTCAACATGATCTCTTGTGGCAGCACATATGACAGACATTAGTTTAATTTAAGGGTATAGCTTGTCACAGGTTGAACAGTCTCCAGTGAATACCCTAAATTTGAATTAAAACCATAACAAGATTGTTAAAGAAATAGACAAACAGTTTGTAAATTTATTAGAACTGTTTAAAGGTTTATTTATTATTATATGTAAGTACACTGTAGCTGTCTTCAGACACACCAGAAGAGGACATCGGATCTCATTACGGATGGTTGTGAGCCACCATATCGTTGCTGGGATTTGAACTCAGGACCTTCGGAAGAGCAGTCAGTCCTTTTACCTGCTGAGCCATCTCACCAGCCCTGTTTCTAAATTTATAATAACATTCCAACAATTTGTCTTATTGAAAGCTATCTTGAAATAAAGGTTCAATGTCATTCACACACACACACACACACACACACACACACACACACACACACATAGCTACCCTAAAGAAGAATGTTCTACTGATAAAGATAGACCACAGATAGAAGGATTCAAGATAAATATATGGAAATAGGTAGGTAAATAGATGATAACAAGATAGCAAGATAGCAAGATAGCAAGATAGATAGATAGATAGACAGACAGACAGATAGATAGATAGATAGATAGATAGATAGATAGATAGATAGATAGATAGATAGATAGATACAGATGTGTGCCTGTGTGGAGATAGATGGATATATAGATCAATGAAACAGATCAGTGATAAGGGAAATATTTCAATATATATTCTAAGAAAAATGTTTGAGACAAAAAATAGATAAATGATTTCTACTGCTATGGCTAAATGTTATACAAAGTTAAGAATCATTGACCCAATGGTAAATATGGAATCATATCAACTGCTGGGAATAGTTCAATAGTTTGCCATGTTCAAAAATATAACAAATGAGAATTTTAAGATATGTAATTTGGGAGTTGCTCAAAACATTGAAGAAATTGGAAGCACCTGTGAAAGCATTCACATACTATATGTCTATAGTCTCATTTTATAAATATCATATCCAGTGGATATTATATGCTGCAAATGAATGCAAAACAGTAAAACAAGAAAAGTGTGAATTTCTGAATAGGCACTTTACCATGAAAGGTATGCAAATTAAGTACAGATGCATGATGGATTCAACATCAGTTGTTACCAGGCAAAGGAATAGTAAATGCGGGAGATTCAAATTTATAGCTGCCAAAATTATTAAAATTTATCTTATTTTATCATTTATCATTTATTTATTTACTTTTATAATTTTGTGGTGGTCATATGCTACAACCTATGTTCCTTTCTTGGTTTCTTTCCTTCTACCATGTGGGTCCATGCTATCAAACTCAGACTAGACAGGAAATGCCTTTACATATTGAGGACTAAATATAAAATAAAGCTTAATTATAAAATATAAAATAAAATTTCTCAATATAAAATAAGCAGCAATAACAAATTCTGGCAAATGCAGACCCAGTAACCAAACTTTTCATACATTCTGATGGGAATATTGGTTACTATACCAACTTAGGACACAGGTATGACAGTTTCTTATAAAATCAAGAATCATCAGCCTTTCTGAGACATGGTGGTTCTGAACATAAAAATGTAAGAAAATGACTGAATAAAGTTCTAGAAACCTCAGTTAAATAGTTGTGAAACAGAAATAGCTCAAATGCCTTCCTTATGAAATGATGCATTTAATAGATTCATGCAATGAAATATTTCTAAATAAAGAAGTACAACTCAGTGGACTGTAATGTTGCATACCCATAATGTTAGGAGGGCTGAGACAGGAAGACCTCCAGTTTGATGTCAGCCAGAGTTACATAAATAGTCTCAGTCTCAAACAAGACAAAATATCAGGAACAAAGCATTCACATAAACAAATATGTGGACTGGATCAAACCCAACATTAAAACTGTAGAAAGAAGCTAGGCAGTAAAGACATTCACCAGTACAGGAACAGTACAACAATCTATCATGACAGAAATCAGAAGGTGTAGACAAAAGGAAAGAGCTGGAAAAAAGGTAGAAGATATTGAATCCAGTTTAAACTTGTGATGTACAAAACTGTTCAAAAGGTAACCATAATCTATCATTAACCTACAACAACTATGTTTTGTGCACTGGGCCCACATAAGACTCACCCAATAAACACTCAATCAGGGAACGGGGAGGGACTCTGGCCCTAATCTTTACAGATGAACTATTGGTTCTTGATAAATTCTGGGAGAGGGAAAATCACCATCTTTAGTTGTTTATCCTTTCCTGATCCCACCAAACTCTTAGGGATAGCTCCAAACCCATGGTCTAACTAAACTTTAGGGATCATAGAATAAAATGAATTGGTAGCAATGTAAAAACAGAGATTTGTTGGCGGGAATGGAGTAGACAAGATTGACAGGGAGGTGAGTATTGAAAACAGTGAGTATATGTTGCATATAGGTAATGAAAAATACATTTAGTACACCAAAATTAACATTTGAGATCTATGACTTGTAAAACATGTTAATTATATTTAAGTTTTAAAATGTGAATGAGAGTCATGCACACGTTTTCAAAGAAAATGGCTATTGTCTTTTTAAAACCCTACCATTAATTTTAGTCTTCTAAATTTGTCTTTGACTTAGAAAAGAGTTTTTGGTACTGCAGCAATAAAACCCTTTGTCTGAAACAAAATGTGTTGAGATACTATCAGAAAGAAGTGTCATCATTTTGTCCCATTAAATATTGTTATACAGAGCAATGATTTTATAGACTCAATTACACGTTTTTAGTACTAATTCTGACAGCCATAACAATACAGATAACTGCATTTCTCATTTCGTTAAGTGCTATGACACTATTAGGCAGTTGATATGTTATCTCATGTCATCCTCACAGCTTTCTTTGCCCACAAGGAAAGTAAACTTCAGAGAGATTGTATAAAATGCTCATCTCATGGTTGGCATATATGAACCTCCTGTCAAAGGAATATTTTTTAATTTTCTATATTCTTTGTTTACATTCTGAATGCTTTTCCCTTTCCCTCCCCATCAGTCTCATAAGCGCTCTTCCGTCTGCCCATTTCCCAATCACCCCCTCCCCATTTCCCTGTCCTGGGAATCCCCTACAATGCTGGATCAACTCTTTTCAGAACCAGGGCCCTCTCTTTCTTCTTGGGTATCATTTGATATGCTAACTATGCCTTGCGAATTCAGAGCTTCTGGGCTAATTAATAGCCACTTATCACTGATTGCACTCGATGTGTGTTCTTTTGTGATTGGGTTACTTCAGTTAGGATGATATTTTCCAGCTCCAACCATTTCCTAAGAAGTTCATGAATTCATTGTTTCTAATTGCTGAGTAGTATTCCATTGTGTAAATATACCACACTTTCTGTATCCATTCCTAGATTGAGGGACTTCTGGGTTCTTTCCAGCTTCTGGCTATTATAAATAAGGCTACTATGAACATAGTTGAGCATGTGTCCTTATTGCATGCTGGGGAATTCTCTGGGTATATGCCCATGAGTGATATAGCAGTGTCCTCTGGAAATGTCATGTCCAGGTTTCTGAGGAACCACCAGACTGATTTCCTAAGTGGTTGTACCATCTTGCAATCCCACCAGAAGTGGAGGAGTGTTCCTCTTTCTCCACATCCTCGCCAACACCTGCTGTCTTCTGAGTTTTTGACCTTAGCCATTCTGACTGGTGCAAGGTGAAATCTCAGGGTTATTTTGATTTGCATTTGCCTAATGATTTATGATGTTGAACATTTCTTAAGGTGTTTCCCAGCCATCCAAACTTTTTAGGTAAAAATTCTTTGTTTAGCTCTGTACCGAAATTTTTAATAGGGTTATTTGGTTCTCTGGAGTCTACCTTCTTGAGTTCTTTGTATATATTGCATACTAGCCCTCTGTAGGATTTAGGGTTGAAGATCCTTTCCCAATCAGTTGGTTGACGTTTTGTCCTTTTGACAGTGTCCTTTGCCTTACAGAATCTGTTATTTTATGAGTTCCTATTTGTCAATTCTTGATCTTAGAGCATAAGCTATTGGTGTTCTGTTCAGGAACTTTCCCCCTGTGCCCATGTCCTCAAGTGTCTTCTGAAGTTTCTTTTCTATTAGTTTCAGTGTGTTAGGTTTTATGTGGAGGTCCTTGATCCACTTGGAGTTGAGCTTAGTACAAAGAGATAAGAATGGATCAATTCGCATTCTTCTGCATGCTGACCTCCAATTGAACCAGCACCATTTGTTGAAAAGGCTATTTTTTTCCACTGGATGTTTTCAGCTCCTTTGTCGAAGATCAAGTGGCCATAGGTATGTGGGTTTATTTCTGGGTCTTCAATTCTATTGCATTGATCCACTTGCCTGCCATTGTACCAATACAATGCAGGTTTTTATCACTATTGCTCTGTAGTACTATTTGAGGTCTGGGATACTGATTCTCCCAGAAGTTCTTTTACTGTTGAGAATAGTTTTAGCTATCCTGGGTTTTTTATTATTCCAGATGAATTTGAGAATTGCTCTTTCTAACACTATGAAGAACTGAGTTGGGATTTTGATGGGGATTGCATTGAATCTGTAGATTGCTTTTGGCAAGATGGCCATTTTAACTATATTAATCCTGCCAATCCACAAACATGGAAGATTTTTTTCCATTTTCTGAGGTCTTATTCAATTTCCTTCTTCAGAGCCCTGAAGTTCTTGTTATATAGGTCTTTCACTTGTTTAGTTAGAGTCACCCCAAGATACTTTATATAGTTTGTGGCTATTGTGAAGGGTGTCATTTCCCTAATTTCTTTCTCAGCCTTCTTATCATTTGGGTATAGGAAGGCTACTAATTTGTTTGAATTGATTTTGTAACCAGCCACTTTGCTGAAGTTATCAGCTGTAGGAGTTCTCTGGTAGAGTTTTTTGGGTCACTCAAGTATACTATCATATCATCTGCAAATAGTGATAGTTTGACTTCTTCCTTTCCAATTTGTATCCCTTTGACCTCCGTATGTTGTCTAATTGCTCTAGCTAGGGCTTCAAGAACTATATTGAAAAGATATGGAGAGGGGGGCAGCCTTGTCTAGTCCCTGATTTTTGTGGGATTGCTTCAGGTTTCTCTCCATTTAGTTTGATGTTGGCTACTGGTTTGCTGTATGTTTACATATGGGCCTTGAATTCCTGTTCTTTCAAAGACTTTAAGCATGAAAGGATGCTGAATTTTTCAAATGCTTTTTCAGCATCTAATGAAATTATCATGAGATTTTTTTCTTTGAGTTTATGTAGTGGATTGCATTGATGGATTTCCATATATCAAACCATCCCTGCACCCCTGGGATGAAGCCTACTCAATCATGGTGGATGATCATTCTGATGTGTTCTTAGATTCAGTGGGCAAGAATTTTATTGAGTATTTTTGCATGGATATTCATAAGGGAAATTGGCCTGAAGTTCTCTTTCTTTTTTGGATCTTTCTGTGGTTTTGGTATCAGTGTAATTGTGGCTTTGTAGAACAAGTTGGGTATTGTACCTTTTTTTTTCTATTTTGTGGAATAGTTTGAAGAGTATTGGTGTTAAGTCTTTTTTGAAGGTATGATAGAATTCTGCTCTATCCTTGTCCTGTGCTTTTTTTGATTGGAAGGCTTTCTATGACCCTTTCTATTTCTTTAGGGGTTATGGGATTGTTTAGATGATCTATTTGATCCTGATTTAATTTTGGTATTTGGTAATTGTCTAAGAAATTGTCCATTTCCTCCAGATTCTCTAGTTGTGTTGAATACAGGCTTTTGTAGTAGGATCTGATAATTTTTTTAAGTTTCCTCAGTTTCTGTTGTACTATCTCCCTTTTCATTTCTAATTTTGTTAATTTGGATACTGTCTCTGAGCCCTTTGGTTAGTCTGGCTACGGGTTTATCTATCTTGTTGATTTTTTCAAAGAACCAGCTCCTGGTTTTGTTGATTCTTTGTATGGTTCTCTTTGTTTCTACTTGATTGAATTCAGCCCTGAGTTGGATGATTTCCTGACTTTTCCTCCTGGGTGAATTAGCTTCTTTTTGTTCCAGTACTTTCAGTTATGCTGTTAAGCTTCTAGTGTATGCTCTCTCCATTTTCTTTTTGGAGGCACTCAGGGCTATAAGTTTTCCTCTTAGCCCTGCTTTCATTGTGTCCTATAGATTTGGGGATGTTTTGCCTTTATTTTTGTTAAATTCGAATTGATCCATTCTTATCTCCTTGTACTAAGCTCAACTCCAAGTGGATCAAGGACCTCCACATAAAACCTGACACACTGAAACTAATAGAAAAGAAACTGGGGAAGACACTTGAGGACATGGGCACAGGAGAAAAGTTCCTGTACAGATAACCAGTAGCTTATGCTCCAAGGTCACGAATTAACAAATGGGACTTCATAAACTTACAAATTTTCTGTAAGGCAAAGGACACTGTCAAAAGGACAAAACGTCAACCAACAGATTGGGAAAGGATCTTTAACAACCCTAAATCCGACAGAGGGCTAATATCTAATATATACAAAGAACTCAAGAAGGTAGACCCCAGAGAAACAAATAACTCTATTAAAAAGTGGGGGATGGAACTAAACAAAGAATTTTCACATGAAGAACTTTGGATGGCTGAGAAGCACCTTAAGAAATGTTCAACATCATTAATCATTAGGGAAATGCAAATCAAAATAACCCTGTGATTTCACCTCACACCAGTCAAAATGGCTAAGGTTAAAAACTCAGGAGACAGCAGGTGTTGGCGAGGATGTGGAGAAAGAGGAACACTCCTCTACTTCTGGTGGGATTGCAAGATGGTACAACCACTTTGGAAACCAGTCTGGTGTTTCCTCATAAATCTGGGCATGACACTTCCAGAGGACCCTGCTATACCACTCCTGGGCATATACCCACAGGATTCCCTGGCATGCAATAAGGACACATGCTCCACTATGTTCATAGCAGCCGTGTTTGTAATAACCAGAAGCTGGAAAGAACCCAGGTGTCCATCAACGGAGAAATGGATACAAAAAATGTGATATATTTAAGCAATTCGGCCATCAGAAACAATGGATTCATGAAATTCTTAGATAAATGGATGGATCTGGAGAACATCATAGTAAGTGAGGCAACCCAGTCTCAAAAGATTAATCATGGTATGCACTCACTGATAAGTGGATATTAGCCTAGAAATGTGGAATACCCAAGATATAATCCACATATTAAATGATGCCCAAGAGGAACGGAGGTGTGGCCCCTGTTTCTGGAAAGACTCAGTGCAGCAGTATAGGGGAATACCAGAACAGGGAAGTGGGAAGGGTTGGATGGGGGAATAGGAGGAGGGAAGAGGGCTTATGGGACTTTCGGGGAGTGGAAAGCCAGAAAAGGGGAAATCATTTGATATGTAAATAAAAAATATTTCGAATAAAAAATGAAAGTAAACTTAAAAATTAAAATAAAATAAAATAAAAAGTCTTTGATTTCTTTCTTTATTTCTTCCTTGTCCAAGGTATCATTGAGTAGAGTATTGTTCAGTTTCCATTTTTATGTGGGATTTCTGTTGTTTTTGTTGCTATTGAAGACCACTTTTACTCCATAGTGATCTGATAGGTGGCATGGGATTATATCAATCTTCTTATATTTGTTGAGGTCTGTCTTGTAACCAACTATATGATCAGTTTTGGAGAAGGTACCATGAGGTGCTGAGAAAAGGGTATATTCTTTTACTTTGGAGTGAAATGTTTTATATATATATATATATGTTAAATCCAATTGGTCCAAATCTTCAATTAGTTTCACTGTGTACTGTTTAGTTTCTGTTTTCCTAATCAGTCCATTGAGGAGAGTGAGGTGTTAAAGTCACCCACAATTATTGTGTTAGGTGCAATGTGTGCTTTGAGCTTTAGTCAAGTTTCTTTTATGAATGAGGGTGCCCTTGCATTTGGACCATAGATGTTCAGGATTGAGAGTTCTTCTTGGTAGATTTTTCCTTTGACCAGCAAGAAGTGTCCTTCCATGTCTCTTTTGATGACTTTAGGTTGAAAGTCAATTTTATCTGATATTAGAATGGCTACTCCGGCTTGTTTCCTGAGACCATTTGCTTGTAGAATTTTCTTCCAGCCTTTTACACTAAGGTAGTTTTTGTCTTTGACACTGAGGTGTGTTTCCTGTATGCAGCAAAATGTAGGGTCCTGTTTATGTATCCAGTCTGTTAGTCTATGTCTTTTTATTGGGGAATTGAGTCCATTGATGTTAAGATATATTAAGGAATAGTGATTATTTCTTCCTATCATTTTTGATGTTAATTTTATATTTGAGTGGTAATCTTCTTTTGGGTTTGATGAAAGAAGATTATTATCCTGCTTTTTACAGGGTACAGTTTCCCTCCTTGTATTGGTGATTTCCCCCATTAGTCTTTGTAGGGCTGGTATTGTGGAAAGATATTATGTAAATTTGGTTTTGTCATGGAATATCTTGGTTTCTCCATCTACAGTGATTGAGAGTTTTGCTGGGTATAGTAGTCGTGGCTGGCATTTTTGTTTTCTTAGAGTCTGTATAAGATCTGCCCAGGATCTTGAGCTTTAATGGTCTCTGGTGAGAAGTCTGGTGTAATTCTGATAGGTCTTCCTTTATATGTTACTTGGCCTTTTGCTCTTACTGCCTTTAATATTCTTTTTGTTGTTGTTGTTTAGTGCATTTGGGTTTTTGATTATTATGTGACTGGAGGTATTTCTGTTGTGGTCCAGTCTGTTTGGAGTTCTGTAGGTTTCTTGTATATTCATCGGCATCTCTCTCTTTCGGTTAGGGAAGTTTTCTTCCATAATTTTGTTGAAAATATTTGCTGGCCTTTTAAGTTGCAAATCTTCATTCTCTTCTATTCCTATAATCCTTAGGTTTGGTTTTCTCATTGTGTCCTGGATTTCCTGGGTTTTTTGGGTTACAAGCATTTTTTGCATTTTGCATTTTCTTTGACTGTTGAGTCCATGGTTTCTAAGTTATCTCCTGTATCTGAGATTCTTTCTTCTATCTCTTGTATTTTGTTGTTGATATTTGCATCTATGCCCCCTGATTTCTTCCCAAGGTTTTCTATCTCCAAAGTTGTCTCCCTTTGTGATTTCCTAGTTGTTTCTATTTCTGTTTTTAGATCCTGGATGGTTTTGCTCAGCTTGCTTGTTTGTGCTTTCCTGTAATTCTTTAAGAGATTTTTGTGTTTCCTCGTTCATGACTTCTACCCATTGACCAAAGTTCTCCTGTATTTCTTTAAGTGATTTTTGCATTTCCTTCTTATGGGCTTCTATTTTTTGACCCATATTCTCCTGAGTTTCTTTAAATTATTTTTGTGTTTCCCTTGTAAGGGCTTCTAACTTTTGACATTTTTCTCCTGAATTTCATTAAGAGATTTACTTCTCTCCTTCATGTGTTCCTCTAGCAGCAGCATGACCAGTAATTTTAAATCCAAATCTTGTTTTTCAGGTGTGATTTGGTATTGAGGACTTACTGTTGTCGAAGAATTGGGTTCAGATGCTGCCATATTGCCTTGGTTTCTGTTAGTAACGTTCCTATGTTTGCCTTTAGCCATCTAGTTCTCACTGGTGTAAGTTGGTCTTGTTGTCACTGGCTGGTTCTTCAACTTCCTGTGAGCCTGTAAGGCTATTTCTGCAACACTGGATGACTGGGATTCCCCTGGCACAGATTGCTGATATGCTGCCTTCATCTTGTGTGTTGTTGGAGCCTTGCTGTGTCTTGCCCCAGGCAATGTTATATTTGGGTTGTCTCAGTGAACCTGGTGCTCCCCAATGACTCTGTCATGGAGCGAAGAAGGTGGCAGGGAGTCCCTCCAAATCACCCCTTAGAGCACACGACCCACAACCAGCTGGCACACGGATGAACTGCTAATCTGCCCAGGTCCTTGGCACAACAGGCAGACCCCCGGCGGTTTGCGTCCCCAGAGATCTTAAACTCAAGATATCTCAGTACCTGGTGGTGCAGGGAGTCACTCCCTGTGCTGATCCCCACATAAGGCACTGGACCTACGACCGGTTGGCTCACAGATGAACCACTGATCTGCCTAGGTCCTGGGTGCAGGCAGACTCCCAGTGGTTTTCACCCCCAGAGATCTTAAACTAGGGATATCTCAGTACCTGGTGCTGCCTTTCTGCTCCAGCAGGCAGAGATGATGTCAAGCTGTTATTATTATTGTTATTATTATTATTTTATTATTATTATTATTACTGTTATTATTCAGATATCAAAGGAATTCTTATAGGGATTTGACTTTGAACAGTGTCTGCAAGGCATTGATGTAGGTAATTTGGAGAGGAAGATAGATGCAATGCTTAGGAGACCTAGTAAGCTGGGATCCATTTTTGTATCTAGCTGCAGAGGATCAGACTATCAGTAAGCTTATTATAACATGTCCATTCTTGTATTTCTATTTCTCTAAATTGAAACAAGCCTCTCCAGGAGAGAACAGGAGGAGGGAGACTCATGAATTCAGAAAGCTAGGGAACTTCCAATGCTCACAGGCTCAGAGAATACCAAGATTCACAAGGATCCTCCCCCAAAATTTGAGCATTCATTGGGGGTAGGGAAGTGCCTGTTCTCTAGATCTTTAAGCTGAACAATAAGTACTCAAACACATTATGGGTTTAGTGTCATGCATGCTTGGCAAGACTTTTTAGTGAAATTGTTGTCTTTGAATCACTCACATTTCAGTAAGTAACCCCAGGAAAGCCATTGCTGGTCTTAGAATAGCTTGTTGTTTGCTTGTATTTAGCTAGTCATTGGTCTTCCACCTTGGGTGAAAAATATTCATTCATGTCTCTCCAGGAAAAAATATCACAGAAAAGATGGAGCTTTTCATTGTGGAATTGAACTCACACATCTGTGTGTCTGTGAACTGATGGTGATACAGAAAAACCCAGGGGAAGGAAGGACAGTTGTAAGTCCATCTCTGCTGGTATAAATGTTAAGCAGAGAGGTGAAAAGAAGACATAATACTGCTGACTTCTTTCTGGCCTTCAGTTCTTCCTCTAGACTCTTCAGACTGAAGCTAAACTAGGCTGGCTGATGCCTTGTAGAATGATTCTGACTTATTTAAATCTCTGGAATCTGCTTATAATCAGATATATACAATCAAAGCTTCATGGAGAATTGTAGATTACCTATTCCAGAATCACAGATCTTAATTTTGTATTATTCAGTGCAGACTGTAGAAAAATTACTGTAAATCTGTTGACTTGAGAATCTGTATATAGAAAAGTGAATTCATACCACTGTCTCTTAATGTTTTGTTAAAGCTGGTTTGTGGAGCTTGATGGTAATGGCTCCACCTCCAAAAGTTCAACAAAAGAATTCAGCTAATATCCAAATCCCCAATAAAAGAATGGAACACTGGAAAAGCAAAGAAATATTTAAGCAATGTGATACATTGCAAAGAGGAATGAACAAAAGGATCAGTGACCACAGGCTTTCTTCAAGACACTTCATGATATTCATGAGTCTAAGCCAAAAGAAGTGACAAGAGGTATGAATTCTTTTCTTTCTGCTTCTGCTTTTGCTTCTGCTTCTTCTTCCTCCTTCTCCTCCTCTTCTTTGTCTTCGTTCTCTTCTCTCTCATTTGTGTGTTTGTTCTCTTTTTAAAATTTTAACTATTTTATTTATTTATGCTCCAATGTTGCTTCCTTGCTGTTGTTGCCCCCTCCCACAGTTCCTCACCCCTACTCCTCCATTTAGCATCTGAGAGAGTACTCCCCCACCCACCAGCTTCACCCACCCACCCACGCCCCACAGGCCCCCTGACATCTCTCATCCCTGGGGCATCAAGTCACTACAATATTAGGCACATCCTCTCTCAATGAGGCCAGACAAGGCAATCCTCTGCTATATATGTGTTGGGGTCCACAAACCAGCCTGTATATGCTCTTTGGTTGGTGACAGTCTCTGAGAGTTCCCAGGGGTCCGGGTTAATTGATACTCTAGGTATACTTATGGGGTTTCCATCCCCTTCATCTCCCTCACTCCTTTCCCTAACTTTTTCATAGGGTTCCCTGACCTTAGTCCAGTGGTTGGCTGGAAGCTTCTGGGAGATATGCTTTCTTAATCAGTCCTTGTGACACAATATTCCAGTTCATCATAGGCTCTGAAAGTTAGTCCAAAGAAGTTGTGGCCGTCCTCAGTTTCAGGGAGCAACTTTGTTTCGATAAAATGACTATCCTTCCTTTGTGGGGAAGCACTGCCATTACAGAAAATTGCTTTAATGTGGTGGTGATGGTGGTGGTGGTGGTGGTGGTTGGTTGGTTGGTTGGTTAGGGCATGAAAATCCTAGAATGAAACTTGGGATAAAAACTGTAGACCTTTATGTACCTTTTGAAGAACTAGGACAGGACAATTGACAGCTAAGAGTATGAATTATATTTTCTTCTTCTTCTTCTTCTTCTTCTTCTTCTTCTTCTTCTTCTTCTTCTTCTTCTTCTTCTTCTTCTTCTTCTTCTTCTTCTTCTTCTTCTTCTTCTTCTTCTTCTCCTTCTCCTTCTCCTCCTCCTCCTCCTCCTCCTCCTCCTCCTCCTCCTGCTCCTCCTCCTCTTCCTCCTTCTCCTCCTCTGTCTTCCTCTCCCTCTCTCCCTCCCCCTCTGTCTTCCCCTCTGTCCCCCTCTGTCTTCCCCTCCCCATCTCTCCTCCCCCTCCCTCTCCCCTTCCCTTCCCCCTCCTCCTCCTTCTCCTCCTCCTCCTCTTCCTCATCCTCCTCCTTCTTCCTCTTCTTTCTTCTTCTTCTTAAGACATCTTACTCTGTAGCCCTAGCTGACTTGAAAATCACATTTTTACCCAGGATGACTTTAAAATTCTACCAATCCATTTTTCTTTAGACTCCTGAGTACTGCAAATACATATAAGAGGCACCATTCCCTGATAAAATACAATTTCCAGACTTCACTGTTTTGTTAAGAAGCCTGAGCTTCTTCAAACTTCAAAAACTGATTCTGCCTCAGACTCTTGAGTGCTCAGATTTCAGGCATGATCCAATATGTCTGGCTCAGTTGCTCTTATCTTTGTTCCTTTAGTCTTCCGTTCTTTACGTACCAGTTACAAACAAGCTGGAGAAAAGTAGAAACTGACAAAATATCTGCTTTCTCTGTAATAGTCCAGAAGAACTGAATCTACCTCTATTTAACCATATGAAAAAGTAAATTTTCCTGTGGAGAAAATCCTATTGGACCTATAAGAAAGCTAAAAGAAATAACAACAACCACCAAAAAGAATCTAACAAGGTCTAAAAATATAGGGTCAATGTGGTGGTTTGAATATACTTAGCACAGGGAGTAACACTATTAGGTGGTGTGGCCTTGATGGAGTAGGTGTGGCCTTAGGAAGTGTGCCACTGTAGGCGTGGGCTTTGAAACCCTCATCCTAGTTGCCTGGAAGCCAGTCTTCTGCCTCAGCTCCTCCTGCACTGTGCCTGCCTGCATACTATGCCTTGATAATAATGAAACCTGTAACCTCTGAAACTGTAAGCCAGCTTCAATTAAATGGTGCCCTTATAAGAGTTTCCTTGGTCACGGTGTCTGTTGACAGCAGTAAATCCCTAACTAAGACAATCAATATGAAAATTCTGTGGTGTTTCTATGTACTATCAAAGGTCATTTCAAATATTAAATATTATAAGAATATTATCAAAGACTCAAAATATAAAGGGTTATGAATAGATTTCACAAAATATACTTGAGACCTTTCCCCCTACCTACCTATTGCCAAGCATAATTTAAAACATCTAAAATAATTCAGAATTAAATTGTGCTTAAGGATTAGAAATTCCAACAATATTCACATTAAGCTGTCATTTCCCTTCAAAATGATATGAAAATTTAAAACAATAAAAGTCCCTGAATGGTGATTTTGGGAACTGTCTATGGAAATCTAAAGACCTCATTAAGACAATGAAGGACAGCATACACAGACATATGAGAAAAAAGCCAGTACTGGAAGCCTTACATTATCTGCTTTCAGTATTTACTAACAAGCTATAGCACTCCATAAATAAGAGTATAAATAGACACACTGATCAATAGAACCTAAAACAGAGAGTCCAAAAATAGGGACATACTTGTAGTGTATTGATTTATTTTACAAAAAAAATGACAAGGACATTCCAAAATCCCTCTAAAAATGATATTAAAACTACTGCATTACCTATTGTTTTCTTCTCTAATATTTTTGTTCTTAATTAAGATACAGTGTAACAGTTTTACTCATGATATTTTCATAGACTTTTTTTAATATTACTGCCCTCTGCACTTGCCATCAACATGTATAATTTTCCTCTCCCATAGACCACTCACATGCTCTTAAGTGTTCTTTTTTCTTTTTCATTGTCCAGTTTCTTGTTTCTTAATCTAAATGCAAAATAAAAGCGAATCTTGACTCTAACCCTACATGATAGAAGAATACAACCTTATGATATTAAAATATGTTTCTAAAATGTATAAAATTTCAGTAAGACTACATATTTCATAGCTTAGACATTCAACCTGATACAAAAGATCCAATTACTAAATTAGAATTTAACAAAATTGAGAACTATTACTCTACCAGATAATTTTGTAAAGGGGAAGATAAGTCAGTGAATGAAAGAGAATATTTGCAAGACATGGTCATAAAATTAACTGTATGGAGTATAAAATGACTTAAATCTCAATACTAAAGTAGAAAGCAATTTCAAAATACAGTAAACAGTTGAATTAAATGAACAAGCAGTACATACAAATATGTATGTATATTCTCATAATTATTAGTCACTAGTAAAATTTAACATACAAAGCAGTCGCCCATATTATGCTCACATACAATGGGAACGAAGAAAACAGCTATAACAAGTGTTGTCAAGATGATGGTGTAGTTTAGAACCTGACAGGTTAGTGCAGTGAATGCAAAATGGTAGGGCTGCATGAAAAGAGTCTGACAGTTCCTTAATATGTTAGATATTCCTTTTTCATGCTCAAAGCATTTTTACTCCTGGAGTGAGTTCACCAGCAAAGAAGACATGCTGACACACTCATGTACAGATACAAATATCTTGTGTTAGTTTCGCTCCTAATAATTTTAAAGTGAAAAAGAACCTGCTTCTTTATCACATGCTAAATGCATGAATATGGTGCTTGTATATGGAAATATGATATCATTTATAAATTTAATTCTCAGGGCTTGGATTGGGGAGGCAGGAAAACAGAGTTTAAGCCAAGCCAGGGTTACAAAGCAAAGTATTGTTGAAGTATGTGGATAAATATATGAATATGCACATTTTGTGTTAGATCCTGTGATATATGGTAGAGTATCAAAATTACATCTGTTTAAGAGAACAAACCCAGTTTAGTTCTTTCACGCTAGCCACTTAGTGCGAAACCCCACTTTAATTACTTAAAGTGTCAGAACCTGAATTATTTCTCTGTTCTATATTTCTTTGCACTGTGGATGTAATAAGGCAAGACAGACTTTTTGCCTAAAATTTCCTCTACTTATTAAATTCATAGAAAAAATACTTTGATAATGCATGTTTTTATTTTTTTATAACTCTTCTTCCGCAGATATACTTTGAGATATGTTCCCATTCTCATGCCATGTTGTCTAAGATGTTTCCACTTTGAAACCTAGCTGTCTTTGTCCATTCAGTGAACATAAGAAAGGGGGGGAAGAAATTTTACTACAGTACATAATAAATATTTTCAGCATGGAAAAAGGAATGAATTACAGATAGCACTCTTGTCATACTACTTTAGTCTCAGTTAGGGAGCTCTACCCTACCTTTGGTTCAGTTCCCATATAAAAGACACAAGATCTTTATATTTATAATAAGTCTTTAAAGGACTAGAGCTGTAAAATACGTACCCTCTAAACTATTTTGTCTACTTCCTCGTCAATAGCCTCACAATATGACTTGCCATATTCTGTCTGGGCTGCTCTTAATTAACCAGCCCTTATAGCCATGATTTTGAGATTCTTACACCATGGTAACTTCTACTCTCTCACCTTCTTCTCTTTCTTCCTCCCAGTCCTGCCTCAAAGTCCAAGCCCATAAATTAAAACCCTATGTACCTTTCTTCTGTACAGCTATAGGCTGTAGGCATCTTTATTCAATCCAAATGTTTTAAGTTAAAGGTCAAGGTTATACAGCATATCGCAGATTCTCTTATTCCTGGTAGCATACATACATAAAGAGTTTTAACAGCCATATCATTTATCATTTGTTTTAATATATGTGGTGTGTGTGTGTGTGTGTGTGTGTGTGTGTGTGTGTGTGTGTGTGTGTGTTATATGTACATCCTGAGGATACCAGAAAATCCTCTGGATCTGAAGCCATAGCCAAGTGTTGTGAGCTGCTTAGTATAAGTGCAAGGAACTGTAAGTAGGTCCCCTGCAAAAGCGCCAAACACTCTTAACCACTGAGCTATCTCTCCAGTCCCCTACATTTTTTTTTATTAATATGAAAGTTGCTACTTGAAAATCAAGCCCAGAACATTAATATTCCAAGACAATTTTCTTTTCTAGGCAGTCTTTTTTGGAGAAAAGATGTATCAAATAAATCACTCCTCCTTGGAAGTTTGAAGCCCCACCAACCTTACACCTAGTTCAAAAAGTAAGATGTATTTCTGAAAAATAGGACTCAAGTTCCATTCTATTCTACTTAAATCTCTTTGATTAGAAATCACACACAAGCTTGCTTTATCCAAAGGTAAGATTTAGAGAAAAAAATTCACACCTAATATGGTGCCAACACTGAAATAGTCCCCTCCAAAGACAAATTACAGACATTCTGAAGATTAGAACAGGAGAGGAAATTGGTAACTTGCCTGCTGTGATGTATATTACATCATTTGTATCCTTATGGTTCAATGCTCTTCAACTAAACCTAAAGTAGACCCTGAAATCTAGACTTAATGACTATCTTAGGTTTAATCTACAAAAAACCAGTATTAATATTTAAACATTTGTATTTTTCTACATAATAAATACATATTTTACTGAGAAGGCATAAAAGGTAAAGCTCATACTCCTATTATGTTCATGGACTGCAATATTCAGTATTACAGAAACCTGGCTTTCTCTACATCTGTCGAAAACTCAAATGTAATTTCTAAATGTTCCAGCAGACTTTTTGTGATAACATTGATCACTGACTCCGAGTTAGTATGGTGTTACACGGGGAAGAACAACCGAGGAAATCTTGTTCACAAAGGATGGAGGATGCATAATTCTAGAATGGAATTCCTATATAGCTATGACAGTAAACAAGTCAATTGCATAAAACAGCTCTCGTAGTATGCTGCACATTTTTGTGATCACTTGATTGGTGACAACGTCGGTGTGGAATGAATGCTAAAGGACTGCCATTGAAAATAGTTCTGGGGGCTAAAGAGACAGATCAGCAGCTAAGACCACTTGCTACTCTTGGAGAAAACCTAGATTTGGTTTCTAGTACCCATATAGAGGCTCAGAACCATATGTAACTCCAGTTTGAGAGGATGCTATGGCCTTCTCTAGGCTCTGCCAAGATTAGCCACACATATGATGTTACAGACATACATGCAGACAAAACACTGATACATATAAATAATATAAATCTAAATTAATTTTTTTCTTTTTTTATTGAGTATCATCTTCATTTACATTGCCAATGGTAAAACCTTTCCCAGTTTCCCCTCTCCCAAAAGCCCTCCCTCCCCAACGATTCCCTACCCCTCCTCCCACCCCTGCCTGTATGTATATGCCCCTCTACCTAACACAGTCCCACCTCCCCCGCAACAACCCCCCCATCTGTTTCCCTTTGTTGTGACCTCTATTGAGCTTTTACCTGACCAAAGACCACTCCTCCCACTGATGCCCAAAAGGTATTCCTCTGCCACATTTTTGGCTGGAAACATGTATACCCCTTGGTTGATGGTTCAGTCCCTGGGAGTCTTGGGGCATCTGGGTGTCTAAAGCTATTGTTCTTCCCATAGGGCTAATACACCTTCAGGTCCTCTGGACTACCCTCCAGATCCTCCATTGGGGACCCCAAGCTCAGTCCAATAGTTGGTTGCTAGTTTCTGCCTCTGAATTTGAAAAGGGCTGGCAGAGCCCCTCTGGAGAAAGCCATGGCATGCTCCTTTTGGTACACACTCCTCATCGTAATGTCAGGGTTTGATGACTATAGGATGAATCCCTAAATTAATTTTTAAGTAAGAAGAGAAATATAACAGCAGTAAACAGTGCTGTTGCTCTTAGAGATGATGAGTTTCTCCAGCACAGACATCAGACTGTCCCCAAACTCTGGCTTAATTTGTTTGCTTCTATACCATCTATACACATGTGGCACACACATGTGAGCATGTATACACACAAACACATATGCAGAAATAGAAATATTTATGCTAACTTGACAAAAGCTAATGTCATCTGAAAGGAGAGAGCCTCTACAGAACTAACACCTCTATAAGATCTAGCTGCAGGCAAGCCTGTAAGGTATTTTCTTAATTAATGACTCATAGGAGAGGCCAAGCCTTCTGTGCATGGATCCATCCATCCCTGAGGTGTTGGTTCTTTGTTCTATAAGAAAGCAGACTGATCATTTTCAGGTAAAACTGCAGATTTACATGGAAAATATTTCTGACAAAATTCAAAAAATATATAGAAAAACACCTTAAAATTGACTATTTCATGGAAAATTATACATATAAAATGGTAGACATAAAAAACCTTTCTAAATTAATTGAAGGTGGAATTAAAAACATTTTGTGATAAAATTAGAGATTTATATGAAAAACATTTCTGATGAAATAAAAGAAATATATAGAAAAGTATGTTGAGATAGATTATCATGAAAAATTAGTGCAGATAAAATGAAAGGCATAAAAATTACTAAATTAATTGAAAAAGGAATTACAAACATTTTCTGATAAAATTGAAGATTTACATGGAAAATTATGCCTACCATTTTATCTGTAGAATTTTCCATGGTAATCTTCAATTTTAACATGTTTTCTATATATTTATTCAATTTTATCAGAAATATTTTCCATGTAAATCTTCAACTTTATCAGAAAATGTTTATAATCCCACATCAATCAACTTAGAAATATTTTTATAAAATTATCCATGATAATCTTCTATTTTAACATGTTTCTCTACATTTTTCTACAATTTTATAGAAATATTTTCCACGTAAATCTTTAATTCTATCATAAAATATTTCTACCTGCTTTTCAAATTAATTTAGCAATGTTTTTTATGTCTACCACTTTTACTCTTTAATTTTCCATGAAAAGTATCAATTTTAACATGATTTTCTATATATCTCTTCTATTTTATCAGAAATACTTTCCATGTAAATCTTCAACTTTATCATAAAAATGAAATCTACTCAAAGGGAAGTCACAAAGGAATGGAGAATGGATGTACACTAAGTTTTCCCTAAAGGTCCCTTAGTAGTGGGTGTGGGGTCTTGGGGGTGTATGTATATGTGTTGTACATGTGTTGCGTTTGTGTGTGAGTATGTATTGTGTATGTATGTGTATATGTGTGAGTGTATATGTGGATATGTTGTGTTTGTGTATGAATGTGTGTATGTGTTGTGCATGTGTTGTGTTTGTGTGTGTATGTGGGTGTGTACGTAAGTGTATGTATTATGTCTGTGTTGTGTTTGTGTGTGTATGTGAGTGTGTACGTAAGTGTATGTATTATGTCTGTGTTGTGTTTGTGTGTGTATGTGAGTGTGTACGTAAGTGTATGTATTATGTCTGTGTTATGTTTGTGTGTGTGTGTCTGTGTATATGTGTGTAGTGTTGGGATAGTCCATTCTTTACACTTTAAAATATTTTCTTTTGCTATTTTTAATTAACACAGACAAACAGTGCCCATTACTGTAGATTATGCTTTCTGCATCACAGGAGTTGGTGATATTGGATTGGTGCTGTGAAGTCCTTGCATTAAGATTAATCTTTCCGGAACTAATTTCAAATGGCCACTTATCATGAAAATAAAACTATTTGTATTTTAATCATGGAGATTAAAAAAGCAAAGAGAGAAAGAAAACAGACTGATCGAGCCATGAAGAACAGCCAGTAACCAGCACTCCTCCATGGCCTCTACATCAGCTCCTGCCTCCAGATTCTTGCCAAGCTGAGTTTCTGTTATCACCACTTTTGATAATGTACTGTGAGTCAAATAAAACCTTTTCTCTTGAAGTTTCTTTCACCATGGTGTTTTATCAAAGCAGTTTCTAATCACCCTCACTAAGATGAAATTTTTGTAAAAACAGTTCCTAGTCTGATAGTTTCCTAGTCAAAGACTATACTTCCCAGCTTCCCTGGTGATCTAAGGAAATCATTTCCACCCTATGAGGGACCATAATTCACCATATGCGAACATGGGTGACAAAGATGCCCCTTTACTGTGAAAAAACGTGGTCCTGTGTAAGGTAAGATAGAGTCACTCTTTCCACCTCTGTCTCTCTATGGCTGCCTAATATCTAGAAGACTCTACAGGCATTAAGAGGGAGAAACACAATAAGGTCTTCCTCTAAAATGAACATAAAATAATTGTAGAACTGAATTGAAAGACTAAGAAAAAAAGTCCGAACTGTGGCATATGACTAGATCATTCCGGCCACAAAGAATCAACACAAGAACTCTGGGGATTCTCACAGATCAGGGAGCCTGTAGGGTCTGACCTTGGTCCCCTGCATTTAGGTTATAGCTGAGTAGAATGGTGATATGTGGTAAACCTAATAGTAGAAACACAGCTGTTCCTGACTCTTTTGCCTACTTTTGAGACCCTTTTCCTTGTCCTGGGTTGCCTTGTCCGACCTTGATGTGGTGGTATATGCCTGGTCTTATTGTAGCTTTGTAGCTTATTGTTATGCCCTGCTTTGTTCATGTCCCTGGCAGGCTTGTTCTTTTCTGAGGAGAAAAAGAAGGGGGTGAATCTGGAGAAGAGGAGAACTAGGGGGGATTAGTGAGCAGGAGAAGGAGGGAAAACCCTAGTGTGTATATAATATATGAGAGAAGACTTTTAAAAAAGAAAAAGAAATAATAGATTTGCATTGTGTCAGAATGTCAAAATTAATAATAAAGAGGCTATACATTTGAAACATATCAAAAGGAAATATATTTGAGGGTTGAAAAGAGAGGTAGATAATATAATTATATTATAATCTCAAAAATAAAATATTAAGGTAACTTAAAAATTCCCTAAGAAATCAAAGAACATACTGTACACTTAAAGAAATATTAAAATGTTCAGTCTGAAGTAGTTGAGTGATACAAACTTAGTTTACTCATCCATTCTGTAATTGGTGTGAGTATTTGCATTATTTTAGGTTTGGAAAATTTAAAATAACAATGCTACTAATAATATTGGATCCATACCATAAGTCACACACACACACACACACACACACACACACACACGCACACGCACACGCACACGCGCACACACACACACACACACACTCACACACACACTTCAACAACAGTATGAACAGATACCATGATACATGATCGTTTGCCTTTGGAATGAGGAAGCTTTGATGAATCCAAGGATTCTATTAAGTGAACTTAGTGCTAAGATGGTATTTACAAGGAATTCCCATGAGAGGAAGAGAAAAACAAGCACCTAACACAAAATTACAAATAAAATCTCTCTCTCTCTCTCTCTCTCTCTCTCTCTCTCTCTCTCTCTCTCTCTCTCTCTCTCTCTCTTTGTGTGTGTGTGAGTGTGTGTGTGTGTGTGTGAGTGTGTGTGTGAGTGTGTGTGTGAGTGTGTGTGAGTGTGTGTGTGTGAGTGTGTGAGTGTGTGTGTGAGTGTGTGTGAGTGTGTGTGTGAGTGTGTGTGAGTGTGTGTGTGTGTGTGTGTGTGTAGTTGAGACAAATAAGGGGAGTATAGGCAAGATTTAGAGATACACGCGGAATGCTGTGGTAAGTAAAAGAGAGTAAGTAATTGGCAGAGAGAATTCAGAGAACAGACGTGGGACTTCAGGCTTTCATTACTTATTTATTGCATTTACTCATTTATTCAACAAATGCATAATGAATGGTACTACAGTTTGTGCAAAGGGCATTGGGAGGTGCTAGAACAAAACTAAATCCGTGTTTAGAGTTAAGCAGATGAGACCATTGTCCTAAGGAGATCTTTGGAGAAACACAGATGCTGGTGAGCTGGATTATAAGCAAATATTTATGCAGAGAGGAATTAGAAATGGAGAAAATATTTGTGCCTACAGAATAATGATGCCAATAACTATAAAAATGAAAATAAATAAAGACCTCTGAAGTAAGCTGCATGCTATTTGTAAGAAGAGCCTTGGGGATCTCAAGCAAATGTGGTTAGTACATTAACAAGGAAATGGGTCTTGTGCTCTACAGACACTGCCTTAGCTCTGAAAGGTGAATATTGAGAATATTCTGAGTCATAGGCACCCAGTTCACATTGGCATCCTTCTTAAGGGGGAATTAATATCTGTTTGCACTTTTCTGATGTGGACCTGACGTTAGATCCTAAGAAGGTAACTTTTTCTAAGCATTTGTTTTTCTATAGCTCAACCAAAGGTAGTAATTGTCCTTGCAGTGTTTCCTCATTTTCAGGTAGTAAAATGGTAGTACTTACAATTTAACAGCAGTTTAGGGTTTAAATGCAATAAATTGTATAACTTATGCCCCGGCACATAAATAGGATTCGAAAATGTCACTGTTATTTATACCAGTTGATTTAAATATTTTATTTTCAGGACTATGGTTTGAACCTGACATTGTGTATATGCCAGACAAGTGCTTGAGAATTGAGTGGTTTCTCCAGCCTTACTTTTTATTTTTTTAAGAAAGGGTCTAAGTTTCCAAGGCTACCTTGAGCTCATTCTGTACCCCAGACAGACCTTGAATTTGTAATATCCATTTTTCAGAATCCCGAGGAGAAGCAGTTATAGGCTGTACCACTGAGCCTGAATAATTTCAATCATATTTTGCTACTTTTAATTTTCTTGAAACACTTTTGAAATAGAGATAACTATGTCATCACTTGAGACAATTTTCAAAACAGCAGTAATCCAAGAATGTGCACAGAATTCCAAACTGCTGAAAATTAGGAAATTAGCTTTAAGAGTGAAATTGTCTTGGAAAAAGGAAACAAAATTTTCCTGAACCTAGTGAATGAATCTTACTATAGTTTACTTTATTCTGTGATATCATAATGCTCAACAAATCCTGGTAGTTTTCATGATGGAGATTCTGTGGCATGGAATGAAATATGGACTTTAATTCTGACTCCTAATAAGTAACTGAGAAGAAATTATCTTTGTGTTAAATATGAGGTAAACATGAAATGAAAATGCAAGATGGTTGGCTTTAGGTTGCTGTGATGAAACACAGATTAAAACATCTTGCGGAGGAAAATGGTTTATCTTACCCTTTATGATGTAGCTTAAGGCATGGAACATCATGCACTTAACAGTTCATAATTGAGAGAAAACAAGAGAGAGACTCAGGACAGGAGGGTAAAGACAGGAACTAAAGCAGAGATGCAGATGATAGCAGTAAACAGATTTCTGGCTTATTTTTCATATTAGTTTACCTTGCTTTCTATATAACAAAAGGGATGGCACTGCCCACAGTAGACTGTGCCTTTTATTCACATAACAACCATTAAGTAAGAAAAATTCCACACAGGCAAAACTACAGGCAAACTTTATGAAGATAATTCCTAAATTTTTCTTTTTATGGGTGACCATAGTATAGGTTAAAATGGAAATAACTGGACAGCACAGACAAATATACATTTATATGTCTAAACAAGTAGAAAACAGAACTGTTAGTTTTTTTTTTTAAAGGAAACCTCATATAGCTGTCTCTTGAGAGCCTCTATCAGAGTCTGACAAATATAGAGCCAGATGCTCACAGCCAACTGTGTGGACTGAGCACAGGGTCCCCAATGGAGGAATTAGAGAAAGGACTGAAGGAGCTGAAGTGGTTTGCAACCCAATAGGAAGAACAACAAATTAACCAAGCAGACCCTCCCAGAGCTTGCAGAGACTAAACCACCAGCCAGGGAGTGCACATGGAGGGTCCCATGGCTCCAGCCACATACATAGCAGAGGATGACCTTGTCAGGCATCATGGGAGGAAAGGCTTGATGCCCCAGTGTAGGGGAATTCAAGGGCGGGGATGCAGGAGTGAGTGGGTGATGGAACAGCCTCATAGAAGCAAGGGGAAGGGAGATAGGATAGGGAGTTTCAGGGGGACAGAAAGGGGAAAAGGTTTGAAATATAAATAAATATCCAATAAAAAAAACTAAAAATAGAATAAATGAGGCCTTTACAGTGGCCACAACTTTTTATTAGGAGCTAGTCTCAGAAGTAGGATATAGGAAAGAGCATCTCCTCTCCAGCAAAGAATAAAGTTCTTGATATATAAAGGATCAACCAGTTGGAGTTGTGGAAGATAAATTAGCCATATCTATGGGATAAAATGTAGTAGTTTGTGTATGATATCCAGTCCCCAGGAGACAAATTATTTCTCAGAAAAGGAAACATTTCATTAGGTAATGAAAATAAGAAAAATAAAACATAGCTGAAGATTTGCAAGTGGAGACTTCCAGGACAAGTAACATTAAGTGGTGTGACCTTGATAAATATTGAGATAGGCAGTAAAGGTAACCAAGTCATTCTTTAATATCAAAATGATAGAAGGAAGGCTGGAGAGATGCCTCAGCAAAAAAGGGAAATACTACTATTTCAGAGGACCTGAATTTGCTCCCAGTATTTATCACAAACAGTTCAAAATTGCCTATAACTGCAGCTCCAGAACATCGGACACAGTTTTCCGGCTTCCTCTGGCATCTACACTCATTTGCACAAATACATATAATCAACATCAAAATATACAAAGCTTCCAAATCTAAATCCAACAGTGCTAAAAAGTTCAACAGTGTTTATTTAAAATGCACTGCACTACCTAACTTCATCTGAGATACTGAGGAAGAAATGAGTGGTGTACCCAATGTTGAAGTAAAGAGACACAGGAACATGGGAAGGGAAAAGGCAATGGACAGTGTTGTTGTCTGTTCTTTCATGTAAAAGACTGAGAATTTTCTGTTCGTTTTAAGCAAAATGGAGATAGAGAACCTCACCATTAATGGATTTCTTAAGATATTTCAGTGAGATTTAAAGATCATGACAAAATCTGGAGAGAAAAAATTAAACAAGATCAAAATCAAGATGCACTTAGTGTTGGAATGAGGGCCTTCACCTTTATACTGGATCCTACAGGTTCATCAGGCTATCCGTCCTTGCTCCTCACTCTGAGAATTAAGAAGTGCATGTGCATTTGCATGTGCGTGCACATGTGTGCGCGTGCGCGCATGCGTGTGTGTGTGTGTGTGTGTGTGTGTGTGTGTGTGTGTGTGTTGTATGGAGAAAGAGAGGGAGAGAGAGAGAGAGAAGCAGAAATAGAAAAGCAATCTAAGATGTGGTTTGACAGCTTTCTATTGAGATACTGAAGTACTGCATGTTCTTTGTCTGATACACTGTGCTGAAGTAAACAACATAATTCAGAAATCATATGTCTCTTTTGTTTTGAGAATTTGGTATAGAGACAACTTAGGGTAATTTTGCTCAAGAAAGAGACTCTTCTTACCATCCGCCATCCCCCTTACATGCCCTCTCTCTCCCTTTCCCTCTATCCCTCCCCTCCCCCTCCCTCTGTCTCTCTGTCTCTGTCTCTGTCTCTATCGCTCTCTGTGTATGTGCATGCATGTTTGTAATTCCTGTTTATCTCTATTTTTTAAACCTTTTATTGCTTATTCCTGAATTTTATATTATATATCCTAATCACATCCATTGCTCTCCTCCTCTCATACCCAAACTGTACCCATTCAGTGAACCCCTGCCCATAATAGAAAATACATCTCATTATAGAAGCTGTGTGCCCCATTGTATACACTTTTTTCTGTATTTCTTTGCTTGCAAATATTCATTGCAGTGAGTTATTTATTGGTCATGTATGAGGCCTCTGGCTTCTACTATGCTATCAGTACTAAACCCTCACTGGGACTCTTAGGTATGCCGTTGTTGTCCTGTGCAATGAAGATCTTGTAGTTATCAATCCATAGGACTGGTCCCTTCATGCATCCTGGCTGTTCATGGACGTAGTAGATATTGGGGTAGACCAATTGAAAGCCCTGCATCTGGGCCTAAGTGGTATCTGAGCCACTTAGTGCTCCAGCTCTACCACTATTACCCATAGAAAGCCTTGACCTTTTATGTGTATCTTACATCCAGAAATATCAATGAGGCTTCTTGGAGAAGAAAAATAACCTTTAGATATATAGTGAAATATACTGTGCAGAATAGTGTCATGACAAATGCATGTTTTCAAAGGGTGAAGATTTTACCAAGCCTTTCTATATCAAAAAATCAGTCTTCCCAATATGTTTCCTTGTAGTATTTCTGTTTTTGTCTTAGGGGAAAATACCTATAAACACCAAAACTCAGCCCAAGACACACAGGCTCCTTAGAAGACAAAGAATACATCAAAAGATTACATAGCACCTCTTTCCTGCTTCAGATTATCTTTCTGTGGGGAGACACAATTCAGTAAGAGTTGACTCCAAATAAAGAAATAGAAAGCACAAAACCCTCTAAGAAAGAAATAGGGAAATCAAAGCCTATAAATAACACAGAGTGAACATAGAAAAATTGGAAGACCAGGATCAGAAAAATCTAACACAGAACCTAATAAAAAGCCAGACTACACAAAATCCCATATCCTCAGTTCCTACCAGGTGAGAAAACACTTCTAGCTTTCAATCAAAGTGATACAGCCTTTCCAAAAGACAAGTAAAACAGTCTGAGGAAACAATGTAATAGACTCAGACTCAGATAAGATAGGGAAGTGGAAACAATTTCACAGAAAATCTATTATGAAGGTAAGGCCTCTTATAGATTAAAGAGTGAAGACATGTAGGAATAAACATGTAAGACTGTGCTGCGAAGTCATCAATACTAATGAATTTTAGCTACTGCTTCTGAGACCTATTCCCCTTGAGCCCTATATACAAAAAACATGCTGTGATCTCCCTTTCCTATCTGACCCCACACAAAAAGGATAAAGATCTTCTCCCCCAGTCTTCCTTCACCAAACCCATTATACCACCCTCCAAAGTCAACAGGCATTCACTAGGGACACACCAGCTAAGCAGAATAAAGAAGCAGGTAAACTAACTCAAGACCATTCCTTCCTCCTCTCTAAATCTAATCCCTCAGTCTTGTCCCATGGGATAAAGAAGACACCAACTGCAGCCTCTCTACTCTACTGCCTACATGTCCTGTAGGTCCAACATCAATTCATTTTGACATCCTTTCTGATACTGTCACTTTGTCCTAGCCTCAAACTCCAGCAGGCACTCCCTGATAACCCACAGACCACTCCTGACAGGATATCAGGTAGACTGTATGAAGATCTTCTCTTCTTTTTCTGTTACTTCAGATTCCATCCCCCAGTTTCATTCCCATTGCAACAGTACACAAACTGCAGACTTCCTTTCCCCCTTGTCCATATCTCCTATAGATTGTCCATCTCTGGATAACCTCTCTTTCAAACTTGGTCACATTTTTCCTAGCCCTAAACCACAGCAAGCATCTCATGCAAATCCCAAGAAACTACTTCCAGGTTAACATGCAGCCTGAAACTAAACACATACCTTTCCTACTGCTCCTGAGATCCAATATCTCCATTTTTGTCCCAGGCTCTGTAACAGGAAACATGCATCAGACTTTATTTCCTGTCTGACCTCCCCCCCAAGGGATTACAAAGACCTTATATCCCAATTGTATTTCTCCCAAATCACTGCAGTATCCAGTCTCCAACACCAGCAGACATTCCCTGTGAACATATCACCTGAGCAGATCAGTATAACAGGCAACTCACACCATTAGCCTGTCTGTAACTCCAAAGAAAAACAGAAACCAAGAGGAAAAATTAAACAAAAAATAAAACATAAACAACAAAACACTCACCAGCACCTAGACCAATAATCATTGAAAACCCAGATGCCAGAGTAAAAATACAGTTGGTAATAGCCAGTGTAATGTACCTCCATTAAAGTCCAACTATTCTACCACAGCAATCCCTGACTATTCCAACAAAGATGAAGTACAAGAAGGCCTTAAAACCAACTGTTTGAAGATGATAGAGGTTCTTAAAGAAAAAATAATAAGTCCATTAAAGACAGCCAAGAGAAAACATAAAGGAACAATTAAAGAAAACTTTTCAAGACCTGAAAATAGAAGTAGAAGCAATGAAAAAAAAACATAAACTCAGGGATACTAGAAATTAAAAATTCAGGAATTCAAACAGAAAATACAAATGCAAGATACACCATTGGAATACAATAGTAAAAGAAAATCTCAGGCATTAAAGATACAATAGAAGAAATGTATTCTTCAGTTAAAGACAATGTTAAATTAAAAGAAATTCTTGACTCAAAAGAACTGGGAAATCTAGGACACATGAAAAGACCAAACGTAGGAATGAGGAGAGCAAAACTCAAAGACACAGAAAAAAATGTTCAAAAAATGATAAGATATTTTTCTATCCTAAAAAATAAGATAAATATAATGGTAGAAGAAACTTACATAACACAAAAAAGATTGGTTCAAAAAAGAAAGTCCCCTTGCACATAATAATCAAAATACTAATTTGAAGTGGAAATTTCTGATTTCTTTGGAGACTCAGTTGTGTCATGTGATGTTTTTCTGGAAACTGTCTTATGAGATGATGTTTTTGCTGAAATGGACAAGTAGAAGGATGTTTTGCTAAGAAAAGAAATGTTATTTTCTGGAAACAGCCTAGAGAAGGAGCATGTGCTGTTATGCTAGAGTTGATGCCTGAGAGAACATGTAATGATTAGAAAATATATAAATATAACCCAACAGAAAGCAGACGATTAGTACACTTTCTTTGCTGGTCATTGTTGGACTTTGATAACATTGGTCTTCACTGATGAAGCTATATGGTATTGGTTCGCCTTACCATTCTTGGCTATTCACTGTTTGTCATGACTTCATAGAGAGAAGTAGCACTAAAGAACTTCTGGTGTTGTTCTGGCAGGTTTTAGTTGCTTCTGTAGACTCAGGCCAATTGACAGAATCTTGATATTTCTTCTGGATCAACCTAGCTGCTGTTGCTGATTCTTGAATGGTGTTTACAAGTTTATTATACTGCTGCTGTTGATTCATGTGAAGTGAACCACTGATATTCTGACAACGCAGATTAGATTTGCTCAAAAGAACTATTTCTAAATAGGTCCATATCCCCTTTTGTTCTGTTAACCTTTTCTTTCTACTACCTCTAATAGGTGATGGACTACAAGGTAGGTTAAAGCATTTTAGAAACCTGCCTACACTAACTACATAGAACAAAAAAGAAATATTAAAAGCTGGAAGGGAAAAGAACAAGTAACATATAAATGCAGACCTACTAAATTATACCCGGATTCTCTGTAGAGACCCTAAAATCCAGAAGGTCCTAACAGATATGCCGCAGTCTCTAAGATACCACAGGTTCTAAACAAGACTATTATACCCAGCAAAATTTTAATCACCATACATGTAGAAAATATTTCATGACAAAATCAAATTTAAACAACATCTATCTGCATATCTACATATCCAAACTGAGGAGATTAACTGTATCTATGAAAACACAGAAAGTAAATAATCTCACACTGGCAAAATCAAAGGAAGTAAAACAAGCACATACACACACACACACACACCACCACCACCACCACCACCACCACCACTACCAGCAGCAGCAGCAATAACAAAAAACAACAAAATAATAGGAATCAACAATCACCAGGTGGTGGTAGTGCACACCTTTAATCCTAGCACTTAGAAGGCAGAGGCAGGCGGATTTCTGAGTTCCAGGCCAGCCTGGTCTACAAAGTGTGTTCCATGACACATGACAGCCAGGGCTACACAGAGAAATCCTGTCTAAAAAAAAAAAAAAAGGAATCAACAATCATTGGTCATTGATATCTCTCAATATCAATGGTCTCAATGCTCCAATAGAAAGACACATACTAATAGAATGGATAGAAAAATCACAATCCATCCTTCTGTGTCATCTAAGAGACATACCTCAACAACAAGGATAGACATTCCCTCAGGGTAAAGGATTAGATAAAAATTTTCCAAGCAAATGGTCCTAATAAACAATCTGGTGTAACCATTTCAATATATAACAAAATAAACTTCAAACCAAAACTAATACAAAAATATAAGATAGGATACTTATATTAGGATAGTCACACAAAAAATACCAAGATGACATTTCAATTCTCAATATTTCTATATTCCAAAAAAATGACACCAAAGATTATAAAACAAGCAAAAAACCCAACACAAGCAAGCAAATAAACAACAAAAAACCCACAACTACAATTTGAATCATATATTAACTCTTATACACTGATACTGGGAGACTTCAAAACCCCAGTCTTACAAATCAACAAGTCATATGAATAAAACTAAACAGAAAAAATACGGGAGCTGACAGATGTTATAAACCTAATGGACCTAACAATGTTTATAAAATACTTCACCTATACATAGAAATACATACCTTCTTCTCTGCACTTCATGAATAGCTATCTAAGAAAAAGAAGAAAATCAGAAAGATCCTAAGCAGAGCAAGGGAACTTTTTCCTCACTTTTCCTCTTTGTCTAAGAAGTGTTCTGTCCAAAAAAGTTATCCCCAGCTCAATTCTGACTCTTTTCTTTGTCCTCAGCACTCAAAACACCTTTCAAAATACATGATCATATGAAAAAAAGTTCACCACAAATTTATACAAATTCAAATCATAAATCAAAATTACAATGGGGAATGTATATATGCATATCCATTAGGAGTAATTATCTGACTAAATATCCATCCCCTATTATAGCTCCCACAACTTCATTGAAAGTTAAAAACCATAACTTGGTTATTCATAAAGTTTGTATAGATAAACACACTAAATATTTTATCTTCTGTCTTAGTACCTATAATAAATCATTAGTTCCCTTTTTATGACCATTGGTTAATTGTTTTACAATCTCTTAGAATGTGCTCTGAGTAGTAGAAAATCTGGTTACTACTTAAGAGGCAATTGGCTGGTGTCACATTATAGACTGACAGAGTTCTCATTTCAGTTCTGACTACCAGAAAAGAACCAAATAGCAGTCCTACTATAAAAGAGCTTAATAATAACTAATATAATTTTATGAATTCTTACAGGATCAGGTTGTGGGTGGAGAATATAGGACTGAAGCAGAAGAGATGGAAATAGGCAACCTCTGAAAGTAAGAGGTTGTGTGGACCCTCCAGAATATACTGGAGACTTGGGAGGTGAGAGACTCTCAGGACTCAAAGGGAGGGACCTTAGATGAAATGCTGTACAGTGGGGAAAGAAAGCTCATAGAGCCTACCTCCAGCAGAAAGACAGGGTATCAAGTGAGGGAGGGCTGCCTTCCCACAGTCAAAATTCTGACCCATAATTGTTCCTGTCCAAAAGAATTGTAGAAAAGGAAATGGAGAGGAGTCTGAGGAAAAGAAGGTCCAGCAACAGGCCCAAAGTTAGATGAAACTCATGGGGAGGTCCCAAGGCCTGACATTATTACTGAGGCTATGGAGTACTCTCAAAAAGGGACTTAGCATGACTGCCCTGCCAAAGACCCAACAAGCAGCTGAAAAAGTCATATGCAGATATTTGCATCCAACCAATAACTACCCCAAACTGAGACCCACGCCATGAGAGGGAACCCACCCTTGACACTATTGCTGATATTCTGTTATAGTTGTAGATAGGAGCTTATCATAACTGTTATCAGAGAGGCTTCACCTAGCAACTGATGTTAACTGATGTAAAGATGCACAGAAAAACAATAGGTGGAGCTCGGCAAATCCTGTGAAAATCGGGGAGGGAGGATTGAGCAAACCATAGGGTTCATAAGAAAACCTGCAGTCTACTAACCTGGGCCCATGTGGGCTCATGGAGTCTGAAGTTCCAACTACAGAGCCTGAATAGGATGGGACTAGGCCCTTTGTACGTATGTAGCAGTAGTCAACCTGGGTCTTCATGTGGGGTTCTTTAAGTGGGAACTAGGGTTTTCTCTGACTACATTGTTTGCATTTAGTTCCCTGTCCCCTAACTGGACTGCCTTTTCTAGCTTCAGTGGAAGAATATGCCTAGTATTGCTTCAGCTTGATATGCTGGGGCTGGTTGATATATATGGGAGGCCTCCCCCATTTCTAGGGAGAAAGGGGGAAAAGGATGAGGGGAGAGGGGAGATGAGAGAAAAGGATGGGGAGGACAGGAAGGAGGGGAAGCTGCTATTGGGATAGAAAATGAGTAACTTAGTCAAAAACCTCAACAAAAAAGAATTATAAACCAATTTATTTTTAACATGGATACAAAAATAATAAAACACTTGCAAATCAAATCTAAGAACACATCAAAAATATTACCTACATTATCAAGTAGGTGTCATCCAAGTGATTCAAGGATGATTCAACATATGTAAATCAATAATTGTAACGCATCATAAAAACAAACTGGAAGACCAAACCTACATAATCAATAGTTGGATAAAGTCCATTGATAAAATCTGTCACCCTTTGTTGATAAAAGATTGGGAGACATTAGGGATACAAGGGACATACCAAATCATAATAAATGCAATTTACAGCAAGACTATAACTGTCGTCAAATGAGTTGGATAGAAACTCAAAACAATTCCACTAAAATCAATTTCTACTAAAATTCCAAGACAAGATTGTCCACTCTCTATATATCCATAGAATATAGTAGCTGAAGTTGTAGGTAAAGCAATAAGACAACCAAAAGGTGTCAAGGAGATATTATTTGGAAAGGAAAAAGTCAAAGTATCATTATTTGAATATGATAGAATACTATACCTAATTGACCCTAAAAGATTGCATCAGAGAACTGGTACAGCTGATAAACACTTTCGGCAAAATAGCTGGATGCAAGATTAACTAAAAAATATCAGAAGCTATCGGATAAATATGACAAACAGATTGAGGAAGAAACCACAAAAACAATATCTTTCACAAGAGTCTCAAATAATACAAAATACCATTTGGTAACCAATCAAGTGAATGGTTTGTATAATAAAAACATCAAGTCTCTTAATAAAGAAATCGAAGAATATATCAGAAAATGGAAAGATCTTCCATGACTGTGTATCAGCAAAATTAGAGTAGTAAATATGGCCATCACACTGAAAACAAGCCACATGTTCAATGCAATGCTCATCAAAATTCCAAAGGAGTTTTCAAAAATCTTGAAAGGCAGTTCTCAACTTCACATGGAAAAACAAAAAGCTCTTGATTGCTAAAATACTTCTGAATAATAAAAAACTACTACTGTTCCTGATTATAAGTTATACCTCAGAGATATGGTAGTAAAATCTGCATGGTATTGGCATAAAAATATACACATTGATTAATGGAAAAGAATTGAAGACACAGACATAAATGCACGCATGCATACACATCTGAATTTTGATAAAGCAACCAGAAATACATAGTAGAAAAAAGACAGTATGTTCAACAAATAGAGCTAGTCATACTGAATGTCTATATGTAGACTAATGCAAATAGAACCATACTTATCACCCTCCACAAGACTCAAGATCAAATTTTTAAAAGATTTCAACATAAAAGCAGATACATTGAACCTGAGGAGAGAAAGTGGGAAATAGGCTTAAATACATTGGAACAGAAGACAACTATCAGAACATAATATTATAATGTAGGCACTAAGATAATAAATAGGATGTAATAAAACTGAAAAGCTTCTGTAGAGCAAAGGACACCATCAACTGGACAAAGTGTCAGTGTACAACATGGGAAAAGACTTTTACCACCTCAATATCTCAGAGAACTAATATTCAAAATATATTTTAAAACTTAGAAATTATACAACAAAAATAATAATACAGGGCTGATGAGATGGCACTGACTGTTCTTCCAGAGGTCCTGCATTCAATTCCCAAGAACCATCTGTAATGGAATCTGATGCCCTCTTCTGGTATGTCTGAAGATAGCTACAGTGTACTCATACACATAAAATAAATAAATCTTTAAACAAATAAAATAAACTAATAATCCAGTCTAAAAATGGGGTACAGATCTAAATGGACAATTCTCAATAGAGGAAACTCAAGTGCCTGGGAAATATTTGAAGAAATGTTCAACATCCTTAGCCAACTCTAATAAAGTTATCCTTACCCATGCTTTAACAAAGCAAATCAAAACTAGTTGAAATTCCTTCTTAATCCTGTCAGAATGGCTAAGATCAATTACACAAGTGACAGCTTGTGCTGGGTAGGATGAAGCACAAGTGAAACATTACTCCATTAGTGGTGGGAGTGTAAACTTATACAGCCATTATGCAAATCAATATGACAGTTCTTCAGAAAGGTGAGAGTTGATCTCCCTAAAGATCTAGCTATATGCCACTCTTGGACATATTCTCAAAAGACTATTATTTAAGCATGTTCATTGTAGCTTTATTCATAATAACCAGAAAGTGAAAACAACATAGATATTCCTCAGCAGGAAAATGAATAAAGAAAATATAGTACATTTACATAATAAACTGATATTTAGCTATTAAAAATGGCATCATAATATTTTCAGAGAATGGTTAAAACTAGAAAAAGATTATCCTGAGTGAGGTAAACCAGACCCAGTGATATGAATACATTGTATATTCACTTATAAGTGGCTATTAGCTATTAAATAAATGATAACCAAGCTACAATCCTTAGACTCAAAGAGGTTATATATAACAGGGGGGTATATTTCCCTGGGAGGGGGAAATAGAATAGACTTCATGAGTGAATTGTGGATGTATGGGGATGAAATTTGGAAGAGTGGAGGAAGTAAAGTTGAGGGAAACAATTTAGCCAGAATTCAGCTGGAATTGAGTAATGTATGAGGGATGATAGTGCCATGGAAACTCCCTTCAGTATATAAAGGTGACGCAAATAATGAGAGACAGAGTTCCAATGCTCCATTTCCTATCACCAGAGGATGCTTAAAACACTGGAACTGCATTGCATTCAATTAACTTTTTCAACAAGGGAATCCCATGTAAATACTCAAACAACCCTGGCTGTTGTTACTTTCTGCAAACTAACAGTGGGCTCCCAATTCTGACCACAACACCCATAGAACTTACTGAACATGGAAAAGTTGAACATGGAAAAGTTGAGCTGGTGTCTACATGGAGCCTTCAAAACTAAATTCTAATGTTTTTGTTGCAGGAAGCTACTCGGTGGGCTACTAAGAATGATATGTAGGCACCAATCAAATCAAAATCCATTAACCTATAATCTGTCCTACCTGCAAGATATGATAAGGCAAGAATGGCATAGAACATGGGAAAGTAGCCAACTAAGCTCTGATTTGAATAAGGTCCACCCCAGGAGACAGAACCCATACATGACACTGTAAACAAGAACCAAAGACTACATATCCAAGGGACCTAGGTTAAAACCAAACACTATTGGTCTAAAAGAATATCAATAATAAAGTGACACCAAATGATATTTTGCTATATTCATAAATCAGTTCTATACTCAGTCATTATCAGGAAAGAGTCCTCTTGCAGCCACTGGGAACAGATGCTGAGGACCCCAGCCTGAAATTACATGGAGAGAGAAATCCTTGAAATACACATCTCTATGTGGGAATTTTCATCAAATCTCATCCCTTAGAGTTCAGAGAACCTGGGAGAAAAGGAGGTGGAAAGAGGGTAAGAGCCAGAAGGGACGAGGAAACCAAAAGTACATGACCTTCTGTATCAACTGAGCAAGGCTTATATGAACTAACAGAGTTTGAAGCAGCAAGCAAAGGGCCTGCATGGGTCTGGACCCATCTATGTATATAGATATGGATATGGATATGGATATAGGTATGGGTATGGATATGGATGGATATGGATATGAATATGGATATATGTATAGGTATAGATGATATAGATATAGATGATGATATAGATGATGATACAGATGATATAAAAGATATAGATGATATAGACGATATAGATGTAGATGATAGAGATAGAGATAGAGAGGTGTGTGGAGGGGTGTGTGTGTGTGTGTGTGTGTGTGTGTGTGTATTAAACCTTTCAGCTTAATATTTTTATGGGACCCCTGATTGCATGAACAGGGGGTCTGATTCTTGTCCTTGATCATGAGAGCTCTTTTCCTTCTGTTGGGTTTTCTTGTCCAGGTTCACTGTGATAATTTTTGTTTTATCTTATATTTTATTCTGTCATGTTTGGTTATCTCCTAGATGCCTGTTCTCTTCTAATGGGAGACAGAAAAGGAGTAGATCCAGAAAGGATGGGTAATATGAAGAAATTGGGGATGAGGAGAAGAGAGAAAAAGAGAAAACAAAAAGAAAAGAAAAAGAAAAACAGAAAAAAGAGAGAGAAATACATGCTAGAGTTTTCATGTTAAAAAGAAATCAAAAACCAAAAATCAGAACCACAAAAAACAACCAACCATACAAATTAGCAAACAAAAAATCCTGGTAAAATTGTCATAGTCAGCAAGTCACCATCCTTTTTCCTCTCTCTGGAAAAGAGCCCACATCTTGCTCCAATTCAGAGATAGTTTACTCAACTCACTTATCTCTAGAAGAAAAGTAAGAGTTAAATGTTCAAGTATTTATTTTATTACTTTTATTTATTTTTTTACAATCCAGTAATTCCTCCACCCCCACTGTCCATTTTTCCACAGTTCCTCACTACATTCATCCCCCCCCCCCCATATCCAAGAGGATATCTTTTTCACCCCCACGTCCAGCCAGGCCTCCCCACTTTCTGGGGCCTCAAGTCTCTTGAGGATTAGGCACATCTTCTTCCATGAGACCAGAACAGGCAGTTCTCTGCTGTATATGTGTCAGGGGCCTCATATCAGCTGGCGTATGTTGTCTGGTTGGTGGCTTAGTATCTGAGAGATCTCAGGGTATCTGAGCTAGTTGAGACTCCTGTTAGTTGGCCTCCTCTTCAGATTCTTCTAGGCTTTCCTTAAAATGTTAAATTATTAAAAAAAAAAAACAGTTGCAAAACATTAAACTGAGCCTTTCCCCACTCACCTTAACTCCTTTTATTCAGTTCAATTTCCATTTCTGAACCTGTATTAAAGCACCAGGTATACTGATGGGTGTGGGGGCAGGGTTTCTTTGCAACTGCATTTAAGAGTGCTAGCTTACTTTGCTAACATTATCCTTGGTTATTATGCCTGGTGGCACATGGTGAACTATACAGACTGCTCAGAATGTCATTCTTAGAGTTAAAAAAAAACTCTTATTCGGCACTTATGTGGCTGATAACAGACTTTGATGGTCACAAACATTCAAATCTAGAGATTTTAAAAAATGAATCTTAAAAGTCACTAACCAATAATTTGCACTGAGTTGCAACAAACAAAATCTAGAAATGGGAAAACACTATAATTTTCAAAGTTGCTTTATTATAACATTTTTCCAAAAAAGTAAAAAAAAAAAATATCAGTAAATGAGGCTTGAAAAGAGCCAAGAACTGAGGGTTTATATATAAAGTTAAAAGGCAAAAGAAGCAGCAACAAAAGGGGGCCTATTAAAACTTGAAGTTAAAATTAAAACTATTTTAATGCAATGATTTTGAGGCAAGTATTTTTAACATGTTCGGTTTAAGAAAAGTTTATCGAAACACTGAGGTAAGACTTAGCAATTGCAGCACCGTGGATAAGCTACATTAAGAAGGAGAAAGAGTTTATGAAAAAGGAGCACAATAAAATCCCAGAGATTAAATAGATTACCACAACTCCAATAAATTCTTCATCAGCAGGGCCCAGTAATATATTTGAACAGAAAGACAAACTATTCAATGGTGGTAGATTAGTGAAAAGTATCCAGTCTGAGGAACAAAAAAAGAAAAAAATGTTTGAAGATAATAAACAAAGCTCAAGAGACTTGTAGGGACTCTCCATAAAACCCCTATCAAAATACATAGTAAAGAAGGCACAGACAGAAAGAAGAGCTATACAAAAGTACTTGATGAAATAAGGCCTCAGGCTTCCCAGGTTTGATGGAGTTGATAATATTCCATCTAGGAGGCTCAAAAAGGAAGTTCAATAAGCTCAGAAATCTGTTATAATCAGAAGTAAAAAAAAAATGCAAAGGAAAGAACAAAACCACTAAAAAGCCAAAGATTAACTTCTCTTGTGACACTTATTCCCTCTAAGATTAGCGCATCTAACATCTCAACAGAAAACATGTGAGAAAATATCAGTAACAATATGGCATATCAAAAGACAGAGTTTGCATGTTATGGTATGAAACTTGTGTGTGTTTTCTATTTACTTTGAAAATTATTATAATACCTGATAATAAATATATGCTGATGACTCTAAATAATAATAATAAACTGAGAGCAATGTAATAACTAGGCTAGGTGTGATATATCATATATGATTTTGTTGTATGCTCTCAAAATCTAGTTGTTATTCATCCAAACTTGATCTTTATAAACTAAGGTGCTGAATGTTGAAGCTGGGAAGACAATTTATTCAGGAAGCTCAAAAGGAAAGGATAATGAGTGGTGGTCTCATAATTTGGTGTTATTTCAATGAGAAAAAATCCTTGCAAAAGGAAATTGAACCTAAGTGATATAATTTGAATTCCAACTAAAAGCCATGCTTTAAGAAAAGAAGTACAGTTTAAATGATAAGGTCTTAATGACTTTGTTTACTTCTTACTGTAGTCAGAATACAACCTGTTTCAGCAATATCAACTATCCTTGGATCTTAAGTTTTCAATTCTTTTCTTCTAATAGTGCATTTTTTCTTCTGAAAATTTATAATCAATAATGATGATTTAAAAAATAAATAAACCAAAAAGCTAAGGATAACCCCTAAAGACTGATCATTAAAACACATTCAAAGATAAAATGAAGAATTATAAATTAATTAACTTTGGATAAGACAAATAGTAAACACCAAAAGAAGAAGTGTAGGAGCTAAAAGACTAAGATCTTTGCTATGCAGACAACTGCAAGACAGTAGACTCTACTGTCATATGTACCTATGTTAAATTAAAGGTGTACTTACTGCTCAGAAGTAGAGATGAAAATAATAATTATAAAAATCACAATTAGAGTGTAACTTTAAATTCAAAACAAAATATGTTGGAAGTGGAAGAACAGGAAATAATGTTCCATGCAAAAGTGGTCAGAAGAAAGATGAGTAGCTATTAGATTTTAAGATGCATTCAATGTTCAAAAAGTAGAAACTGACATAATAGTTGCACATTTCCTAATTCAAGTAGATACAACTATAGAAACATAAGTAACACAAAGTTCCAAAACAAAAGAGAATATTAGAAAGAGTCAATAAAAGAGAGGTTTTTCAAATCTCTCTTAATCGGTTGCAACATTTAAAGAAATATAAATTGGAAGTATTTAGTACATAGGCAATTTCAACAATACAAATAGCAAATCATAATAAATGAAGTTTTCCCATGGCCTTATCAAAAATACATCATATTCTAGGCCACAGAGTAACATTGATAAAGTTTTAAGATTTTAAGCTATGCTGACGATATTGAACAAAGAATATTAACAATCATTAGCACTAAAAATGGAGAAAAATAACACATACACACACACACACATCAATGTACTAACTGAAAGACATTAATAAGAATGACAAAACAAAAATGAAAACATGCTTGGCTTAATTGGCTTTCTATTGGTGTGATAACATACCATGACCAATTTCAATTTAGGGAGAAAAGAGTTTATTTCAGTTTTTATTTCCAGGGAAGTCAAAGCACAAATCTGAAGACAGGAATTGATGCACATGCCATGGAGATGGGTTGTTTACTGGCTTGCTCCTCATGGCTTATTCAGTTTTCATTTTTCTTTCTTTCTTTCTTTCTTTCTTTCTTTCTTTCTTTCTTTCTTTCTTTCTTTCTTTCTTTCTTTCTTTCTTTCTTTCTTTCTTCCTTCCTTCCTTCCTTCCTTCCTTTCTTTCTTTCTTTCTTTCTTTCTTTCTTTCTTTCTTTCTTTCTTTCTTTCTTTCTTTCTTTCTTTCTTTCTAGAACCTAGGGCCACCATCCCAGCAGTGGCACTGCTCATTGTGGGGACCTCTCACACATCACTCATCAATCAAGAAAATGCCTCACAGGTTTGTCTACAAAGTAACTTTGTGAGGACAATTTCTCATTTGAGGTTTCTTCTTTCAAAATGAGTCTATCTTGGATCATGTTGTTCTAAAACTAGCCAGCACAAAATCGCTCATCTTACTTGTGATATAATCAATAAGAATTGAGGACTCTCTCATTGTAAAACCTATAATATTGAAGAAGGAGGAGGAGGAGGGGGAGGAGGAGAAGAAAAAGGAAGGAGAAAGAGAAGAAAGAGGAAGAAAGAAGAAGAAGAAGAAGAAGAAGAAGAAGAAGAAGAAGAAGAAGAAGAAGAAGAAGAAGAAGAAGAAGAAGAAGAAGAAGAAGAAGAGGAGGAGGAGGAGGAGAAGGAAGAGGAGGAGGAGGAGGAGAAGGAGAAAAGAAGAAGACAAAGAAGAAGAAAGAACGAAAGAAAGAAAGAAAGAAAGAAAGAAAGAAAGAAAAGAAAGAAAGAAAGAAAAGAAGAAAAAGAAGAAGAAAAGAAGAAAAAGAAGGGCAAGTGAAATATCTAAGCAAGTAAAAGAGCTTGCAGCCCAGCCAGAGGACCTGAATTTGATCCCTAGTCCCTACATGCTAGAAGAGAAGCAGATTTTACAACCTACCCTCTAATATCTACAGGTACTCATTCACATACAAATGTGCATATATACATATACATAAGATATAAATAAAAATACAGGCAAGAAATGAAATAACTCAAATAGGAATGGTAATATATCTTTCAAGGATTCAACTCCTCACTAACCTTAAGAAACCCCCTTTTCCCAAACTAATATATGATTTCCATGGAATAACTATAATTATCTTAAATGTTAGCAGAAATTGATAACATAATTTCAAAACTTTACAGAAAACCAAAGACCTAACACAGACAAAGAAAGTGAATATATTAAATAAAATTTAGCAGGGCACAATAATCCTGAGTGCATACTGGCACACATACTTTGGCAGTTATCATCAGATTCTTTATGATGTGTAAGACCTGCTGAACAAGGGGGATATGATACCCGGTACTGGCAACCTAGCCAACTACACAGTACTAGTGAGGTCATGGATCTTGAAGGAGAATCCACAACTGCCACTTTAAAAAACAAATGCAATCTCTAATTGTATTCTAAATGTGTGACTTTTAGCCCACAGAGAAGTGTAATCAATAAAGAAACTTCTCTTTACAACAAATGAAGATTGTAACAAAAACACAAGCAATGAAAATGCAGAGTTGTGGAGCCCAATCCCAGTGGATAAATTTACAAAATGCCCTCCTACCTAAGGCTCAGGAAACACTGTTAAAGAGGGATTGGAAAATTATAAAAACTATATGATCAGGGAGTTTGTGGTGAAATTGCCTTTTAACAGTTTCTAAAGCTATACAGAAGAGCTCACCAGCATGATTACGTAAACATGAGATGAATGAAGATAACAAAGTAGATGTGCCAAAGTGAAAAAAGGAAAGCCCATGATTCCTCAACCATGCAGAAAATACAGGATCTGAAGAAATGCTCAGAGCAGGGAAGCAGTCTACTCCAGGGAAGAACAAACCAACTGTTAGCCAATACCAAATGGTCAGATGGAGAGACATACATATAAATAACACTATAATGACTTAAGTTTGTATTTAGAAATATGAATATGTATATACATATTTATAAATATGTGTATACACATGTGTTAGCAATCAATGAAAAAAGAGGGCATGGATTTGAAAGATTTCAAGGGGCAATATTTGCTAGGAATCATAGGAAGGAACTGTAAGTGGGACATGATAAAACTGCATTATAACATCAAAAAATAAAAGTTTAAAGCCAAAATGTCAATCTCTAAAGTTCTCAAATTTGTTATAAAGCTATTCTATGGTGAGGGGGATTGTTTCCATATGTGATAAAAAAAAATAGAACAAAGAGCTGTGTAGACCGACCCAAGTCCAAATGTTGACAAAGTTGCCAGGCCAGTTTAGTGTGCAAAGGAAGCAACCTCTTTAACAAATGATATAAAATAGCTATATATCAATGTGTATAAAGAACAATAACTGATCTTTTAAGTTCATGATGTCTGCGAGTAACTTACTCATCCTCTGGGGGGAAAATGTAATTGGGTTAATCTCAAAAACAGGGACATCTCAATAAGATTTGTACAGAAGAGTAGATATTGTTTGATTTAACTTATGTGAAGCTGTCAAAGAGGCAACATTGATCTACAGCATCAAAACGCAGAACTGTGGCTGCCTGGGGGCAGAAAGGGGAGGAAATGGCCAGAGAGAGAGAAATCAAAAACATTCTCAGGTAGTGGAAGAGTTTGTGGCTTGACTGACGATGCTGCGTTTGTCAAAACCTATTACACTATCAATTGAAGTGGTCTTACTCTGCTGTATTCCCAAGCTCAAAAACAATGATTAAGAATAGCATTTGGTGTCTACAGTTACAATATAACTATTAAACCACACTTCAATCACAAGTTCTTATATAGAGAGCACACCTTTTGATTGTATCAGAGAGTTTCAAGGACAGAGAGGAAGCTTCATTTTGTTCTTTCTTTTTTTATTTGTTTGTTTTGGTTTGGTTTTCTTTCATTTTTGTGATAGGAGCTTATTTCTTGTGTTACAGAAAAACAGCTTTGTATTCTCAGATGAACTACTACAAGAGTTCAATGCCAAAGTCAGGTGCACTGTGTAGCACAGGATAGACTCATTGTATTTTACACGGCAGACAAGCATTTAAAGAGCCCTTATAGCAGCTCAGACATTCACCCTATCATGATACAGTTTCTCAGTGTTTATTCTGAAATGCAATTAGAGACTTGGGGGAAGTGCAGAAGTGAGAGAGGAACCAAGAAAAGGGAAAAATTAGATGTTAACAGGGTGCCTTACTTACTCATACAATCACAACTCCAGGTAAATTAGCTGCCTCTCCAGATGATTTTATTATGTGACCATTCTCAATAATAGGTTACAAGAAGTTTTTATATTTCCATTGCCAATGTGGCACAGTGATTAACACTGCTTGCCTCTAGCCTTTTTTTAATCTGAAGTAAATTCCCAGAACCCACATAACTGAGGATGAAAACTAACTTCTGTAAGTTTTCCTCTGAAATCTTTGACACCTATGTCCCACCACACACATACACCAGTAACAACACCTACCAAAAGAAATTAGTATACTATATTCCAAGAAATGTTTGGTGGATGGGGGTAATGAATGATAAGATTTGCTTTGCATTTTAAATGATTATCTGATTTAGTCATTTAATATCCAGTTTCCCAGAGACTGCTATGGTTGAGAGACAATGATTATTAGCCATGGAGTACAATACTAAAAGTGAATTATCTGCTATGCCTCGTTTCCTTGGGAGATTAGTGATTAGGATTACACAGCACACTGCACATAAGCTCTTAGTGCTGAGCCTGGTACATGGAAGAGCATCATAAGAATTGACACTTAGGCTGATGGTAAGGAGGACTGTAGAGGCCCTGTGGCAATCCTTCCAGCTACCAAGAGAAAGAAACCTGAGCAAGTAGTCCAATCTTTATTTCTATTATGACTTACATCTACACAATGTCAAATCTGCTGATGGTTTGAAATCAAAACAACAAAAATAAGTTTAAAATAGACTACAGAGGACATTTTATTCATTTGACAGGGACAAAGTTTGAAAGGCCAATGTCACACAACATCAGAGTTGACCAGGACCATGAATATTTAGATTCCTAACATGAAAAGGCAGCCAGGTCCCCAGTGATGAGGAGTAAAGATACAGCAAGAAAGTACAGCACACATTTAGAAAAGGAGCAGGCCTACTATTTGTCTGTGGTGTGGAGTTCAGGAACACAGTTCCTTATACTGTAATAGATCATAGTTATAAATCCCTGGCTTATTTAATCCTAGTAAAATACTAGAAGCTTTGTTTGCATGCAGTATTTACACATTTCTTACTCCCTTCTAGTAACTAAGATACCCACGTTGTAATGGCTAGAAAGAAACACAGTTACAATTTGAGCTCTTCCTGACCCTAAATCCTCCTTAGAGAGATGTGAGACTACAGAAATTTCAGCACTAGCAGAGGCACTAAAGATTTGGGACAAAATTGAGAGCAAGCATTTATTTATGGACACACAATGTCCTTCACTATTAAGTAGGTGAGAAATGGAGGCCAGCCTATGCAGACTTGTAAGATGAAACGTACAAGGTGTTCCAGGACTTCCAGGTAAACCAACTCAATGTTTATATACTTGAAAATATATTTTATATTGAAGTGTGTGTAGCAGTTGTAAAATCAGCCAAGTACAGCTCTCTAGCCATGTGGTTCTGTTTCTACAATTAGCAGTAGCTCAAATCTGACTTGAGTGTAACATTTCATTCTTGATCTAGAAAGTGACCCCATTGCAGGCTAAAAGTATCACACCCTTATTTTAATTTTATAGTTTATCAGACCATGATGACAGTAACCAAATGGTTCCTCTACTTACACCCATGGTTCTTAAAAGATGCTGAATAACAAAATTCCTTTCTAGCTTTAAAAGCTTTAAAATAGTTGCTTTTACCAAACGTCTCATAAATTACTGGCAAAAGTAAAATGCAATCTTTCTTCAGAAGTAAAATTAGCCAACTGTCAAAAAATTAGTCACACTCTAAGACCTAGGAGAGTCATTTATAAATATTCTCTGCCAAAGAAATAACTGTGTGGATACAAAATGACACAAATATTTATTTGGGATAACCTCTAATTAGAAGCAACTCAAACAATAATGAATAAGACAAAGGGAAAATGAGTGAGGTATAGTTCTATTTTCAATAGGATGTATTTATATATAGGGAGAGATCACTAGTGTGCATACAGCTTAAAAAATGTGTTGGTAAGTCAACGAGGCCAGACACACAGACAGTTTGATTCTATTTATATAAAGTCCCAGGATACAAAAATCTCATCTGTGATGGAATAAATAATGTGGTACATCTTTGAAATGAGAAGAAAGAAAGTGTATTGACCAAGGAGGGTCACAGGAGGAATTTTTAGAAATATGGGAAATTTTCAGAGAGAGAGTTTTAAGGCATGCTTATATATTTTAAAGTCTCACTCAATTTATGATGTGCTTTATGATGCTAATTTAGTATAGTATTAAATGTTCAGCATAAAATCCCTGTGAGATCATCAGCTTTAAAATGGTGATGCCCAAGATACATTTGTAATAAACTCTAAACATAGCAAATGGTTTATTTTATTGTTGAAGGCTTTTTAAGATAATTTTGCTTTCTGATAATTTTCTACAGATATATACAATGTATTCTGGTAATTTTTCCTCCACTCCCACTTTTTACATGCCTCCATACCTCCCATAATCCAGGCTCCTTACTGCTATTCCTCCCTTTTCCAGATTCAAGATTTTAAGTTTTACATGGGGACCCATCTGTGAGAGCATTGGGTTGTAATCCTCCATAAGAACAATACAACAGAAGACAGTGACTCTACCTCTTACCAAATCTATACATATTCAATAGTTCATCAGTGCTTGATAGGCACACCAAGCCCTTCCTCCATCCATGCCTGAATGTCAGCAGACACATTCTTGTACAGATTCAGAGCAGAACCCACAGCTTTGGTCAGTTCATAGTTGCAATGACCATATGCTAGCAAGAAGTCAGCATTTCATGTCTCCCCCTTATCTTCTCTCTTCAGTTTCTTCCACAGTGCCACCAGATAGAATTAGGGATTAGCACTAATATGAAGGGTTGCAAAAATTTTTAAGACAACCAAATTAATTTAGATGTGGTCATGTTCTCATTTAATACTATTCGGACTACTTTAAAATACTTAAAGATCAAAATGTGTATTCATGTTCTATGAAAACCTATTCAATTATTCCAAAATTGTATAGCAGAATTTGTTTGAGATTATTATACAATATTGTACTTTCATGCTAAAATCTAAAGAATACATGGAATCATCAGTGAGGCACACTAAGGCATCAATAGAAGTTCCCAGATAAAAGATAAAAATTGAGACCTGGAAAAATAAAAGGAGGTAAGTTCACACAACAATATTTCAACAAGAATATGTGAGTCTGAAAAATATTGCAGTTTTTTTTTAAATAGGCTGCAATGTTTATAGCAAACAAATTGCAACATCGGGAGTTATCAGTGATGGGATATTTGTTCTGTCAAATGCGCATCTATCTTCTCATAAACCCAGAAACATTTTTAAGTAACGTTAGTCTTTTAAACTAAATCCTTAGTTCGACAGGTATTAAATCTTAATAAACCTTCATTCTTAAATATTTGCTGTGCACCACATCTCCTCAAAACAAATAAGAAAATACTTATTTTCTATTGGATGTTATCTTTGGATATAGACATTTCGTTTTCACAAAATTACCTTTAATGAAGGGTAAGTTATAGACAATAAAACATGTCTATTCTGTACATGGTTAATGAGTTTTGACAAGTAGATAAGTTTATGTCTTTATTGTCACATTCAAGAGAAAAAAAATGAACAAAAGAAACTACAGGTAGTCAGGGTGAGGAGCACTGCATAGTGAAAGATTTGCAAGCAACTGCCTTGGAGAAAGACATTTTAGAAGTACAAGGACATTCTATCATTAAGGGGAAAATTATTTCCCTTGTCTTTAACAAATCTTTCACATGGGATGGTCTCCTGGCCAGGTGATTAATGGAAATAACTCTCTCTCTCTCTCTCTCTCTCTCTCTCTCTCTCTCTCTCTCTCTCTCTCTCTCTCTCTCTCTCTGTCTTTCTCTCCCTCTCTTCCTCTCCACCTCTCTCTCTCCCTGTCCTCCCCCCTCTCTGTGTAGTGTAATGTTATTTATTTTACATCCCAAAGGGATTTGTGCTCCCTCCTCTCCTCCCAATCACCTACCCACCCAACCCTATCTACTCTGTTTCTTTTCAGAAAAGGGTCAGTCTCAATATTTATCAACCAGATATGACATATCAAGTTGCAGTAAGACTAGGCACTTCTTTTTAATGCTAGACAAGACAACCCAGTAGGGAGAAGAGGTCCCAAAGGAAGACAACAAAATCTGAGACAGTCCATGCTCCTGATGTTAGGTGTACCACATGAAAACTAAGTTTCACTACTCTTAACATATGGGTGGAGTATACAGGTTCACTCCAGGCAGGTTCTCTGGTTAGCAGTTCAACCAATGGGACCAGCTTAGTTGATTCCTTAGGTTTTCTTATTGTGTCCTTGACCTATCTGTTTCTTTCAATCCCTCCTTCTCCTCTTCCAAAGGATTCCCCCAAGCTCCACCTAACCTTTAGCTGTGGGTCTCTACATCTGTTTCCTTCAGTTGCTGGATGAATCCTCTCTGATGACCTTTGGGCTAGATGCCAATCATTTCCAATAAAATTATTCCTAATGACATTCTGCTATATTCACAGATTGGAATAACTCTTAAGGGAAGGCAAAATAGTATGTAATATCTCCATATCAGATCAGATATCTTGATTTCCCCTAAGATCTGAAGAATAGTCATTCCTATTTTATTATATTGACAAAGAAGTAAACCTCTCTCTCTGTCTCTGTCTGTCTGTCTGTCTGTCTGTCTGTCTCTCTCTCTCTGTGTGTGTGTGTGTGTGTTTATCTGTCTGTCTCTCTGTTTCTGAATCTGTCTCTCTCTTTTATTAAATTTATTTATTTATTTATTCCCTTTACAACACAACACCAGCTCTTCCCCTCCTCCCAGTACCCCCTCATACAAATCCTTCCCCATTCCAATGCCCCTTCTCCTTCTAGTTTGAGAATGGGAAATTTCCTTGTGGTTGCCAAATGCCACCCCCCAAGACATACCACCACACCAACCCCACACATCAATCAATGTAGGACTGGGGACATTCTCTTCTACTGAAGCCATATAAGACTGTTTATTTTGTAGCAAGGGATCCACAAGCAGGCACACAGGCAGCAGGCTCAGGGACAGTCCCTGCTCCAGTTGTTTGAGGGACTCACAAAACCAAGCTAGGCATTGGCTAGATATGTGGAGAGGGGCCTAGGTTCAGCTTGAGCTCACTCTGATTGATGATTCAGTCTCTGGGAGATCCTAGGGGTCCAGGTTAAATGACTCTGTTTGTCTTCCTGTGGAGTCCCTGTACTCTTTGGGTCCCTCAATCTTTCTTCCAACCCTTCTATAAGACTCTGTGAGATCCATCTAATGTTTTGGTGTGTGCCTCTGCATCTCTTTTCATTGCCTGCTTGTCAGAGTCTCTGAGAGGATAGTTATGCTAAATTCCTGTCTGCAAGCATAACGGAGTATCATTAATAGTGTCAGGGATTGGTTCTTGTCCATGGTTTGGGTCTCAATTTGGAGCAGTCATTGGTTGGTCAGTCCCTCTGTCTCTGTTCTATCTTTGTTTCTGCACATTTTGCAGGCAGGACATATTTTGGGTCAAAGGCTTTGTAGGTGGGTTGCTGTCCTGATCCTTCCACTGGGTGTCCTGCCCAACTATAAGAAGTGGCTACTTCAGGATCTATATCCTCCTCAGCTAGGAATCTCAACTACAGTAACCCCCTTACACTCTCTGAGGCCTTTCTCCTGCTTTCCCTACATATGATCTCCCCCCAACCCACCTTACTCTCGTCCATGTCCCCTCTTCCCCACAGTTCCCTTTTCCAATTGATCTCTGATATCTATTTGTTTCCCCTTTGGAGAAAGATTCAAGCATCATACCTTGAGGCCTTCTTGTTATATGGCTTCTTTGGGTCTATTGATTATCCTGTACATGTTTATCCTGTACTTTATGGCTAATATCCACTTATAAGATGGTTCATATAAAGCATGTCCTTTTGGGTCTGGGTTACCTCACTCAGGAATTTATTTTATAGTACCATCTATTTGCCTGTGAAATTCATGTTCTTTTTTTTTAATGGCTGAGTAGTATTCTATTGTGGAGATATATCATATTGAAGTAACTTTCTCTTAATAGTTTATTCTTATTTTCATTTTTTTTCACTAGTTCTCTTCACAGTATCATGCATGCTCATTAAACAGCTAATAGTACTTCACATCTGTTACTACAAATTCTAACCCTAGGAAATGTTCCCTTGGAAAGTTACTTTAGGTTAAAGGCTGTCAGGTACAAAGCTACATGTTCTTTGGCAGCTTCTACTATACAAGTGCCTTTCCAAGTCCATTCTAATGATGTTTTAAATCCTATGTCTTGACTAATTCAATGGCTGTGCACTTCTAAACCTCACATGGCTAACACATTTTCCTCCAGTATTTCTGAATCAACATGTTTTAAAATCTATATTTCTCTGGACACTGGTGGTACAAGCCTTTAATCCCCACACTTGGGAGACACAGGTAGGTGAATTTCTGAGTTCGAAGCCAACCTTCTCTACAGAGTACGGTCCAGGACAGCCAGGGATACACAGAGAAACCATGTCTCAAAAAACCAAAAAAAAAAATCTATATTTCATCTCTGCTACTCCAAATGCAATTGGAGGCATTGACCCTATGACCACATACCCAGATTCTTACATGGAAGCAGGTCTTTAAGTCTCAGCTACAGTCACCCCCTTAGACCCTTTGAGGCCTCTCTCCTGCTTTCCCTACATATGATCTCCCCCAACCCACCTTACTCCCCTGCTGTCTCCTCTTCCCCACAGTTCTCTTTTTCCAATCATCTCTGATATCTATTTTGTTTCCCCTTTTGAGGACCACTTACCCAGATTCTAACATGGAAGCAGACCTTTAAATCTCAGCTACAGTCACCCCTTAGACACTCTGAGGCCTCTCTCCTGAGGCCTCTCTTTTCTTCCCTGTCCTGGTCATTCTGCCTGTTCTCTCCTCCCTTTGTCTCTTGCCTGCAAAATCTAAAATTCCTGCTTCCATTTACCTGCCCAGCCATTGGTTGTAAGGTAATTCTTTATTAACAATGGAAGCCCGCTGGGGGCAGTGTCTGAAAGAGGGGCTTTGGGGGAGCTGAGTTAAAACAAAGCATTCGAACTAACCAACAATCTTAGCCATTCTGACTGGTATGAGGTGAAATCTCAGGGTTGTTTGATTTGCATTTTCCTGATGACTAATGCTAAATTAAAAATTCAGGAGACAGCAGGTGTTGGCAAGGATGTGGAGAAATAGGAACACTCCTCCATTGCTGGTGGGGTTGCAAATTGGTACAACCACTCTGGAAATCAGTCTGGCAGTTCCTCAGATAACTGGGCTCCTCACTTCCGAAAGATCCTGCTATACCACTCCTGGGCATATACCCAGAGGATTCCCCAACATGTAATAAGGATATGTGCTCCATTATGTTCATAGCAGCCCTATTTATACTAGCCAGAACCTGGAAAGAACCCAGGTATCCCTCAACAGAAGAATGGATGCAAAAAATGTGGTATATATACACAATGGAGTACTATTCAGCCATTAGAAACAATGAATTCATGAAATTCTTAGGCAAATGGATGTAGCTGGAGAACATCATACTAAGTGAGGTAACCCAGTCTTAAAAGATCAATCATGGTATGCACTCACTAATATGTGGATATTAGCCTAGAAAATTGGAACACCCAAAATATAATCCACACATCAAATGAGGTACAAGAAGAACGGAGGAGTGGCCCCTGGTTCTGGAAAGACTTAGTGTAGCAGTATAGGGCAAAACCAAGACAGGTAAGTGGGAAGGGGTGGATGGGAGAACAGGGGGAGGGAAGGGGGAGGGAAGGGGCTTATGTGACTTTCGGGGAGTGGGGGGGCAGAAAAGGGGAAATCATTTGAAACGTAAATAAAAAATATATTGAATAAAAAAAAAAGAACCAACTAACAAAAGAACTGTCTACTTTCAATGACTTCCAAAGCTACCAATCCCCATAATAGTCCTTCCTGCGGAGTTGAGTTTTCAGCCATTTAGGATATGGGTTTAAATTGGAGAAAGAAGGGTTTAGGCTCTCTACTTTTGATGAATTTCAGTCTTTCTAAGGTAGAATGGAAATCCCAGGTAAACAGAGTTAGACTACCTCAAGATCATGTGAGTGTAGATTTGCAGTAAATGGGAGGAGAGACGATTAAAATATCAGTTGAATATACAAGGTCCAAATATTAATGCCATCACTATTAAGATTATAGTAGACCTAACAAATTTCCACTGCAAAATGCTGATCTCTCATTCCAAACCTGTTCATCAAAATGGATTGTTGTCTCCAGACTGGAGTTTCTGGTATATTCTCATATATAGGTTCCAGGAAGCTGTATAAAGGTGACAAAAATATTCCAAAAGACAAGACCAGAAACTAAAGTATACAAACACTCCTGTAATTTCTGACCTCCTGATAGAACCAAGGATATTTATGTGTTCTGGTCAAGGACAAGAATTTCACAAGTTTCTACCTTAAACTCTTTGGACAGTGTTTATCTCCTGTTTGCTTCAATAACAATTGAACATTGTATATAAGATCATATACATAGTCTCAACTCCTTCCAAAATTCCTCAGACCATATGTCAGTCAAACACACTGTAGAAAATCACACATGTTTTTAACATCCAGAATAAACAAATAAAATATACTTATTTGATTCCAGTCACTTGAAATATACTTCATCCTGTTGAGTGGGTTGTGGGTGACAGTTGGGTACCCAGAAGCAGAGGAGTTAGCTGCCATTTAAGAGCCTATTTTGTGCAGAGAATATTCTTGCAGCTCTGTTGATGGTTCTTGAACAATACAGACATATAAAACCACACATTTCTTTCTGCAACACCATTTCAAAAGCAAGTGATTCAGATTCTAGACACACAAAAGAAACTAAAAATGAGGTATTTTCTTAACTCTTCCCAAAATCCTGTCAACATCTTTCTATATTGATCTGTCAAGGCTATGTTAACAATAGGAGAACAATTACAACACTGAGTGTGGTTCTGTTTTTCAAAGCCTACCCATCTACCTTAAAAAGAATCTGTACTTTGATTAATACACTCCTGTCTATGATAAAATAGTTGTAGGAAAAAATCTTTCCCAGATGCAAATAATGACAGGAAAGCTTCTTTTATGTTCACAGGCACAGCATACAGTAGTAGGCAGATTATAAAAGGAGACCATTGCCCCATGATGTCTCCTAAGCAGCTATTTGTCTTCCAACGATGTGTCACCCCTGGAAACTCAAAATCCTTTACCTATGTTTTTTTACTCCCTCCTGTTACCCATATCTGAATGCTGCTAAGTTCATGGACTTTTGGTTTTCTCATGTTAACCTGACTTACAGAATCCTAGTCAGAATCCATAGGATATACAGATATATTTACCCTCCTCTAGAGAAGTCATTGCAAAGGGAGACACATTGACTTCATTCATAATTTTTTTATGTCTTCATATAGAATTATTCAGAAGAATTAAAAAAACATTATTGATTATTTCTTTCTATCTGTGAGAGATTCTTTTAAAAATTTGAAAGGAAAGAAAAAATATCATTGAAACAGAAAAGGTGAAGAATACAAATTATAATCCCATTTCTCATAAGCCGTGAGGTCCAGAAGTTAATGGCAGAGTCTGTTTAATGACTGAAGAAAATATTTGCCATACTTAGATCCCTCTTATCCATATGAGGTATATGTCAAGAACCTCAGGAAACCTCTTCATATCTGCTATTTTTCTTATATATGCATACATGCTGTGACAAATACTTGGTTTATAAACTAATCAAGGTAGAAAATGAACTTTTCAACATAGTTCATAGAAACTATAGCACACTATTTTTCCAATCTGGCTGCTAATTTTCATCTTCTCAGATAAAGAAAGCCTCTTTTGACTCTTTTGTGGCATATTTGACTTCACAATGTCATCATTTCTATACTCTGTGTCACTAGTAAGTAAACTATACTAGAGAAAAAGTTTCATGGTACCTTGGGTTGGGATAGAATCTAATAACTAAAATAGCTAATAAGAAACTAACTGCAAGGTCATATATATATAAAATGAATGTTCTAGACAAATAATGATTCACCTCCCAATCAAGATAGAACACGGCTATTTGAGAATTAATAATGATAGTCAGAATAGTGTGGGTTTAAAAATGAGTCTTGAATTTTCTAACAATACATCTGAACATTAATTGAGTAGGAGAAATCAAACCCTAGAAAGCAAAACTGTACCTAAGATGATAGAGACATGATGTATTTTTTGAGACAGTCATATATTTATACATATTTTATACATAATTATATATACTTATATATCACAATACACAAAGGTATATATTAGAATCTATAACAGAATGAATAAATAAAAAGTGTATGGATGTTTTTACATTATTTGATCAAAGCATATTTTATCATGCAACTCAAGTCTTTGTTGTGTTAAAGACCAATGTTGATGATGTGCTCCATAACTTTTGGGCTTTGGGATGCTTAGTATTTGCATCCAACAACATAGGCATGTTCAGAGTTATATTAATTGCTCAAAAGATAAATTTCAATTTTTCAAAGAAAAATATTGAATGTCAAAGTTTTATGCTATGAAATCATGTAAATCACATCCTATAATGACCCAAGACTTATAGTTCAAATAACTGTGAGATATTTTTTTTTGTATACTCATTAACCACATTGTTGGCACACAAGCTGTAGGCAGTAGAACATCAAAAACAAACTTGGCAAAAATATAGAGCATCCTTCATAAAATACAGTCATGTATCCAAATGCCATGTTATACAAAATTGGCCTAGAAATTCATACTTTGGTAAGCTAATAAAGTTAGTATCCAGAGGCTTTCATTTCTATCACAGGAACACTGTGTGTATTCAGCATTTGGATGACAATCATGGCTACTGTTCTGCTATGGTCTTAACAAAATGAGAAAGAGAAAATCATCATTCCAATCTATCTAGCCATAAATGGAGAAGAGATGATGACCTAGGCAGAAGGTTGCATATAACAATGACTATCAGCTGAAAGGCACATAAGATAGGGATGGGATTACAAGATTACAAAAAGCTAAAAAAGGAAAGTTTTATAAAAAGGAACAAAAAGATATTTCCAGTACTAAGGAGGCTGAGAGGGATGGATCTTTTTGAGTTTCAGGTCAACTTAGTCAACAAAATCAGTTCTAGGTTTGCCAGATTTATGTAGTAAGATCCGATGCAAAATAAAATGAACAAACAAAAAGCTGCTAGATAAAAGTAACATTAAAAAAAATTGCTAGATTGAAAAGGGAAAGTGCGGCATAGTCTTGTCCTTTAGATATGCAGAGATCCTAAGGAAAACATTTGAATAAAATGGACCAAATATATGTAAGGCTTTGTATAAAATAAAAGATAATCATTCAGTATGTTCCTATAATTACCTCAACTCTTAAAAGCTTCCCTATGTGTTAGGATATTTTATCTTCTCTTATCTTTTGTTTGTTTGGTTTGGTTTAGTTTGGTATGGTTTTAGATACAAGGTCTCTGTTTATCTGAGGCTGGCCAACTGGATATTTATAGTGAAGACCTGAGCTTTATAGATATTATTAAAGAATTTTGGATGGGTTTTGTTTCTCCTGGAACAACAGAAAAATAATATATTTCCAGTAGACACTTACATTTGAGTGAATAAAATGCAGATCTGCCCGCCAAGTGAATGTCATCGGTGCCTTGAAGATCCTGTTTTGATTGCCATGAGCTTGATTTACCATTTATGGAGTAACTTCTTCAACGTTCACTATTTCATCAACTACATTAAAAATGTCATACAATTTCAAACAAAACACAAGTTATACAATTAAAGGGAAAGGAGTTTAGCAATAAATTTAGAAAAACAATTCTAGAAATGTTATTGGCATTTTATTATACTCTACATAAATCATTCAATAGTAATACTCAACACAAAATATATAAGTAATAAAATTTTCTGTCCACACACACTCTTTAAATATTTTAAGTGGCATTTACTCATGACAGCAGAAAGAACTCATACACTTAAATAAGTCCCTGGCTTGTTTTAAAATAGGGCATAGTGTCAACTATTAATAGTCATGCATCTCTTTTTTATCAGAATTGATCTGCTCTCTAAAGACTGTCACCACTGGCCTGAATTTAAAGTGCAGTCAGAATAGTTCACTCCTTCCTCCAGTGCACTAAAAGAGTTTAGCAAAATCTCTCTGTTCCATGCCTTATTGTTTCTAAGAAAAGTGATAAATTTTTACACATTGTGTCTGTAGTTTGGCATGGGGAGGAAAGGCAAGGAAGTGGATTGTAAATGAAGGTGAGGACCCCAGGGGTGGTAGAAACAGTGGCATTGTAATGGTACAAAAGGAGTTAATGCAGGGTTCATGCTAGACTGCACTACCACTTATCCACAATTATACTGTCAGACAATCAATTGTCCTTAATTGTCATAATAACAGTGGTTGGAGATTTCAAGCCCAACTTCTGAATATGTACAACTCAGTAGCAGTAATATAAACATAATTGGATTTACACAGGAAATAACATTATTATAAACTAACTTGAATGAACTTTCAGGATAATGAAACAAAAAGAGCCATGCAAGAATATATATATATATAGAAAAGTGATTGGTTTCTGCAGGATACAACTGCAATATCCTTACAATATCCTTTTTTATTAAATATTTTCTTTATTTACATTTCAAATGTTATCCCCTTTCCTTGTTTTCCTTCCAAAAACCTCCTATCCCATCCCCTCTACCCATGCTCATTATCCTACCCACTCCCATTTCCCTGTCCTGGCATTCCCCTACACTGGGGTGTTGAGCCTTCTCAGGACCAAGGGTCTCTCCTCTCATTGATGCCCAACAAGGCCACCCTCTGCTACATATGCAGCTGGAGCCATGTGTACTCTCTGGTTAGTGGTTTAATGATGCTAAGATGTAATACATTGAGTTGAATATTCCTGGTAAATTATCACTTAGTAATGGGAAGAAGCCTATAAAGGTTTCACAGTGAATGTGCCTCATAAAGTTATGGCCTTTAATACCTAATCCCCAGATGACGGTACTGGTTTAGGGTGTTGAGGCATGTCTTGGACATGAAGCCTCACAGGCATTTGCAGAGACCTGAGAGTTACATAGTAACTTCACTTCCAGCCTGAACCTACTGTTTCCTGTTCTACAGAGTTCTGCAGGGCAAAAGCCATGTTCTTCCACTGCCTTGAACTCAACTGTGTCTTCTACATATCAAGCCATGAGTCTTGGTTTTCTTCTGTTAGGCATTTAGGTACAATGTTTAGAAAACAACTTCTATATGTTCTTCTCCCCTATGATTTGTTTGTTTTTATTTCATGTGTGACTATATTACCCTCATGTATATATCTATACCACATAAATGTAATGCCTGACAAGACCAGAAATGGGCATTGAATACCCTGTAACTGGAGTTACCTATGGTTGTGAGCAACCATGTGAGTGGGTTCTGGGCCCAGAACTCAGGTCCTCTACAAGAGCAGACAATACTCTTTACTCCTGAGCCAGGTCTCTAGCCTCATACACCTTACTTTATTAACTATACCAGATTGTATATCCTAGAGAACCACTGAATTGTGAATGTTCATGCTCTACTCATGATGAGAAAATAAATGACTAATGCTTAATATCTAAAATTTTTATTTTGAAATATTATGAATCATGCTGGAGAGAGAGGTTACTCTGAAAAAGGCTTGCTTTTCAAGAAAGGCACAAATTTGATCCAAAACATGTATTGAAAACAACAAAAAAGTCTAGGTGCTGTGTAATCACAGTGTTGGCAAGATAAAAGCAAACATAAGCAGATGTCTAGAATCTCCCTGGCTAGTCAGCCTAGAATATGTGGTGAGTGTGAGACCAATGGGACACCTTGACCCAAATCAGAAGCAGATGCTTAGAGATAACACCTGAAGTCTTCTTCTGACCTCCACACACATTTGCAACACACACATGCCTACCCACACAAATAAAAACAATCATACATGTCCAACCCCACATATGAACACACACATGCATACACACATAGAGAGAGATAAGGCATGAGCGTTCAATGCCTATAATTCTTCCCATTCCAGTATCATTCTTTGTATCACTGGCAGCACTGAACATATAATGTTTCTTAATATATTTTAGGGAACTGGGCAGATGGTTCAGCTCATAAGAGCATTTACTGTTCTTATAGAGGACCTCGTTAAATTTCCAGCACCTGTATCAGATGGCTCATGAGTGAACATAGCTCCAATTTCAGGGTTTCCAGTGCTATCTCCTGAACAGCAGACATCTCCATGCATGTGGTGCACGCACATGCGCAAAAGCACGCGCGCGTGTGTGCGCACACACACACACACACATACACACACACATTCAGGCACACATACATATAAATAAACTAAACTTTAAAAAAACAAACAAACAGCTCCCCCCACCCCCATGAATCTATGATGTCTTCCTTAGGAACAGAACTAGGAATCAAATACTATCTTTCATAGGTTCATAAAGAGTATGTTATGTCAAGGGTAAATATGGCCCAATATGCCCCATGAGTGGTAAGGCAGAGGTAAACTTCATTGCACCTGCTGCCCTGTTGACAAAGACTGTTACATCGTACTCAGTGATTCACACATTCTCTTCTTATTGCCACTAAATATGTGAAAGCATGTTTCTTTTTATTTTATTTTATTTTAATTTATTTTATTCGATATATTTTTTTTTAGATTTCAAATGATTTCCCCTTTTCTGGTCCCCCACTCCCCGAAAGTCACATAAGCCCCCTTCCCTCCCCCTGTTCTCTCACCCACCCCTTCCCACTTCCCTGTTCTGGTTTTGCCTTATACTGCTACACTGAGTCTTTCCAGAACCAGGGGCCACTCCTCCGTTCTTCTTGTACCTCATTTGTTGTGTGGATTATGTTTTGGGTATTCCAGTATTCCAGGCTAATATCCACTTATTAGTGAGTTCATACCATGATTGATCTTTTGAGACTAGGTTATGTCACTTAGTATGATGTTCTCCAGCTACATCCATTTGCCTAAGAAATTCATGAATTCATTGTTTCTAATGGCTGAATAGTACTCCATTGTGTATATATACCACATTTTTTGCATCCATTCTTCTGTTGAGGGATACCTGGTTTCTTTCCAGCTTCTGGCTATTATAAATAGGGCTGCTATGAACATAGTAGAGCATATATCCTTATTACATGCTGGGGAATCCTCTGGGTATATGCCCAGGAGTGGTATAGCAGGATCTTTTAGAAGTGAGGTGCCCAGTTTTCTGAGGAACCGCCAGACTGATTTCCAGAGTGGTTGTACCAATTTTCAACCCACCAGCAGTGGAGGAGTGTTCCTCTTTCTCTACATCCTTGCCAACACCTGCTGTCTCCTGAAAGCAGGTTTTAATTGCCAGGAGAAAATCTGATACCAGGCAAAGTTAATCTAGAATTAATTTAGTATCGTTTCCTAAGATACTTGAGTAGCCAACAGGAATGGTACAATGAACAATAAAAATAAATTTGTTTTGAAGTGTGATTATCATAGTTAGAATGGAGTATGACTTATGATACTTATGCTCGATGGATTAATCAATTAAATTTCTGTCTTCTTTCATCAGTGTATTAGCCATTGTCAAACAGATTCTGTTCCTAGTTTCCCCAAGGGATCCTCTGTGCTTAAAATAAAGCTTGAAAACAGTAAAACCTTAACATTACATGATTAAAAACATAAATGTGAATTTTGACTAGTAATTAATGGAAGATTTTCTTGTAAAATGATGTAGTGAGAGACTGGAGTGGTGATTCGGTGGAAAAGAACACTAGCTGCTCTTCCAGAAGTTTTGATTCCTAGACCTCACATGGTAGCACATAACTCCAGGTCCAGATGATATAACACAAATATATACCATATGGGAGAGTTAAGAGGGGAGAAAGGGAAGGGAGAGACATAGTAATTATATTATAATCTCAAAATTAAAAAAATGAATAAATGAATTTAAATTAGCTGTGGACAAAATGACTGTAAAAGTTAAGCATAGCTATAACAATCCTTTCAGAAGGATTATTATCAAGTGAGGAATGTCTGAAGGAAACACATTGTTTAGTGCATAGCTTGCACCTATGATTTCCAAATTTTCAGGTCTGCTTTCTTTCCTCAAAAACATTAATACCCTGATACATTGAGTGTCCTGAATTTATTAAGGAAACACAAACTGATGAATCAAAGTCATCCTTCCTTGAAGGTACAGCCCCAATTCACCCCTTAAAAATGAATTCATTACCCTCATGTGGTTTTCCTATACTATGCTTTGCAGCAAATGTCTCAGATCCATTTTTGATAGCGCAAAGCTGAATATCTTATGAGCTGTGTGATAACTTCACACATCTGAGATTAGATTTTGGCTGATTGTCCTCGCTGATGCTAAATAAAAACCAGGTCCATTGCTGTAACACTTTGTTAAAGATATCAAACTGAATCCATGCATCATAATGGAACTAAGGCAAACTTACCAGATCCAATGTTTAAATATATAAATTTGTTCCTATGAAATATCTTTCAGTTAACCACCACCCAAACTAGCATCATTTGTAGTGTTAGCATCTTCCCTGATACATCATTGGCAGGAACTATTAAAAAAAAAAAAAGGGAAAAACTGTTCCTTTGGCCCTTGGCTTTGTCTAAATTAATTAAATATGTCTATGTTCTGAAACATATTGAATTTTCATCTCAGATCAATTGCTCATAAAATATTTATAAAATCAGAAGAATGTATGGAAAGTTTGCATCTACTTTCTCACTGTCTATTAATTCTCTGTCCAGTGATAGAAAGAACAGCAGTAAGTAATAAATGTGTGATAAGTACGAGTGATTTTTTTTTATTTTGAAACAGATTTTAAGGAAAATGTTACTGTAATAAAAAGAGGGTTAATTAATGACATTACACCAAACTGTTATAACCACCATAATATTATCTTTAATGAGACTCCTCAAATAAATTTGAGAATTAACATTTTGGATAGAGCTTTGATAAGTGGGTATACACTGTAGGTATTCATGTTTAGTGTTTTAACATGAGTTTAGAAAAACATGAAGGATAGACTGATGTTGAAATCAAACTTTTCCTATCCAAGATTTGTTAAATCTCGACTATCAATAAACTGTCTGCTCCTCCTTTCTAGAAAAGTTATGACCTATCACCATTATTCAAATAGGGTTGAAAGTGGTATATACCTGATTGAATATTTTAAATTTCAACTTGATGGTAGAAAATGAACAGGACAGAGACATAAATCCTTCAGGAAGCACATAAATCCCATCAAAGACCCTTCATCCCTATGTATCAGGGTTACATTTTTACATTTTAGCACAAATTTAATGTAATATGTGGACAGAGATGAATATTGCACTTGAGTTTGATTTATTCTTTCTTTTTTTGTAACAGTTCCCATAAAGACCATTTATATTTCCTTTAAAATTAGGATCATGCATTTCTTTTG